>NC_138026.1:88259372-88699222 GCF_964106645.2 Podarcis pityusensis | reverse complement strand
ACCTTTCTCCCTCCTCTATGTGACATCCTTTTATATATTTGAACATGGCTATCATATCACCCCTTAACCTCCTCTTCTCCAGGCTAAACATGCCCAGCTCCCTTAGCCGTTCCTCATAAGGCATCGTTTCCAGGCCTTTGACCATTTTGGTTGCCCTCCTCTGGACACGTTCCAGTTTGTCAGTGTCCTTCTTGAACTGTGGTGCCCAGAACTGGACACAGTACTCCAGGTGAGGTCTGACCAGAGCAGAATACAGTGGCACTATTACTTCCCTTGATCTAGATGCTATACTCCTATTGATGCAGCCCAGAATTGCATTGGCTTTTTTAGCTGCCGCGTCACACTGTTGGCTCATGTCAAGTTTGTGGTCAACCAAGACTCCTAGATCCTTTTCACATGTACTGCTCTCAAGCCAGGTGTCACCCATCTTGTATTTGTGCCTCTCATTTTTTTTGCCCAAGTGCAATACTTTACATTTCTCCCTGTTAAAATCCATCTTGTTTGTTTTGGCCCAGTTCTCTAATCTGTCAAGGTCGTTTTGAAGTGTGATCCTGTCCTCTGGGGTGTTAGCCACCCCTCCCAGTTTGGTGTCATCTGCAAATTTGATCAGGATGCCCTTGAGTCCATCATCCAAGTCGTTGATAAAGATGTTGAATAAGACCGGGCCCAAGACAGAACCCTGTGGCACCCCACTAGTCACTCTTCTCCAGGATGAAGAGGAACTTTCATACTAAACCAGAGGATGGGGGGAAGCCCAGAACAGATTTATGGGGTACAATGGTTTATACTGTGAACAAGCCGTGTGAACATAAACACTGCTCAAAATTCCCTGCCACTGTTCCTGGTTCTGAAAAAGCCACTGTTCCCAGTTTTGAAGATCACAGATTTTAAGCGGGGGGGGGGGGGGAGAGAGGGGAAGGATGCTTAGAACATCCAACTATTTTAAAAACAACAACAAACCATTTCATTCACCATAAAGCTCTCAATTTGTTATGCAGATATTTTCATATTGTTTTTACTTGTATTTGTAAACTGCTTCATGTGCATATTGGCGTGATGGGGGTATAAGTTTCTTTTAAAAACAAATAATTTAAAGACAATGCATTTTTAAAGTAAGCATTTCCCCATAATGTATAGTATGCTAAAATTCTCTTAACTGAATTTTGTGTTTTATCCATTAGGATCATTTAAACGATGCGCCAGTTCTTGTTCCTTGTAGTGATGTAGGTTTCAGGATACCTTTCACAATTTGTTTTTTATTTGACCATGTAAGCCATTAAACAACAGAGTAACCTTTTAAAAAATAGATTCCTGGCAACTAATGCCCAAACACATTCAAAGCACAATGCACGAACACATTGTTTTCCTGCATCCTTCTACCTACTGTAACTAAAAACTGGGAACTTACTGGAAGTGAGGATTTATGATGAGTCACAGTGCTAATAGTCAGTCCAACCAAAACATCTGCTCTACACTGTTACAACTGCTATAATTCATTTCCCCTTGTGTTTGGAGTAGAACCAAGTTGCATAGTAAGGACCTGAGAAACGAAGAAGCCTACAAAAAACAGGTATAAACTCAGGAAAGGATACCGATTTTCAACAGACAATATTTATGCCAACCAAGTACCCATAATTATTTGTAACTAACACCCATCTGAGAGGGTGTGTACATGTTCCCAGTTCAGCCCTTTGCACAAACCTACACAATTATCCTAACCATTCTTGCCCAGTTAGATTGAAGGATACCACCATTTGCCTGTCTGCCTGCCTGCGTCCCCCCCTCCATTATCAACATTTATAGCCTCGTGTTAATAGGCAGTATTGGAGACAGCTTCCTCATTCTGGAGATATTAGATGCTAAAAATACTGTGTTGTATGCAGTGGTTGCGTGAGAGGAAGGCAGCTTGCACAAACAAGCTTTCCTTTCCCCTCTCCTCTCCAGAGGTTGTTTTTTCTTTGTGGTGGGGGGTGGGTGGGATCCTGAACATAGAACTGCAGTGTAAGGGGGAAACTGCCTGAAATCAGATGGAGGAACCTTGCTTGAAATGGAACTCCACTGCTCGATTTTGGGCCTTTCCTCCTTTGTACTGCAGTTCTGTGCAAGAGAAGCTTAGATAAAATAAATAGACAGGTATGAAAGATTTCTTCATGCTCC
Source organism: Podarcis pityusensis (assembly GCF_964106645.2). Lineage (NCBI taxonomy): Eukaryota > Metazoa > Chordata > Lepidosauria > Squamata > Lacertidae > Podarcis > Podarcis pityusensis. The sequence continues at coordinate 88,697,065 of NC_138026.1, read as the reverse complement.
ATCTTTATGACCATCTTTCATCTGCCTCCTACAAAGACACACTCCTCTTTCCATCTCAGAGAAAAGAATAGCTTGCATCTCAAGTTATCCATTAAATATGCTAGCACTGAAGCTCCTCTGTACAGTGGTACCTCAGGTTAAGCACTTAATTCGTTCCAGAGGTCCGTTCTTAACCTGAAACTGTTCTTAACCTGAAGCACCACTTTAGCTAATGGGGCCTCCTGCTGCTGCTGCGCCGCCGGAGCACGATTTCTGTTCTTATCCTGAAGTAAAGTTCTTAACCTGAAGCACTATTTCTGGGTTAGCGGAGTCTGTAACCTGAAGCGTATGCAACCCGAGGTACCACTGTACTGTATGAATAAAGATATAGCTAGCCGGACAATACTAGAAGCTTTTAATCATAGTAGCTATCTTAAGCAGTTGAGGGGAGGATTTTTCAGCAAAGGTACTCTACTGGGCATGGCGGGCAGACAGATGCTTCACTAGGGCTCCAGGAGAGAGCAGAAAAGTGAATGCCAACCACACAAGAAGGACTGAAAAATCAATGTTTAGATGCAAACTTGTTGGAGAGCAGCAGTCCATCCTTGTCTAAAAAACAAGCTTCAAGGTTACTGACCAATGGAAAAGGGAGAGTGGCTATCTCCAAGGATGAATTACACAGTGGTGCCACAACATAGTTAACGTACAGAACTTAAATACCTCTGCTGAAATATGGATGTGTATTACAGTGGTACCTTGGTTCTTGAACTTCATCTGTTCCAGGAGTCCGTTCGACTCCCGAAATTGTTCGAAAACCAAGGCGCAGCTTCTGATTGGCTGCAGGAGCTTCCTGTGCTCAAGTGGAAGCTGCGTCAGACATTCAGCTTCCGAAAAACATTTGCAAACCAGAACACTTACTTCCAGGTTTGTGGTGTTTGGGAGACAATTTGTTTGACAACTAAGCCATTCGAAAACCAAGGTACCACTGTATGTCATACTCCCACTCTAGAAGTTGCCTGTTGAACTGCAGGCTGCATGAAACACAAAAAAACACCCCTATACATAATTTAAAACAATGGCACATACACACAGATATCACTATTCACCTCCTCAACTCTAAAGAAGTGGTGCTTTTGAAAAATATCAGTGCTTCAGTGTCTCATGCTTTCCGTGCAATACATGATCTGCTTCTTTGGAAGGTATTTTGGCTGCATGCGGCCCTTGAGCCACGTCTTGGACCCACCCTGCTACAGAGTAACCAGTGGCGTAGCGTGGGGGGTGCCAGGGGTGCCGGCCCCACCGGGCGCAACATCTGGGGGGGCGCGAGTCCAGAGGGAAGGGACAAGCAATCGAGGCTTGTTTGGGGTGGGAGTCGTCGTCTCCGTTTGGCCGGCCCCCCTCGAGGAAGCGGGAACCTCTCCAAAGCTTAGGAGGCGCTCGCTCTTTCCGAAGAAGGACCCGGCTACTGGATCAAGGCCACAAGGGCCCATCTAGAGTGGCCAAGCAGACACGTCAATGAGAAGCACTCAAAGCAGGACCGGGGCACAAGAGCGCTCTCCCTTCCTGCTGTTTCCAGGGGGTGGAAGCGTCGCTGCCTCGAGCAGTGGCGTAGCGTGGGGGGTGCAGGGGGGGCCGGCCGCACCGGGCGCAACATCTGGGGGTTAGGGTTAGGGGGCGCAAATCCACGGGTTAGGGGGCGCAAATTACTTGCCTTGCCCCGGGTGCTGACAACCCACGCTACGCCACTGAGAGTAACTATACATTCGATCGGATCCAATAGCTTATTTTGGAATTTTCAACAGCAAAACCATCACAACCATTCCACCAGCTCTTGCTTGCAAAATTCACAACCAGAAATTCACAACCTGGAGGTGCTCAGGCAACAGTGCCATTTCTCTCACATAGAAATACTTTTGAATACTCTTCCTTGAGTCCAAGTTATTTTGCTCAGTCCCTGATGACAAAAGATCCAACCAAGAAAAGAGAAAGACTGTAATGAATTCCCACCCCCTGCCCACAAAACATATTCTCTGCAGCTAAATGGCTCAGATCAAATCATGCCCAAACAGCAGATAAAGCTCTTGCTGAGATTGTGAAAACTCCTTACTTGCTTACATACTGGAAAGGTTTTCTAACCACATGGATCTGCACAGCAAAGTTATTTTGTTTCAATTTTACAGCTTTCTGGGGTAAAAACCATCATAATGAATAAAACTGATTGATAAAACAGTAAAGAGACTACACTGCTCCTTTCCAAGTTAAATGGTTGCTTTTAGAATATATACTGAACAGTGACAACAACTTCACTGCGAGGGAATAAGAGTGGCTTCACCAGCTCTCCCTCCCTCTCAGGCAGCTTTCATACTCAATGCAAGAGCCCAGCTCTCACTACTAAGTCAGGAGAGAGTTAAGAATGCCATGAGTACACCTTACTTTCTACTTACCAGCACTTGGGTGGGGGGTGGGGATCATTTCTACTGAGTCTGTTATCAGCTGCCTCAGGCCTCCTCTAACCTCAAGAAATGCAAGACTCACACCTCTGGAATTCCCTCAGCTGCTGTTCCCCACCTTGGATATGATGCTATTGAAGTAAGTACTATTTAGTAAATATCCACTTTCCACAACTTGAAATCTGCTGCTTTTTATACAGCCTTGGATGGATGAAACAAGAGGGTTTCTTTTGACCTAGAGCAGGGGTCAGCAACCTTTTTCAGCAGGGAGCTGGCCCACCGTCCCTCAAACCATGTGATGGGCTGGACTATATTTTGGGGGTGGGGAATGAACGAATTCCTATGCCCCTCAAATAACCCAGAGATGCATTTTAAATAAAAGGACACATTTTACTCATGTAAAAACATGCTGATTCCCGGACTGTCCGCGGGCCTAGGTTGCCTACCCCTGACCTAGAGTATTTCCAGCCATATATCTGGTACAACATTAACCAAGAGAGGGCAGACAGGGAGGAAGGATCATGCCAGATGACTGAGGTATTTCCAACAGAAGATACCCAGTGGGGAACATGGCCAGTTTTGTACCTTGTGCTGCGGATCCATCAGGTGTCAGACAGATAAACAACTATTTGACTTTTAGAAGACATCTGAAGGCAGCTCTGTTCAGGGAAGTTCTTAATGGTTGATGTTTTACTGTGTTTTTAACACTTTGTTGGGAGCCACCCAGAGTGGCTGGGGAAACCCAGTCAGATGGGCGGCATATAATTATCATCATCACCATCATAATCCAGAATTTTCAGCTCAGCCATGAAGTTGGCCAGGCAGCAGGACTGGCAAAGGTCATTCTGGATTTGGCATTGTGAACTTCTAACATATTGGGGGTGGGGACTTCAATATTTATGGCAAATGCTCCCTTATCTGGGTCTCAACTAAGGACTTCGTGGTCACTATTACCACCATAAGATGGAAACCAATATTCAAAGCTGAACCCGTATCATCTCATCTTAAACTGAGATTGTTGGCTTTCAGATTACACAAACTGGGCACAACCCAAGTTTCCTATTTCCCTCTTGAAAGGAATGGAAGCTGCACATGAGTTTTGCTCAGGAGAGCTTCTTGATTATGCCCATTATTCCCATTTCATATGAACACACTGCATTATTTCCCTAAGCCTGAAAGACAGGAAGAGCTATAAATCTAAACACATACTTGGCTACATTAGATATAATCTACTGGGAAAACTACTGTCCTTTCAATAAACAGGACTCCAAAGTATTTTTTAAAGGAACATAGTTTCACTAGATTATGTCAAAACAATATTTTAGAAAGTGACACATTGAGTTACTGTAACCAATCCGATATTGTCAAACGAAGAGTAGAAACCCCCAAACTGATTGCAGTCTAGCTAAAGGATATTTCTACCCTTATCAACAATACTGCTGTGTGAACACCCTGCTCAGGCTCCTTCAATTCCCATGCCCTAACCATATACACTGCATGAATACTATGAACGTCTCAAGATTGAGGTGACCCAATTGAGCTCCTATGTCTTTCCTGTCCTCAACAGAACAATCATAGTTATGCCCAAAAACAAACACAGGAAGCCAAAGCAACAATGAAAAACAGTGCATCAGTTTCAAGTTCATCCATGCGGGTGGTTTCTTTGCATCATGCAATGCACACTAAAGGCATCTTTTGTTTTTATGATGGTAGTGCAGTAAGAATGAGTTAACATTACAGTCATGTGCCTATGTTTGGCCAGCAGGTAAAACACTCAAAGCATATTTTAGCTACATGACAAGTCTCTAAACCTATACCAAACAGTTTCGAATAAACCTTGCAGTATTATTTTGCTAAGTGGTGACAGTGTACTTGAGCTATTCAAGACATAAAGGAAAAGATGAACTCTTGCCTGAGGAGCCTGACATCTTAATGTGAAAAGATAAGAACTGACAACATACTAAGGAATCTTGAGAATGTTATAACACAGGGCTTGATCTTGTGAAGTACAAGTAATAAACACTACTATTTAGTATTAAATTTGACATCTAATCTGCAGAAGTTAAGACGCATTCTGTGTATGCTCTGTTTGCTTTAAGATCTTTCAGTGGCACATCATAATGCTATTTATATTATCAGGATTAATTCTTGGACAGCATTTTCTTTCATTGTATTTAAAATGTGCATCCTGCATCAAAATGCATTTCTTTTTCATTTCAGCTGCCTAATCTGGCACTTTTAAAAAAGCAATGCCCCTTTCAGGTGTGATCACAAGCCCAGATATTCTGGATACCTTTCTTAATATGATCGACCCTTGTTGCATACCTACATGGGAGGTAAAAGGACATCTTGTTCCCATAAACTATCTTAGGGTGATGCAAACATGGTATGAGCTAATGTGTTCTATGCCAAACTGTGCCCAACCTAGAAGGCTACCTATATTTGGTAACAAACCCTAGAAATAAGCAACTAGTCCTGCCTGGCAAGGAGGACTACTCTTGACAGGCTAAAATATGAGTTTGCCAGTAGCAAGTAAGTGAGCACATCCGCAAAAGCTTTGCTCTTCATATTGCCTATTCTTTCTCTTTGTGTCTCTTCCTTCAAAACTCTTTCCGCTATCTTAAACTCTTCAGCTCATCTATTTTTATTTTATTATTTAAAATACTTACAGGCCACCTTCATGACTAAAACTCACTCATTGAGGCTAACTGATAAAAACGAAATTTATGTTCCATTTGTTGCTAAGTTCATTTTGCTCCACCACACTTCTCTGAACATTGGCTCCCTGTTTCTTCTCACATTTGTGAACTTCTACAAGCTTTCAAATGTCTTCATTCCCTTCCTTATCTACCTGTTCTTCACAATTCCCATGCACCTGGCGCTGCTTGTTTCCCCTTCTTGCTGCTCTCTACTATTGAGATGGATGTTAGGAGGCATGTTCCAAAGTGAAGAGGCAAGTTTAACTTTCTCTTTCTCTAACAGAACTTGCACCTTTTCAGTTTCCACAACTCTTCCGCTCCATATCTCATTTTATTAAGGTTGTAGGATGGAAGACAGGGTTCACTCCCCAGTTTTATATACAGCAGATGAATATTGCAATAATCTCAAGGACAAAAACAATTTGACAACCTGTATCCTTTGGTCACTTCAATGAGCACAAATGTGGCAAGGACCTTCACCACTCCAAAATGTCCCCTTGCCTTGGGTGAGCTGAATGGCATATAACGGTTCTACATAATTATGCTGATAACTCCTTCGCTAGCTCAGAAGTTTGATTGTAGCTTGGGTTCAAGTGCTACCCAGAACCAACATAGTAACCTTAGTGAATGCAAAGAGGAAAGCACCATATCCTTAAGAGATGCAAGATCAAAACACACCAGAGTGTATTATAAGATAGTCTACAACAGGCTTGGGGAAAACTGTGGCCCTCCAGATATTGCAGGCCACCAATTCCCTTCTTCCTGCTCATCAGCCATAAAGACTTGAGTTTGAATTCAACTATCTGGAGGGACACAGGTTCCCCACTCCTGGTCTAGACTATCTACCTGATGTAAGATCCAATTTGGATTAATAATGCCAGGCACAGACAGTCTTCCTAACAGATTATGATTCTAAACAGGCTTGACAACAGCACTTCTTGGAAAGGGATCTGAAAGGCAGTAGAAGTCTTGCCCTTCCCGCAGCCTCTGTAATAAATACACAAAATAAAAAGCACCATAATGTTGGGCATTTAAAGCAGGGTACATATGTCCTCCCAAAAGTACACAGAGCAGCTTGATTGCAATCCTGCCCCCTCCAACTTCTTCCATGAGACTGAGAAAGCCTGTTCTTTCTCACCACAAAATGTACGGTTTTCACATCATAAATTAATTGTTTGGCTGCTGCTGTTTTTGGTTAGCATCCTCCTGCAACTTATCCCCACGGGAGAGGCTATCACAATGCTGCGGCACATATTCTGCATTTACATTTATACCCGGGCACAAATGAATCATAGAACTGCAGAGTTGGAAGGGATCCCCGAAGGTCATCTAGTTCAACCCCCTGCAATGCAGGAATCAAAATGCAAAACGCCATACAGGAAACAGATTCTTAGACTGGCAACATGTACCATTCAGTTTCTCCTGCATTATACTTTTAACTGCTTCATCATCTATTAGATCACATGTTTTCTGTCACTTGAAATAAGCAGGAAACACCGTCATTTAAACTGGCTACCTAATAAACCAATCTTCAAAGTTTTCAAGCAACCACTTCAACCTATTTTGTACTTTTAAAAAGACTATTCAGGAGAAACTGTTACTTATTTTGTGAGTCTGCACATGCACATATAGTAATTAGAATAGTATATAGTTGTTCATGGACTAGTATAGTAATTAGCAGCCAGAAAGTACATATTGTGAATAACAATTTGTTGCAAAGGCTCTGGAATATTATTCTATCACATACTGTTTGAACGGAAATATTTTTCTCCAATAAAAGTTCGTTTTACTCCTTTCCCAGCCACACAAAACAGGAAGACATAACACATCGCCTTTTATGGTTAGAAAAATCAGACTGAGGTCTTAACGTTCTTGGACAAGCAATGCCCACATTACTACCAACACTTTTTTTTTTACTTAACAATCTTTGAAGAGGAAGTCAATGCCTCGTATGCTCTAGGCTAAACAGAGTTATTAGCAAGACAGATACTGACAGAAATGCTTACCAGAATAAGGTCATTGATTAATCAGGCAAGGAGTCTGCTACAGGAAAGGAATTAATGTATTTGCCGAATGCCACTTAGGGCAAGTTCACACATTTGCAAAAATTAAGATTTTCTGTGTGGCAAGGTGAAGACCCGCACGCGACCCTCCACCACATATGACTCAGAATTTTATAATCCTTGTTTTAAAATTAAATAAATGCAGAGATCACATAAGAGTGGGGGTACTGCTAGAGAAGCAATGTAGTTATAGTCCTGGAGTCAGCTTTGTCACTGCAGCAAATGGAAGTCACTGTATGAATGAGAACTGTGTGCATCCACATGCATTCAGAATCATCTAGGTCAAATGATTGCATTCTATGATGGGAAGAACACAGTGACCTGGTTCACATAACATGTTAAGCCAAACTATGACATAGTGTGAACTTAAAGCACGTGAGCTCCCAAAAAGGAGCTCATGGCTTCTTTGCTCCTTCCCAGTCATTTTGCTGCTGCGTTGCACTGAGTTAAGCCATAGTTTGGCTTACCATGTCATCCACGTGGCTTAGCTCTCTAACAAGAGACTAACTGTGAGCTGTAACCAAGGTTTGCCCTATGGTTTGTCCAGCAGAATTAAAACAACAAGTCCAGGTTTATATGACATGCTAAGCCAAGCTACGGCTTAGTTCACCATAGCAGCAAAATGACTGGGGGTGGGGGAGTAAACTCATCACTATCTCCTCTCTTGAAACCAGTGCATTTGTGCTAAGCTATGGTTTGGCTTAGCACGACATGCAAATTAGGGCACTGTACGAATCTGCTCATCCACAGCCATAATGAACCAGCAGCAGGTTCCACTATTACAGTGATATTTTCATCAGCTAGAGTGTTCAGGAAGATCTCTGCAGAGTCATTGCTCCTGTATCCATGGATAGCCCATTTTACACATTAACAATGTTCACAACAGTGCTGCTCCTAGGGTCATTGCTAGCTTTCTGGATGGAGTCGATCTTGTCCAGTTAAGCTGAACCCCAAACACTGATGCCATTATGAACTTAACAGCTGTTGTTCAACTCTACTTGCATATATAAGTTTACACAAATTCAGTGTGGTGTTTCAGCTCAATTACACTTATCATATAGATATTGATTAGGAAAAACTTTTTGCAGTGTTATGTGAGATAAATATGAAGGCAGGGGCAGCACACAGTGGCCCACCTGCACTCTACCACTTCTGTCCCTTCAGCTGAAACGCGAAGCAGAAGTCTCCCAGTTTCACCCACCTACTGCAACATTTTTTTTCTGGCCTTCCTTTCATATACCACTGACTTCTCATGGTTTCCACATAGTTCCCTTTTGGGCACAAAATGATGACCTTAGAATGGGAGCAGCTCCTACACAGATGTGCCTTTGCTTATGTTACGAAGATAAACTACAGAGTACTTGCAAGGCATTTATATGCAAAGGCAACATGGAACATATGACAAAATAAGGAATATTTCAAATCTTATCAAATCAGATTCGTGGGGACATGTCCAACTCTTCATAATCTAATTTAATAAATCAGAAAGTGGGCACATTAACATTTAAATAAGCATTGTAGAATGGCTGAAATTAAATGGAATTAATTTTCATTTGAATACTCAGCATTATGAATACTAAAAGAGTGAAAATTCTGATTGGAACAAGCTTCTGTAGCAATCACCGTTTGAGGTTAACCAACCCACCAGCCCCCAGGGTTCTTCCAAACAAGTAACTGATGGTTTATGTATCATCAGAGAGACATCAGTCAGCTAAGATGATTTTTCCCATCTGTCTAGCATTTTATACAACCTGAAAGCACTTTTCAAGAGAGGAAAGGAAATTTGCTGGCTCAAATAATAAATACATAAAGCATACAAAGAAGAGGGCATGTTTGCATGACTGAGTAGCAGAAAAAGTAAAGAAGTTTCAGAGGTGGGAAGAGAATTCTGTTATATGGTCTGAATAAAATACTTGTTGTTTTTCAAGACCTGTGTGTTTTTCTTCTCTTTTATCAAAACAGTCTTCGGCTTTTAGTCGTTTCCTCAGGAATTGTCATACTTTTCTCATTTCCCCCAATCCACTTAACTTTTTCTATCAAAACCCTAGCAGAGGAGCACCCTTACTGTCATTGTACAAACCTGAGTCATTCATTTTTCTTAACGTCTTACTTCATGATCAATTACCATGTTGCCCACAGTCAATCATTCTCAACCAATACCTTCCTCTTGGCATCCAGGAAGAAAAGATGACACTCTAACAGTTTTCCCAACTTAGAGATGCAAGAAATCACTATCAAGTTGAGGGGTTATTTTAATTTTTTATTATATAGAAAAGACAAAAGAACTGAGCCGTTTCTACACTCATAAGCCCTTTGCACCAGGTGGAAGTGTTTGCATTACACTACTTGAATCAGATTTACCATCTTGTCAGAACCTGTAATCATGTCAATTCTGTACCGTAGCAATATAAGCACTGATTTATGATACTGGAATGCAATGGCTATAAAAAATAATTGCAGGTTATTACTCAATGGCATCACCTATTTTCCTCTTATCCGGATCAAAGCATTTTATACAAATGCCTGGCCACACACGAGATCTAAAAAAATAACCTATTTTCTCAAATGATTTCTCTTTCCATGTCAATAAATTATCTCTGCCTACATATAATTCATGTTAAGCACATATGTGAATACGCTATATCTATCCATTTCTCCATACTTATTTCTGGTCTATCAGATATAGCTATTATTCATAACATAAAGAGCAACTTCAATCAAATATGGGACCCAATTTATTCTGGTTTCAGTGACTTAGGGTTACAGCCTTAATGCCACAAGTATCCAGAATCAAGGAGTCAGTCAGTATGAAGGCATTTGTATTGTGTTAGGGGTATGAATTGACTTTTTAAAAAAAGGATCTCTACATTGTGACCAAAACATGTAGCAGTTCTAGGTTACCAAGCAGGTGCTCAAATAAGGAGTGAGCCGCTGCTTTCCAAGATTTCAGGTAGAAGACTTTCCTAGTCCTGCTACCCAACATCCTTTAACTGGATACTGGGGACAGTTTACATGTCAGGGACATGTTTTTCCTTTGCAACTGAGTGCCACTGTGAGTATCAAGAGAAGATGGAGACCAGACAAGTATGTACACAATCCACAAAGGGCAGGGGCTACAGCAGAGCATCTTTTGGAACTATGCCTTAGGCACCAGGCTCCGCAACCTGGACACCAAGCTTACATGTGTGTCTGACTGCCTTGTTCTCATCCTACCCTCTGTTGGTCAGAGTTCAAGGAAAGAAACCAAGAAATAGCTGAGAGGGAGAACCAACAGATATAATACTTTTGTTTCCTGTTAAAGCACCAAATAGATTTAAAGACACTCTCAAGGCAAATCTAAAAAAAGAAAAAAAAAAAGAAGTAACATAAGCACTGATGACTGGGAAACACGGGCCTGCAAGTGCTTCAGTTGGAGAACAGCCTTTACCAAAGGTGTCATGGACTTTGAAGAAGCACAAACTCATGGTGAAAAGGAGAACCGAGCTAAGAGGAAGGCTCGTTTGGCAAATCCTCACCATGATCAACTCCTGCTCAGAAACCTATGTCCCCACTGTGGAAGGATGTGTAGATCCAGAATTGGCCTCCACGGTCACTTATGGACTCACTGTTAAAACCGTTTCCATGGAAGACAATCTTACTCAGCTATGAGTGATCGCCAACGAGGAGGAGGAGAAGGAAGAAGAAGAAGAAGAAGAAGAATGAACTGAATTGAGAGCATGGGGGGAAGGGTGATAAAAAAATTGAAATTGTGCACAGCATAGAAGATGACTACAAAAATGTCTGGATTTATGTGGACTTTTGGGGCTGCCCAATAGTGATTGTTCCACCCCTGTTGCCTCTGGCTCCTTTGCCCCCTAAAAAAGGCAGCCTTAAACAATTTGTAACAGTAGGGAGAGTGAAAGCAACTGAAGAACTACGGGTGAGAGTGCAAGGAGTCACTCCCATTTCTGAATTATTTTAATCACCAGGGAAATAAAGGACTTTGGGAGAGTGGCCAATACCCTGACCCAATTATCTATAGAGTGTAGTGGGAAGAAAAAACAGGACCCCAATGTTGTGTGTTGTGTTCCCAGTTGCTTCCCAACAGCCAAATACTCTGAGCACTCTGCAAAGAGTAAGGTTAAATCTGTGACTCGTTGACCATCAATATCTTTTCCAGTTCCACCGTCACTGCTACACAAAGGCTTTGCTTGTCCTTGCAAAAAAGAGACAGCCAAGACAGTGGTCCCCTGCAGCACGGATGGATGGTCCAGATCAACCATGCCTTCAGTATCATGGGCCCAAATTTATGGAATTTCCAATTGCGGTCAGAGAGGCCTCCTCCCTGCTGACCTTTTTATAGTTTTTTTATAGTTTTAACTGATTTTTACCTTTTCCATATTGTATTTTCTGTGCATTGCTTAGAGATGACTGTAGTTAAGAGGTATATAAATCGTTTAAATAAAATAAACAAAAATGTTTGAAAACCTTACTGCCCCCTCTCGAAGATTTAGATTAAAAATCTGGCACTATAATAAGAAACTGAATAAATGGTGTTGAAGTGCTCTGATGCTTTGTCCTTTATAAGAACACAAGATACAGGAGTTAAGAAGCAAACATCAGCCACCCTGCGTCAACGATTTTTGGATGCCATGGTACACAGGACTCAAAGGTTTTAGGAGTTGATCCAAACCATCTAACGTCAACATATGGCTTTCAAATTGCCATAAACCAAACCCAAGAGGAAATGGTAAGCATATTGTTCTTTAGCAATAATGTTGCAAGACATTAAAGTGGTGACTCTTTAAAATTCCCAACTTATATAAGCCTCAGATTAATAGTTACAGTAAATCAAACAGTAAATCGAGTATTTAATTTCAGGCAGAAAAATATATTAAAATTTTATTGCACTTCTGGGTATTCATTTCAGCAGTCATAAAAGCATAACTTATTTGATAAGGCTGCATATATTTCTTTGAGTTGGACTGCAGACAGCATGGTTCCAATCAGTTCTCAGCAATTACAGTTGTACTGACTGCATAAATACAATTTAGAAGAAATAGTAGGGGAAAGATATTTAATTTCTGAGGTTCTTTAAATTGTTGGACCTTTACAACTGCTGAAGAAACAATACAGTAAAAAGCTCCTTCCATGAGTTATTTTCCCTTTGTGAAACCATTCAAAATTAGTATCTACAAAATGTACAGGTAAGGTGGCATTACTACCTTGTACATATAGAAAAAATTATTGAAGTTAATTCACTGTACCCTTCTAGAACTGACCCCATACATTTGTAAGACCATTAACGTGAGCTTTCATTATGAAAACATGCACTCCCACACATTATTCACTTGGAAACACAGTTTGCACACTCAATAAACTCAATTCATATAAATGTGAAGAGTTGTTTGGACCAAACACATTTCCTATCACTTAGATTCTACAGAATGAACTTGCTGGAGATGCCAGAAGGGATTTAAATTAAATAAATTAGAGCTCAAAACTATGCATATCTATTCAGAAGTCAGCCACACTGAATTCAACTGGGATTACTCTCAGTAGAGGACTATAGACTTAGTGTCAAATGAGCACTGACAGGAATCCAGTAGTCTTGGAAGATTACAATATGTGTCCAAAACATGGTGAAACTTTGCCAGCTTTCCCTTGTTTCTTTCATCATTGAAAGGATAGCTTGCATGCAGTTTACCAATAGTCCACGAAAGCTTCCAAGTGAACTAAAAAGGCTTCAAGAGCTCTCTTCAGACCCACTCCAGAGGCTCACCTGGTACCAACCCTGTCATCGTCTCAGCGCCAGGTAAAGACATTTTTGTTTTGCCCAATATTGGGGGCAGCATCATTTATATGATATTGCACTGTTAAATCTATGAACATGGAATTTTACTTCCAACTTAATTATTGATCTTTGGTTACATCTCCTCATTTCAGTATAACATATTCTACCCAGTGTATTTTTTCATAAATTCTCCATCACCATTAGCTCTTGGGCTGATTTGCACGCAATGCCAAGCCATGGTTTAGCCCTACATGGATGAGCCTCAGCAAGTCAAAGCACAGCATCAGAGTCAAATGATTTCCCCTTCTTCCACTTGCATGTCTGGGAGCAGATTTTCGGCTGTGTTTATTTTCAGTTTCAAATCTCAGCGTAGATGTTACAGAACCTGGCCTACAACAACTGATGACTACTTCCTATATAAGCCAACTTCATTTTGCACTTAATGCTAAGCCAAGATTCTTTGAAATGGGAAGAATCTCCTCCTGGTCACACAGTGGGGAGATGAGTGGGCCTGATGATTCAACTGCCTTTGCTGTTGCTTGTCTATGTAGTGCTTAACCATGGTTCAGTGTTACATGTGAACCAGTCCTTTTGACAGTCCTACTGTGTTTTATATTCCTTCATGCAAACTCCCACTCCTCCTTCAGCTCTGCAGAGCTGTCAAGCATACGTTTGGTAATTATCTAAATTCTGTATATTCACTCCCTGTTTACTTAAGGATATATTTAAAAGTGAACAGAGGCAATTTCCTTGGCTCTAATTCAGTAGCTTGAGCTGTAATAACGATAGGAAAGTTCCTATGGGCACTTCCCCCTCAGTTGGCTTGCAGATGACTAAATTTCAAAGGCTTAACCAGACTCTTCTGATTTTAAGTCTAGTCAGATATTAGGTGTCACGCTGAAAACTAGTAAAGGCCTGTTTGTAAATTTTTAAAAGACTGTATGCTCACTCTGGTAATTAAACTCATTTCATTTCTTCTTTGGGAAAGTATGCCAAAGTAGACAGCAGGGACCAGAAATGAATGTAGAATGAATTTTAAAGTGTGGCTGCAGATAGTCACTAATCACGTTGGAATCTGAGTCCAATCATCAGTATTATCCAAAATCATTCTAGTAGCAGTGCCCCCATGCACAAATTAAAAACATATTTTAAAATGCTAGACTATCACTTGTTCCAAGCAGATTAGAATAATTTGAATGCCGAATGTCTCATCAATTCAGATTATTCCACAGAATAACAGGCTAGCTAACACTGTGGTGAATCATTACCTTGAGAAGGTAAGTGGGGATGTTGCTGAAGTCCACCGGCAATTTCAGAAGGAAACGAGCTGACAATTCACCAGTCTGTCAAGTGAAGAAAAAATAGTGAGACCTATGCTGAGCAATATCACTGTACAGCAGAAGCAAGAGCCAGAATCGTACATCAAACTTTTTGGAAGTTTCCTAATGCTTTCCTAACAATTTAGAGAGCTCACTCTAGCCATGAATGAAGCCAAGAATATATTTATAGTTTAGTAAGTAGTACACAAACGTGTCTTAGCACAACAGGGAAGGAAAGGTACTCGGAACACCCTTATGACAACAAATAAAGTGGTACCTTGGTTTACGAACTTAATCCATTCTGGAAGTCCGTTCTTAAACCAAAACCGTTCTTAAACTGAGGCGCGCTTTCCCTCATGAGGCCTCCCGCTGCTGGTGCCCTTCCACCGGTTTGGCTTCCATTATAGACCGAGGTAAAGTTCACAAACTGGGACACTACTTCTGGTTTTGCGGAGTTCGTAAACCGAATCGTTCGTAAACAGGGCTGTTCTTAAACCGAGGTACCACTGTAATTATATTAGACTAGGTACCCTCCAAATGGTTTTTATTTATTTATTTGATTGATACTGTAAACTCTCTCCCATCATCAGATAGTCCAAGGGCAAATATGTCACAGTTAAAACAATTACAACTTACATTTAAAAACAAAAACAGAAAGTCAACAACAAAGCAGCAGTACACAGAAATGCAGGAGAAGGCGAGAAATTCACACAGCAAAAGGCCCGAATAATGACAACTCCCATCAGCCCTAGCAAACATGACCACTGGTCAGCGATAGAGGGAACTGCAGTTCAACAATATCTGGAGAGCAGATCATATATTATGCAGCTAGACCTTCCACATTATACTCATCATTATCTGATGATACTTTTTGCAGAGACAGGCTAAACTGAGTTGAAGCATTTGTATTCTTTGCTATGTTATTCCAACACCCATCTATGAACAGTCAACCTAAAAGAAAAACTCTGAAGGATAAATGTACATCAGACGGCACTGTGCAAACTGCAGCCCAGTCAGTAATTCGTTTTCATAGAATTGGGGGGGGGGCAACAATTTGACCCCATCCTCCTGAAAGTGGTTGCTTGCCAGTAACTGCTGCAATCCTTTTCTCTACATCTGTTTGTCTCTAAATTAGCAGAGCAACAGAGTTAAAGAACAAAAGAGGGAGTAGACAGCAAGGACGGTAAATTGAGGTCAAGGAAGTTAGGCTGAGGACAAGGAAGGTAAATTGAGGACACCTCACATGCTTTAAGAGCCACACGCCTAGCACAAATAACCTTTCCAAATCAATGGTTACAGTCCCCATGAAGAAAGGATTTCTATATTATTTTGCTAGTAGACTTACGATCACTTACCCAGTTGTTCTTTTTGCCAGCATAAATTTCCATGTTTTCTCCATACTGAGGTTCTTCAAGCAATGTTTGATATTCAAACATGAGGCGAGAGCTCTCACGTAGTCTGCTGCACTGGAACTGGTGATATTGTTGAACAAGTTCTTTTACAACAAGCAGCAGGCATTCTGGGTTTGAGGGATTCCATGAGGCCAAGTTCTGTGTAATGAATTGAGACAATGACCAAGTTAATTCATGAAGATAGGAATACTAATACAGTGGTACGTCGGGTTACAGATGCTTCAGGTTACAGACTCCGCTAACCCAGAAATAGTACCTCAGGTTAAGAACTTTGCTTCAGGATGAGAACAGAAATCGCATGGCGGTGGCGCGGTGGCAGTGGGAGGCCCCATTAGCTAAAGTGGTACCTCAGGTTAAGAACAGTTTCAGGTTAAGAACGGACCTCC
Source organism: Podarcis pityusensis (assembly GCF_964106645.2). Classification (NCBI taxonomy): domain Eukaryota; kingdom Metazoa; phylum Chordata; class Lepidosauria; order Squamata; family Lacertidae; genus Podarcis; species Podarcis pityusensis. The sequence goes on along the minus strand of NC_138026.1, from coordinate 88,680,984 downwards.
AGAACGAATTAAATTCTTAACCCAAGGTACCACTGTATACTGTATACCTGTATACAGTGGTAACTCTAGTTATGGACACAATCCATTCTAGGGTGCCGTTCGCACCCCCAAAAGTCTGCAAGTAGAGCGGTGCTTCTGCGCAAGCGTGGAGCTTGATAGAGCGCTTCTGCACATGTGCGAAGTGTGCAGAACACTTCTGTGCATGCCATGTTCGGAAGCCGAAAAGACGCAACATGAACCTAATGCAACACGAGGTATGACTGTAGTTGCTTTTTCACTGCCTGACCAAGGAAAGGTTTTGAGTTAGACCAAGCTGTAGGACATTCCACTTGCTTAAAAGAGCAAGTGAGTTAGAAACTCAAGTCCAATGCCTGCTAAAATGAAAACTTAGGGAGAATACAAGACAGATTAAAAAGATTTCTCTCTCTCTACCTAACTGAGGCTATGATATTAAAGATAAACTATGTTAGGAAGAACCTGCAGTGACATTATACTAAAGGGAGTAATTTACTTTCAGCATTAGAAATTCAGAGAAATAAAGTGATCTTTGCTCCACTGTCTCCTATAAGGCCCTAGACAAGGAGCATTGAATTTATGGGACAAACTAGAGTTTATTCAAACTTCCAAAGATAGGAAGGACTCAAGGACAAAAATAAAATATAAGCCTAAATGTTTAAAAGATAAAGTAGAATTAGGTTCTATCGACAGTGTGACATTTTATGGAAAGCTGGAGAAATTGTCTCTTCAATATCACCAAGGAAGAAGATGAAGTCTAGACAAAACGCTGGGCCGTGTTCAACTATAGTAACTTGTTGCATTAGTGGAAGCCAGCACAAAGATTCCTACTATTGCAAAGGGACTTCTCACTTCTGCCACTCCCATATATATTTCCCAAATCTGCTTCAAAGAGTTGTTAAATCCTCCAGAAGTGTGTGTGTGGAAATCACATGAGAGATTGTTCTGTCAGGCAAGTAGGAACACTTGAGCTAATGGTACAATCTCCTTAGCACTCAATTGAATACAACATATTATTATTATTATTATTATTATTATTATTATTATTACTACTACTGTTGCTGCTGCTGCTGCTATAGTGTAATACACATGGCACTTTGCAGAGTAAAAAGAGGACAGGTCCTTGCTTAGAAGTGCTTGCAAATATAAATTTTATTAGAAGGGGAGAACATAGGAGGGGGGAGGAAAGTATGGGGAACAGGCAATCAACATGAGGAAGTAGGCACCAAGGCTATTTTTCAGTTACACATTAAGTAGAGGAGATGTCTGGAATCTTTCAGTGTGAGAAGGCCTGTGATCCTTGCCACATGCTGTGATTTAAGAACTGGTAATTAGGTGCAATGGCTATCGAGGTGTTGTACAGATCAACTGATCAGAAAGTTCACTTTTATCAGATTTTGTCAGCTAAGCCCACAGCATATCATGTAGGAAATCAATCTTGCATCACAAGGTCAGAAATCAAGCAAGCAGACATGTTCTGCATAGTTGCTATTTCCTTTCCACAAGCCTTTAAGCAAACCGCTTTCCCAGAAAGTTGAAGGATGGAATGTGCCAGTAGGGGCTGACATCATTTTAATGAGAAACGGGAATGCCTTCTCCCCCCACTTTTTTCTATTGTGTTGCATCACTAGTATTGTGTTAAAGGAAATGACCAATGTTTTAATAACTGTCCTACATTGGAGTGGAGTATTTTTCCCAAGCACTAATGAGACAGAAAATCACACCCATATATGCTTTTTTAAAACAACTAACAAACATTTGGGGGGGGGGGGAGCAGAAAAAGGAAGCCGTCATTTGTTCTTGTTCCGACAGCAGGGTTATTCTTGTCAAGCTGAACAATATTGCATCAGAACAGAGCTTTCAAATAGCTTCCCCCTAACACATCAGTTTTAGACATAAAAATCATCTCACAAGATAGCTGTTTTGTTCCAACATTAACTATATATTTTTTTAAGTAAGTTATAAGAGAAAAATTACTTGGAGGATAAACGAAAATGATGTTGAATCTGATAATGAAGTACAAACACATAAGAATCAAAGTTGGGGGGAATCAATGAGAATCTTTATTTTATGTCAGACTTCTATATTTTAAACATTTAAGTTAAGTGTCTCTTTGAAAAAAATATCCTGGTTTTAACTGAAGTCAGAACTTGAAATGTCGAAATCTGCTTTTATAATCCGAAATGTATTAACTTAAAAACTGCTTTTCCATATAAAAAGAACAAGCACGGTTGGGTGTATGTATAAAGATGAAGGCCAAGCATTACTGGGCAAACCACCAAGCCTTGTTTCTGTAGCGTTCTGGACAATTAAGATAGTCTTATCATCTCTTTCTATACAGAAAGAGAGACAAGCCAATGATCTGTTAATTTCACAATTGTTTCCCTTATCTAAAATGACACAGTTTTGTGGCACAAGAGTCATGTGGGCTGCATGGCTAAAGGTTCTGCTTATGCCACCAGGAAATAGAAAGGCTCCATGCTGCTGCTGCAAACCAATCAGTTCAAATTGTTATAGGAACCAACTACTGCGCACATTTCTTCAGGAAACACATGATTTAAAACAATTTTCTTCTGTCTTTTTCATGTTGATTTAATTGGCTCTGATTTAAACAAAACGACCCTGTTCTTAAAACGGTCATTTAGAACTACCAGCTTATCAAGAGATTTGTGATCAGAAACAGTTAAAGAATAAACATGGCAGGCAGTAGGGAGATGACTTTCAATGAGCTCCTGTAAATCTAGGGCAGAGGAGAAGGAATGCACTCACTGTATATGTACTATCCCCAAAGATTTTGGATCCTAGCCATTACATATAACTAATTTGTTTTTGTCTAAGTAAATCAGAACAGCGGACAGGCAAAAGGAAAACATAACACTGGAAGAACCATTTCTTCATGTTGTCAGTTCTTTCAGCCTCTTAATAAACTTTTTTTGCCCAATCTGCACACAAAAGTCACACTATACTATGTCTGGCCGAGGAGCCACACATACTCTCCTGACTACACTCACATAAAACCCACCCTTAGAAGTGTAACCTCAGTTACTTATACTACCCTTCTGCATCAGGAACCAAAGTAAGGTACAAACTGCAACGAGAAACATTTGTGCCAGCATCATTATTCCAGCAAGATGAGAAAAGCAATGGTACCAGATACAGGTTAGCACAGTTTCCCGATCTTCAACACAGAGAAATACGGTATAGCTGATTGAGCAGTACCACAGATATGGCAACACACACTGGCAGAAGCATCCTGCAGATGACTACCTTCTTTCCTGGCACATTCTAGGGCAGTATGACTGAAGACAGTTTTTCTGCCTTTACCAAATGCTTTCAAGTGGGTAAGATTCCAGGAAGCAATCCATCTCTTGAATTCATACGCTAATATTTAAAAAAGGAGTAAAACCACGAGTTGGGTAAAACTTTAGTTAGCTATGTTTCACCAGACTTCCATTTCCTTTAAAAAAAAAAAAAATGAAGCTAGGCATCACAGTCACAAAAGACTGTATCCTCCTTTTATGTTATATAATGGAGGTTGCCAACATGGCACCTGACAAGTGTCAGTGTGCCCACTAGTTCCTCCCATGGTGCCCACAAAATAAGGTTACCAGATTTTTTTCACTGAATCACTTTTCAACTTCAATGGATTTTGTATGGGGACTGATATGTAAATCCAGGGACTGTCCCCAGGAAAGGGGGACGTCTGGTAACCTTACCACAAAAGGTCTCAGTAAATATCCCCTTGAAAATCCACAGTGCACAAGAGACAGTTTGCTTTTCTACTCAGTTCCTGTTTGTATTAGCTTGGCCTCTCCTCCACTGAACATGCCCCCTTAAACATGGTATGTTTCAATGGAGAATCCACCCTCTCAGCAGAGGAGAACAGCAAGGAGTTTATTTCTGCAAGTTGAATGATTGGTTTTCTATCCCGCCTTTTCCTCCAAGGAGCTCAAGGCGGCACACATGGTTTTCCTCCTTTTCATTTAATTCCAAGAACAACCCTACGAGGTAGGTCAGGCTGAAAAGGCAGTGACTGGTCCAAGGTCACCCAGTGAGTTTCATGGTTGTGCAGGGATTGGAGCCCTGGTCTCCCAGGTTCTAGTCCAACACTCTTAACTACGACACCACGCTGACTCCTTAAGAGCCTCTGTGGGTGATGTAACAGATATTAAGTTGACTTGGTTAGGTAGATATAATAATAATAATTTATTATTTATACCCGGCCCACCTGGCTGGGCTTCCCCAGCCACTCTGGGCGGCTTCCAACAAAATATTAAAATACAGCAATGCATCAAACATTAAAGGCTTCCCTAAACAGGGCTGCCTTCAGATGTCTTCTAAAAGTCTGATAGTTGTTCTTCTCTTTGACATCTGGTGGGAGGGTGTTCCACAGGGCGGGTGCCACTACCGAGAAGGCCCTCTGCCTCGTTCCCTGTAACTTGGCTTCTAGCAGTGAGGGAACCGCCAGAAGGCCCTCGGAGCTGAACCTCAGTAGAACGATGGGGGTGGAGACGCTCCTTCAGATATACTGGACCGAGGCCGATATACTGATGAATTAAAAACCATCAAGGTTGGGAAACATCAGTGTAATTTCTGCCTTTTATAAACATACAGCAAGTGAGGAAGTGTATAGTGGCAAGTCTTAATTCATAAAACTATATAACATTTCTATGGAAGAGTATAGCAATTTTAGATTTGGAATGCTATTTTAATGCTGTTCTGATTAATTGCATTTAATACATATTTTACTATGGGTCGCCAATCAAATATTGCCACACCACCAATTTAACAATATTTTACTACAGGCATGTGTTCTATGAAACAGAAAATATTCTGGCATGGGAAGCAGTCTACCACTGGGTTTGCTGTTGCATGAGACCATGAAGAAAAGTCAGAAGGAAAGGTTGCTTGGTTCTTGCACTTGTGGAAGCTGTGACACACAATCACGCACTGTATTGACACCCTCTCTTCTGCTCTATAGTCATATTTAAGAGTCCCCACATGTCTTTTATAGTTGCTGTGTGCTTTATTTGCCTCTAGAAGAAATTGAGGCCATTTGGGCTATCCCTTGAGTTCAAAGATATATGCCATTAACTCCTCCTTATATGCATGCATACAATATTGTTCTCTGAAAATAATTGATTTTAATCACCTACTTCTTAATATATCTGTTAACTAACCAGGGGTTACACTGAGTATCTCTCTCTTTTGGTTCTATTAATACAACAGTTGACTGCAGTCAGGGTCAGAAAACCGACTCTTTACCAGCAAATGGGAGCAAAAGGCATTCCGTGGAAGACTCTAATTGCTGTTTGTTTTGATTCAGCATTAAAGAGCGAGTTTTCCTGGGGACAATAGCGGGACATAGACTGGGAAAAGACGGAGCTGTGCCTAGAATGTGTGTAAGGCAAAAGGGAACTGTGGACGAGCCCTATGTTAGGCAAAGAAGGATTTGGGGTATAAATATAGAAATATTTACTGAGCTGAGCAACTGTACCTTTGCCCCGAACAGGCAGAGGGTTGGACTAGATTATATTTGAGGACCCTTCCAACTCTATGATTCTAATATCAACCAAAATATTATGTGCACAATACAGCCAAAGATGTCAAGCACTTTCAAATCCTAGTAATTTCAAGCAAAGAGCGTTCAACATATGCTTCTTCATACCTTCAAGGAGGCTTAAAAGTGCTCAGCTGCTTTGGCTATATCATGCCCCAGGTTTCCAGATACTACTTATATTATTTATTACTTTGTTTATTAAATGTACATATGTTCCTATATATGCGTGTTCCTAAGCAGAATTACCTGGAAGTAACACAATGAACTCAACAGGACTTTCTAACCATGTGCACTTTGGAATGTTTCAGATTACATGAGAGCCCGTATGGAATTTATTTATTTTTAAATTTTTATTTATACCCCGCCCTTCCTGGTTTGAAAACCGGGCTCAGGGCAGCTAACAGCAAATATAAAATATTGATTAAAATGAGACTTTAAAACAGCATAAAATACAGCATAAAATGCAGCAACAATATCAATAAAATTCAAAAATTCAGGGGTCATTTTTTGGGGGGGGGGGACGACGACGACCCAGTCGGTAGATATCAAATGATCACCAGGCCTAACTGCCCAAGTTGGTCCTACTAGGGCCAGCAAGGAGACCAGGGAAGAATTTAAATGTGGGTTCCCAGAAAGGGTTTCTTCATAGAAGAAGAAAAGGAAAAAGGGAATAGAGGACCAGGCTAATTCAAATTGGTTAGAAACAATTAACCACACCAAATACACAGTAGATAAGTTCACATATGCAATGACAAGTTGCGCCATCCATCTTATACAGACAAAATACAACCATGCTACTGGATCTTTTATTTATTTTGATTTCCAGCCCACTCCTATGGCTTTGGAAAGCATACTGAAGTGCATCCCCTCTAGCCTCCACTTTTTAAAAACCACTCAGGGCAAGAAAAGGAAAACTGAATACTTAGAAATTATTGCAGCTCAATCATAGTGAGAGAGAACAGTACTCCATTCTAAAAGGAAGCAACCAATATTACTTATTGCTACCATGCCGGATGACACATAGTTGAAGTCCTACAACAACTGACTTCAGCAGAACTGCTGCCTGCCATCTCAACATGCTTGGTGACCACCCATTTCAATCAGCTAGTTTTGGCTCATAGGATATTTAACCAGCCATTAGAAGTCTAGATCTGAACTGTCAAGACAATGCTTGTCAGGATGGAGCTTGTGTGCCTGTAAGACATCTTTCCCATACATGTGGTATGATCTCTTTCTAAAACCAGGAACAATCTGCATAAGATGCAATTTGTTCCTGTCATTAAGAGAATAAGCAAATCATTTCTTAATTAAATGGAACTTGTTTTTCTTAAGAATGTGCTTAAAGCATCCAGGTTGCCGGAATATCTTCCAGGAACGTGACTTTGAAGAAGACAGCTTGCTACTGTTTTTTCTGGCTGTACTACAGAAAACAGCAAGATCTTCAGTTGGTGCACTGTTTTTTTTTGGGGGGGGGGTTTTAGGGAGTATAGAATTAAGTGCAATAATTGTCAAGGAAATAAATGTCAGGAAACACAAGAATCAAGCCCTTGATAGCAGTTAATAAGATTAAATTTATGCAGAGCCTTTCTTCATGGATTAATTGCAAATACTGTACAAGTTCAACATGTAAGCAAAAGAGATTTGCTATAAAAGGTCTATCGAAAACATTTTATTCTGAAGCAGTTTTAATATGTACCAATGCTCATAAACCAACAGAAAAATATGAATATTTATCTGATAACTGTTCCATTCTCCATCTATTCAATCACCTTCTCAGCCACAAGCATTTGTTTCCACTTATATCCAAAGTGTCCACTTCACAGGAAGTATCAGAATCTGTTTATATGTTACAGCTTTAGGCACACACTTAAAATATTTAAACATACACCTGAAGTGTAAAAATGTGAAAGTTACAGACAGGTGTTTGCAAACACCTGTAGTAGGCAGGCACACCGGTGGGGAATTAGAATAGGCCAATCCTTTGGCAATAAGAACATAAGAGCAGCTCTGCTAGGCCACACCAAAAGCCCATCTGGTCCAGCATTTTGTTCCCAATAGCAGCCAAACAGATGCCTATGGAATACCCACAAGCAGGACATGAGCTTAACAGCACTCTGCTGCTTATGTTGTCCAGGAACTGGTATTCAAAAACATACTGCCTCTGAGTCTCAAAATAGTATTCAGTCCTGACTAGTAGCCACTGATAGCCATATTCTTCATGAATTGGTCTAACCTCCTGTTCAAGTTGGCAGCCGTAACTACATCCCGCGGAAGCAAATTCTATACTGAAAAGCTCTGTGTGAAATAGCACCTTCTTTTGCCCATCCTGAATTTCGCTTCATTCAGCTTCACTGGACAATCCTGGGTTCTACTATTATGAAAGAGGGAGAAAATTGTATCTGTATTCAGTGTCTCCGCACCAGCCATAGTTTTTATGCACCTCTAACATGTCCTCTAACCTTCCCACCCCAATAAGTCCCCTTCCTCATAGAGAATTACTCCAGCTCACTGATCCTTTTAGTTGCTCTTTTCTGCAGTCTCAGAGTCTCTGTGTAATGTATGAAAGTAGCTCTGAATATACTACAAATTATTTAACATTCAAATTGTAACCATGCAGTGTGTCCCCTTAAGTGTACACAACAAACAATTGGCTAGTATTTCTTGTTCTCATAGTCCGAAATAGACTTGATCAACCAAACTTATACTTAAAAGTAATTGCTATTCACATACAGATGGCAACCATTTTCTGCATGCTCAATTGATGAGCAACCACCAATTGGCGTGGCTCCTTTTGGACCCAGAAGATGGGCTCTCTATAGATGCTTGCAGGGTCCAGGAACAGAACCCCAGCGCAAAATGGTCGCCGCCTATAAATCAGCTTGCCTCTAAGTAAGCAGACTTTGGATGACAGTGTAGATGAGAAAAGTTTTACAACTTCTATCCCAATACAACATATTATTGGTTTCCTTTCCAATTATAAAATGTCAAAAATCAAGGCAAACTGTATTGCTATATAGGGGGAAAATCAAAACAAAAAGGAACCCCCGTAAGAAAGATATTTCTGTTCCAAGTAGAACAGAAGTTACAAACTGAAAAAAAAAATTTTTTTTTTAAGGGGATTAACTACAGCTAATTATTTCCTAAATGACATGCACTAATCAGACAAATTACATGTTTTACTTGAACATTCGCAAGCAGTTACTTTCTCTCTGGAAAAATTCTTATGGTCCAATAATTAGAACCTAAAGGGCACAGAATTGCTAATTTCAATGATTTCTCTTTAAAAAATGAAATTAAAAGGCAGGAATTAGAAAGATACTTCTTTTCAACTTGCAAAATGTGCTTCTAGGAGACTCACTGCCTCCTAGCTAAGCTTCAACATTGAATGCATACACAAACTGTGGCTTAACATAGGGTGGCTAAACTACAGCCCTCCAGCTATTGCTGGATTAGAACTCCCCTCCTTGACCATTGGTCATGCTTCCTGGGGCTGATGGGAGTTGGAGTCCAACATCTGCGGAGCCACATGCTAGTTACCCCTTGCTTTGCACTACTGTATATGGATAAAACTACTGCATTTATATAAATGTATTACTTGGATGATGCCAGATCCTTATCTCTAGCCATGGAGTAGTTTCTTTTCATAATATAAACATAGTGCAACAAAAACAGTTCCTCAAGGGAGGGATGATCTGTTTACCACCTTAGACAATGACATCCCTTTTTTCTGAAGGGCTATCCATCTAGCATACTTGATTCTTGCATCCTCCCTTCCTGAAAGCATGCCTATCCTTATTACAAAACACACACTTAAATCTTCAGCTTTCAGTGTGTTGCCTAACAGGATGAAACCTGGAGTACACCTTCACTTCACGTCCATGCTTCAAGGTATGAATACAGAACCTCACCCTCACAAATAGTACTTTCTGTACTATAGAATTAGCCCTTCTTAAAACCTATACAATGTTTATTAGAGGGAAGTCTAACCTATTATTAGGCCCACAGCAAGGCGTTTTACAATGAGAGGGCTAAAGACGTCAGATGAAACGTCTCCCATGGCCTCTACTTCTAATCTTCCCGAATGAATACTGTTCCATGCCTTTGGTCTCTACGACTCCACTCCCGGGATTGCAAGAGATGGTTATGTGGAAAGAGTTCCTCAGAGTTCCCCACTACAATATCCTACCCATACAGTGGTGCCCCGCAAGACGAATGCCTCGCAAGACGAAAAACTCGCTAGACGAAAGAGTTTTCCGTTTTTTGAGTCGTTCCGCAAGACGAATTTCCCTATGGGCTTGCTTCGCAAGACGAAACGTCTTGCAAGTTCTTGTGAGTTTGTTCCCTTTTTCTTAAAGCCGCTAAGCCGCTAATAGCCGCTAAGCCGCTAATAGCCGCTAAGCCGCTAATAGCTGTGCTTCGCAAGACGAAAAAACCGCAAGACGAAGAGACTCGTGGAACGGATTAATTTCGTCTTGCGAGGCACCACTGTATAAGAACTAAACCCTTCTTATCCTTGAAAGGTCTGTTGTCTCAAGGCACGAATGTTGCGGTCCACAAAAATGAAAAATGGATTGATCATGAAAGGCAGAAAAGTGACAGTGGAAGTCCAGCTCAATAACAGTAGCAGGAAAAACAGATAACTCATCAGAAGAGGAAAGATTACAATGTGATCACTTTAAGGGCCATGTGGCAGCAGATTTCTTAAAAAAAAAAAGGAAAAGGTAGAAGTATTGAAAACCCAGAGGAATATGCAAACTTTTTCAGCAGATGTCACAACTCTGTCAGGCAATGGAAGTCTCTCTCCAGGATTGTAGTTTTTAGCTAACCGTAATGTATTCTCTACGAAAACTAACAGTTACCACAATTATTCAATTGGTATGCTATAGAAAAAATGACCAACTATTGACAGCACCCGGATTCACGAAATTTAGGCAAAATCTAATTTACATTAGTATAATAAAAGAACGTACATGTATTAAGGGAGCAGCGAAAATGCAAGACTGAAAATCTTTGTTGGGTTAGCAAATTTCAGTTTGACTTTTTTTAATTGGTTTTGTGCGTTTTCAGCCCGCTGCTGCAACCAATAGCTGAAGGTACTTATTAATTATAATTATAATAATTCAACCACATCATTAGCAAAATGCAGTTAAAAATACAGAACACATTATAATACAAAGAATCCACTAACAACAATTAGAGCAATAAATAAGCAACTTAGCCCCACCACCAAATGCCTGCCAGCACAGGCAAGGCTTGCCAATATGAAGGTGGGTGAACACACGTCATTCCAGAGCTTGAGGGCCACGGATAAGCAGCCAAGTAGGTGTCTGTATAAATGACAGCACACAAAACACTAGAGATGTACTCACATGTAAAGCTGAGGGATCAGGAAGGAACTCAGCATCCTCTCCAAAGATGAAGTCAGGAGGCAGTTCTGGATAGTAGGCATTAAAAATTATATCCCCTAAAACAAGCAAACAAGTAAGGAAATAGCTTAACTACCACAATAGCAAAGAAAAGTCTATACACACTGACTGCATTCAGGTGCAATGCAAGTCCATGGTGAGGCTAAACTATTAGCAATATCTAAAGCACTTTCTGTAAGACAACTTGTATACATAAATTCTATACTTAAAAGTCTCCCACATCTTAGTCCGGAAGATGTATTGGCTCCTTAAAATACTGTTCTAATGGAAAAAATTTGTTACTATGAACCTGTCATATAATATAATATTAATGCTACCTTTGAAGACCATTTGGAAACTGCAGTTGGTCTAGAATTATTGTTGATATTTTTATTAAAATTTATTAGACACTTTCTCTCGTTGCAGGCAACTCAATGCAGAGGTCAGACTAAAACTATCCATCACAGTGACTCCCAAGTGGTTTCCAGGCAAGTTGATACATGAAGAGCCACCTGCTGCCAAGTGTGTACCTGTCCAGGTACGCAGGTCATCACCCAAGTCCCTGTTTCATGTTCTGCAACCATAGGCTAGCTTAGGCAATCCCAGTACTGTTTCTTTTATTGCCCTCAGATTACAGAACAGCTTCCCAAGGGAGACTCAGCTGGTCCCTTCCCTGGCATCCTTTCTGATACAGTACAAGCAAAATGCTTCTCTCTTCCAGAGAACCCGTGAGAAGCAAGGGCTAACCCACTTCAATTGTAACTTTTTGTTCTCTTACTTATTACTTCTTTATGTGTGTGTTTTCTGTTATCTTTTAAGCTCCCTGGGTGCCTTTGAGGACAGAATTAGTCAGATATACATTTTAAACATAAGGAACATAAGGGTGCAAGGCTTTGTCTCCCCGCCCCTTTGCCCACATGTATGAAACTTATTTGCTATTCCAATATAGATCAGAGGTTGCCAACCTTTGTGGACCAGTGGGAACATTATGAATTTTGAGAACATGCTTTGGGAGCCAAGTGAGTGTGTCATAGCGCAAGGCTGCTTGAGGGAGGGGAGGATGGCAGAACACAAAATTAGAGAGCACTGTCGGAGTAAAGCTTTCCCCAAAATTTTATTTTCATACTAGAAAAGGTTTAGTCTGTTGCATTTCTGCCTGACACATACTGTTAAAGGCACAATAACCCTTTATTCCTCAATGACAACACTAAATCAAAGCATAGGCTGTCATCCTGTACCTTAGAGTAAACCCCATTAAACTCTAAGAGATGTACTTCTCAGTAGACATGTATACCAGGGTACTGTAAGTTAGCTATACAGTGAAATCTTAATGAGTGTCTGATCTTTAGCTCCTGCACAGCTGAAGACATGACTAAGCCCCTTTACAAAGTTTTCACCTTTGCCTTTGGCGAGAAGGGGGCAGGGTTCTTTAATATCACCCACACTTATTGTGCAGTAGTATTAGCAGAAAATTACAGTGGTGCCCCGCAAGACGAATGCCTCGCAAGACGGAAAACCCGCTAGACGAAAGGGTTTTCCATTTCTGAGTTGCTTCGCAGGACGAATTTCCCTATGGGCTTGCTTCGCAAGACGAAAATGTCTTGCGAGCCTTGAGATTTTTTTTCCGCTTTCCCCCCCTTTATCTAAGCCGCTAAGCCTTTAACAGCCTTTTAGCAGCTAATCCGCTAAGCCTTTAAGCCTTTAATAGCCGCTAAACCGCTAATAGCGCTAATCCGTTAAGCCGCTAATAGGGTTGCTTCGCAAGACGAAAAAACCGCTAGACGAAGACACTCGCGGAACGGATTAATTTCGTCTTGCGAGGCACCACTGTACTTTCAGGGACTACCTGATCTCAAGACAATCCCGCCACGCTAAAGATGCATCCAGGTTGCTAGGGAAAAGGAAGGGCAAACTACAGAGATTCCAAGGACTAGAACATAAGATAAAAGCAGAAAAAAGCACACTAAATGGGAGCAGGAAACAGCAGCCCTTTACAACCCCAGGGTCTTGCAAACAACTCACCAATAACAACTCTTACCCATTGGCTAAAAACACTGACAAGCAGCAGCAGTCAGGCTGGCTCATTCACAGAAATCACTTAGAAGGGTACCTGCACATTTTACTTCCTAACTTTCTTACTAGGAGGGCTAAATACTATTTTTTAATGAAAGTTCAGAGCATGGGTCCCTGGCTCAGGGTGCCAGTAAAGACTCTGCTTGTGTCATGGTGCCCATGGGTACTGTGTTGTAGAACCCCGATTCTAGATTGTAACTGTATTGTATTCATTACAATTCAATTGTGGTTAAATGATTCAAGGTTACTTGAATCCGAGCCTCTGTTTTTTAAGCATCACTTAAATGACAATACTGCTGGTTCTTAAATGGTTGTGCTCTGTTAATTATATGCTTATTATATTGTATTTTCTACTACAAGCAGCTTTGGTTTTAACAGGAAAGTGGAGTATAAACATAGCAAAGAATAAACTAAACTACATCTGCAAAGTGCTAATCTTTCTTAATAGATCACAACGAGGATTGATAGCCTTGGCAAAATTGGTATTTCATGAAGTTCAAGAGACTATGAAACAAGGACAGACAATAAATCAAAGTGGCATAAACGTGCAGTTTGGAGGGATTTGTTCACATCTGAATGCCAAGAAACTTTAAACAATTAGGGAACAGTGTAAACTAGCTATCAGTTTCAATACAAGATGCACTGTGTTGCCACAAAGTCAATTCCTAACACGGTAAATTCAGTTTTCCCATTGACTTCCAAGGAGAGAAAAAGTCAAAACAGCGGTACTTCCCAAATGCCAACTGATTAACACACCAGAATAAGCTACCTGGATTTGAAGTATGGCAGCTGTTGTGAATGATAATTTGGAGGAGGAAAACTGATCTCTTACAAAGAGGATGCAGTGGTTAGCCGCAAAGGAAGTAGGCACTTCAGCTTGTACTCAGCACCAATCTCACAAGACAAAACCATGAACACTTCAGAATGTTCCTGTTACGACATTCAGTGACCATTTTTCATAAAATTATTCTGCTTTCAAAAGATAACAGCCACACATCTAGCAACAGGATGTTTGGTGTTCCTGTACACTGTTGTCTGCTTATAGTAATAATTTCCACAAGTGCCAATTATGAATGTCCTTTGCCCATCAAAAAACATTTTGTTCTGAACCACAAACACTGTCATTCATAATGCTTCCACATATTAACACTTTTCATCTGCTACTTATTTGCAGCTATATCACATCTATATTTGCATGGGTTTAAATATGCATTCTCTCTTAGCATAGATTTTTCATTTGAGTAGATCTGACTCAAAAAAACTTGCTGCCAATCTTGCTGGATTTGTAAAGAGAGGCATGTGTAATATTGGGAAGTTGTTATATTCAGCAGACCATAACACTGAAGTATATTCTTTCTTGGTACTGTTGCAATCCTATAAGGACCCAACAATAATCATCATGGGACAGGTCTCACCTGTTGCTCTGTAACTGTTTTAATATTGTGCATCACAGTCTTGTCACCTCCAACTTCACCACCATCCTGTACTGTAGGCTAGGTTAAAATAGCAAACATCATTTAGACAGCTCCATGGATGAACAGGGTTTGAACTGAGGTCTCATCGTGCCTCCCTGTACAACCCTGGCTGTTTTGTTTTAAGGCACCAGGGGTGAGAAACATGTGACCTTCTAGATGTTGTTGGACTGCAACTCCAATCACTCATTGGTCATGCTGGATGAGGCTGAAAATTGGAGTCTAATTACATATGAAGAGTACATATGAAGTACATAGGTTCCCCAGGCTAGTTTAAGAACAGTATGACTTTTTAAAAAAATCATTGATGTGAAATCTTTTTCTTCATCGTATATATCCAAATACATGGAACTATGCCACTGGAAATTTACCTGATATCACAGAAAAAGCCTAATGTTTTGTTTCAGACAATTCAGATTCTGTTTTGTGACATAAGATGTTAAAAAATTCATAAATTGCCCAAATAATTATTCCTTTTCAGATATAATGCAGTTAGGAAAAAGCTGCCACCTGAGTTTATGTGTAATCTCAACATTTAAACTGTATAAACACGAACTCTGGATGATAAAACATTTCCTACATTTTAGGAACACACAAGCTTCTGTGCTCTACTAAAATACACAGACTACTTGCTACTTGTTTTCCAGTTGTCTTTTACTGACAATTCAGAAAGCCAGTCTTAGCAACTAGTATAAGATGGTAGAATATAATTTTCTTCTTCTCAGCGATTACATGAGTATATATGAAATAGAAAAAAGGTGCAAGAGTAGCGGTTAAACAATTTACATTAGCTTACAGTATGTTCCTCTTGTTCAGATATATTGGTGCAGCTTGCACAGGTCAGAGGCCACCCAGGCACCTTAGAAATAATGTATCATTCTCATTGGGTGGCCATTTAAACATGAATGACAGAGGCTAGTAAACACCAATACAAAGAGGCCTGTGCATGTTCAGGCAACTGAGAACGAAGCCCTTGAACTAGGATGAAATAGACGACTTATAAGGCTAAGGCAGTGTATACACCAGAATGGTAATACGCACATGCGTCACACAGATCTGATTTTTCCATGCAAGCTTTTGTGCATGTCTGACAACAGAGGAGAACTTTCAAATGAACTTTGTCTCAAGAGATTTTTGTTTTCCAGCTACACTACTGGGCAGTGCTTGAGGGAATGTATTCATATTGTGTGCTGTTGTCCCCTTGCCTCAATTAGTACTTCCTCAATCACTCCAAGTTCAGGAAATCTGAGGGTCACTGTGGGAATGCATGCAAGCATTTGTTCACCTGTGCCTAACACATTTTTTAAAATCTTTTTTTAGATACGGGTTTTCCAATATACCATATTACACAAAACACTGGGTTTATTAAAAGAACTCCAATTGTGTTTGCCCCACTTTATCCATCAATTGGGAATGTCCAAATTAAACAGGGGGTAGGGAGCAATGGCTGCCACTTGGATGAGGACAATGACATGTGAATGTGAAAAACATGCACACCTCAAATCCACTTTAAACTGCTGTGTGTACACAGCCAAAAAGACTAACATCAAGCACATCAATGGCTAAGCCCTCTTCTACAGAGTAAATACTGATTTCTGAAAAATTATTTCTACACGAGGCCCAAAGAAGTCACCTGTCTGAATCTCCCACATGACAGCAACTCATGAAAAATGATTCCCCTCATTAATATGGGCCTTGGTTTATTTTGTCTAACTATCTGATATATTTTAATAAACTTACCTGGAGAAGGAATTATGTAATGAATGCTAGTGTGTCATGAGGATATTCACACCCTACCTTGAAGCTGAAGCTTGGATAAGATCAGCTTCATGTCCTTTGTATATGAGCTCCCTATGGATATTCTAGAATCTGATAGCTGGCTACCAAACCAAGCAATACTCATGACCGCTGGGAGGAGCACAGAGAGAAGAAACATCATGGTGCATATATAACAGTGAAACTGGGTGCCTTCATCTTCCCCAGCTGTAATAAAACATGCCTCTCTCATATAGGTCTCTACAGCCACAGCAGGTGCTGTAACTCACCAACGGTTTGACCTTACCCTCAATGACACACTCTCCCATTGTTTCTTGAGAAAGACAGATGCCAACAACTCATTGCCTTTTTAGGAAATGAGCATTGCATTTGTTCAATTACAGCAATAAAGAAATTAAAAGCTATACTTGCTCCTTTGTTTCCTGATGCCATTTTTCTTTCATGTGACTTGCACAATTAACAGTTTCAAATATCTCAATCTAATATAAAACCACACACAGGCAACAGAATGAACTCCAAAAGCGGTAACCCACAAAACCAGATGCTACCACATCATGTAAGATGCCATCTTTAACTCCACTGAATTAGATGTTTCCACCACTGATGTAATAGGTTTGGATTGCATCTTAGGGGGTGATTCACTGACCACTTCCCACTTGCTTTCTCCCACTGACTTCAAAACACTTTCTTGGTTTACGGTCCACTTTAAGAGTGATGTGATGTGGAGTGTGTGAGAGGGATGTAGTCCAAACTGAGATCTGTCAACCAACGCCTGTACAGAAGAGACACTTACTAGAAAAGCTTCACCATTAGAACAACAACTGTCCACAAAAAGCAACCAAAAAGATCAATAGAATTATAAACTCCCCTATTCTTAAAACAGAGCCCCACATACTGCCAGAGACTGATGACTGCACAGGAGAGAACTGAGACCTTTGGAAACCTGCTTGCCAGGCTCAATTCCTCCACCTCCCAGGACTAAGGACCTGGGCATACATCCCTCAAGGCCAAATGCCTTCCCCAGAAGAGACTCCACTGGGTTTGCTGCACAGGCAGATTTTTTTTTATTCCCCAGCTGCAACAGGGACAGATCTACTAGACCAACTGCCAGATCATGTCAGCTGCAGGAGAAACAAGCCCTCGCGGTTTAAAAAGACTGCACTGGAGGGGAGACCTGCCCTTCAGTGCCTCATCCAATCTTGCCTCCCCATTCCCTGTACTGCACTCTCTCCTCAAGCCAGGCATTTCTTGGATGCAGAACAAGGGCTGCAATGGCTGCTGTCGTGAGAGCCAGTTCCATAAAGCCTGGAAGCTTTGACAAGGTTGATTAACAAACTGGTAAAAGGGAGTCAATGCACATGCATATTTTAACAGATATAGAAGATGCAACAGAAACACCTCTAATCTGTTTATTTAAAACATGTGTTACCCCACGCTTCAACTTTACAACTCCCAAGGCAGCTTAACAATACATGGGGAGGAATACAACATCATGCTAAGACCACCGCTCCATCAGGGCAATCATTTTGGCTTGCCAGATGGGAAAAAACCCACCCTTCCTTCTCCTGTATGCTGTTCTGGCTAGTTTCCTGATACCCTCTACCCCGTGAGCTTATTTCAGGGGACACAGGGGTGGGAGGGAGAAAGCCTCATTGCATGAGCAGTACTCATTGTGCAGGGTTTCTGCTAATGGGACTCACTGGTTCAATTATGTTCATTAAAAATACATAAATAACCAAATGATCAGCATATAAAAAAATAAACACATGGCTAAAAGCAACAGAAATGTATTTTCATAAACCACCACAATTAGAACAGAGTTAACAAACATTATCTAAAACATTTAGGGGAATAGAAATGTTTTCTATTAGTCTTGTACCAAATGAAGGTTCAGCACCATGAAAGCCTCCCTGGGGAGAGCATTCCATACAGGAGCACTTTCCCCAGTTAGTCTCAGAAGGTAGTTGACTTTAAAGTTTGAGCACTTACATTTTAGTGTTTCTCCAGCATATGGAATATGCAACTTAAAGCGATCACAGCTGGGCCCAAGAGTCAAGGACATGCAGCTAGAAGGGAAAGAAGAGGGAATTGAAGGACCAAGATGCACACAATATCAGAGTCTGATCAATGAGCAACACGCCCAGATTAAATGACAAAGGCATTAGATAAAAGCATAGGAAAACCAAAGTAATCAGAAATCTGAAAGTCATGATTGGTGTCGGCTTTTATTTACTGTAAAGCACTCAAAGTATGTAAAGTACTTTAGAAATAAAAACACAGTACAGGATCTCTTGTCCATTCCAGTTGCTCCTGTTAACAAATAAAAGTAGGAAACTGCTCCTCATCTACATTTCCTTATGTGTTCTTCAATACTTTTATTATTGTTAGCTGCTCTGAGCCCGGCTTCAGCTGGGGAGGGCGAGATATAAATAAAATTTTATTATTATTATTATTATTATTATTATTATTAATCGCTCCTGTCCAAAAAGAAAAGAGCAATGGCTGCAACAGTTCCTCCATATACTGCATGTGGACTTGCCTTCTCTCAAGGAAAACATCCCTATAATATAATAAAATACCTAATACATACCTCAGATGGCTATTATGGCTGCAGTCCTATGCACTGCCATAGGTGGGAGTTCAATGAATACAGTGGGGGGTTACATAAAAGTAAACATGCATAGGATTCACTTGCCTCTTTAGTAAGCCATTCAATAACCTTCTCAACCCTTTATTAACTGACTTTTATACGATACAAGGAATTATTCTGTGTCGTTGTCACATTTATGCTATAGCCTTGCTGTATTCGGGGTTTTTCCTTGAAGTTTTCATTTATAAATATGTATGTCTTTATTATCTTATATAACATCAGACTTCCTCCCCACCCCACTTCACACATCTGACAAAAAATTCAAAAAGGTTGATTTTAAAAAACCCAAAGCCGTTTGGGGATTCTCTGTGAAGAGCTGCTAATAGGGATGATCTAAAAATAACTCCAGCGTACTGCCATGGGCACCTTTGGCCATGCTCAGTGTCACTGCTCACCACTAAACAGTCATCACATGTCCCCAAGATGTAGAGAGGGAGAAGAGAGTTGGCAGTGGATACAGAATCAAAATCAAGCAGTGAGTGACCACCAGTGCATGAGAGGGTTGCACCCCAAGCAGAAACACTGGCCTGCGAATAATTTCCCTTGTGGTCTACCATTAAAGGCTCCACATTTAAGTTTCGCCCCAGCATGGCCCGATATTCTAAACACCTATTCAAACTCATGGACAGATACATCTTTTGCACTGAACTCCCAACATCCATTGAAACAATCACAAATGCATGACATTTAACTTCACAAGTTCCCTATAACACATCAGCAGCAGATTATTGCTTATTGGACATCATACTGAGCAGTAGCTTGACATGTGATTCCAATCTTCCTTGTAAATCATAGATTTGAAGAGTGTTTAGTCCAGCCTCATGTTCAGAGCTAGAGCATACCTAATAAAAGGTTGTCCCCACCCCTGTAAGTAATTGGGTTCCTTGTCAAACTGATCTTTCAGGTATTTCTTCCAAGGTCTCATTAAAATCTACCTTCCTATAACTTGCACCCATCAATCTAGTCCTGCTGTCTGGGGCAGCAGAGGACAAGTCTTTGCTCTCTTCATTTGACAGCTCTTCAGACATCTGAAGAATGCAATCATGCCCACTGTCCCTGCACCCTTGTCTTCTCATCTTCTAGATAAACATACCCAGTTGGAATAAAAAAGGTATTTCTGATTTTGCAAATAAACCACTTCATTTAGTTCACTACAGAATAGCAGGGGGAGAAAGGATAATATACTTTACGGTGTAATAGAGATAATAATAAGAGCATCCTTAAAAGCAACACTAAGTATTTTCCAGGCTGGTAAGATTCTGCTTTTTAAAAAACACACATATATATATATATATAAATAAAAATACTGGTCTAGAAATGAGAGCTAACAGCAGCTGCGGCTACATTTTGTCAAATTACTTTTTGATAAAGCTACACAAGAGATTTCAAAAGCAGGTACTTTCTGAGCAAAAAGTATTAGTTAGCAAAATACTTTTAAGGAGCTACAAATGCTGTCAAGAGAAAAGGAAGTAGTAGTGAGAAAATTGAGCATTAATAGTGGTTCCCAAGATATAAATCAAATAGATGCAGGCACCATACAAGAAAACTGAAGCATATCCTGCAACATTTCCTGGTTGTGTAAAGTCGTATCTTGCTTGCTTTTGCGCTGCCCCCATCCACAGAGTAGAGAAAGCTTATCCACAAGTTTGCCGTATCATATTATGAGCCTTCTGTAACAGTAGTTCTAAAATATTAAACTTTGGGTGCTTTGGGGGGAGAAAGTGTCTTGAAGTTGCCCAAGTTACACATTAAGATACTTAAAGGCAAACTCAAACTCATTTCACAAAACCAACACAGCTGTGTTAGCACCAAAAAAATAAGATTTGGAAATATGACTGCCCCTCACTACTATGCTAAATAATGGCAGAAATACAGTTAGCAAGGGGTTCAGCTTATCTAGGCTAAATAGACAGTTGCCTTGTTGTAGCAGAGTTTAACTCTGCCTGATGGATCAAGTTTGCAGTCTGAGAGTGCTCCTGGATCCTGTAGGCTCCAAGAAGCCAAGGTAGCAGCCATGGCCAGAAACATTTACATCATGCTTTGGCTAGTATACCAGCTGGACCGTCTCCTAGAAAAGGCCACCACTATGCATGCCATTATCAACTTTGGACTGGACTACTGCAACGTACTATATGCGAGGATGTTTTCAGACACTTTGATCAGTACAGAGTGCAGAAGATAGAGTTCGTGATTCAGATGAACCAGGATTATTCACTGGTTGTCAATTAATTTCCAAGACTATTTCCAAGTGTTTCTTTTACCTTGATGCCTGTCCCCTTTTTAATTTTTAGCCAAGCCTGTAAAGCTGAATGTGCACAAGTTAAATGTATTTAAGTTGCGAGTTATCTGTGTTGAAATGATACGGTCATTATGCCTGGTAGCCACTGACAGTCTTATCTTTCAAGCCACTTTCAAAGATGTGGCTATCATCACATCTTTAACTAAGTGCTGTGTGCAAAAGTGCATCCTTTAGTCTGCCCTGTATCTGATGACCCTTTCTTCTAATATTATGATAGAGAGAACATAACATATCTTTCTCCACACAATGCATCATCTCTCACACACCTACCATGTCTAACCTCATTCACCTTTTTCACAAGCTAAAAAGACGCAGATGTTGTAACCTGTCCTTGAGCTCCTTCCTTGATCATTTGGCTGCCTTTTTCTGCAACTTTTCCAGCTCTGCAAAATCCTTTCTGAGACATGGTGACCAAAACTGTACACTGTATTCCAAGTGTGGTTATTTGGTATTGTTTTGCCAGTTTTATTTTATTTATTCCTTTTCTAATTACACCCAATGTGGAATTTGTACCTTTTCAATAGCGATGCCTAGATTTGCAATTCACCGCCCAGGTGAGCCACACCTGGCTCCCTCTTTCAGATGAACATGTATGACTTAGGCAGTGGTCAACTTCGGTAGTTTTGAATCTCGCTACTGCTGGTGTTTCAATTTATTTATTTATTTTACTATTTTTTATGAATTTGTTGGTTGGTCGTTGTTTATTTTTATCTTATTATGGGTATTATTAGTCACCTTAGGTGTCTTGAAATAGGCTGAAAGAGACAGCATAAAATATTTAAATAAAATAGGTTACGGGGTGTTTCCCAGAAAAAGCAAGACCTATTCTATATTAAAATTATATGAGCAAATCCCTAGGTTAAGAACGTGCTTATTATGTTGTGTGAGCTGTGCTCAATTATTCCCCACAGCTCAGAAATGTCAGCTGTCAGAACAGACCCACTAATGAAGAAATCAGCACAGAAACATGTCATAGTGTTCGTGCTTGACAGCAGTGTCAGCCACTGAAATTTATTACTATTGCTTCTCTAGACTTGTGGTTGTGGCTGATACAACACCAAGTTATACTGAGGGTTCATTGGACATCAGTAATGTATGCAAAGTTACAGCTACCATCCTACATCTATTGGTGGCCTTCTGGCCAGGTAGAAGAGTCATGTTTAGGAACATAGTTCACCTAGCTCAATACATTGTATGGAAGCAGCATTCCAGGGTTTCAGATAGGGGTATTTTCCCTATGTAAAGATTTTGGAGACTGAACCTTGGACCTTTTGCTTGCAAAGCATGCACTATATCACTAAGCTGCAGTTCTTTCCTAAAATAAAAGTTCTTCCTCAGCCCAATCCTAGTCCTAAGGTAAAAAAGGTAAAGGACCCCTGGACAATTAAGAGTAGTCAAATTTGACTATGGGGTTCGGTGCTCATCTCCGCTTTCAGGCTGAGGGAGCCGGCATTTGCCCGCAGACAGCTTTTTCGGGTCATGTGGCCAGCATGACTAAACTGATTCTGGTGCACGGAATACCGTGGCAAGTGCCAGAGTGCATGGAAATGCAGTTTACCTTCCTGCTGCAGCGGTACCTATTTATCTACTTGTGCTGGTATGCTTTTGAACTGCTAGGTTGGCAGGTGCTGGGCAAAGCAATGGGAGCTCACCCCGTTGCATGGATTTGAACTGCTGACCTTACGATCAGCAAGCCCAAGAGGCTCAGTGGTTTAGACCACAGCACCACCCGTGTCCCTAGATCTAGTGCTAAACCTCCATCTAGCATTATTGCCAACAGTAAAAGATGAAAGGTGGTATTCAACAACAAGAAAATTCTTACACAATATAACTAGCATTTAACAGTAACATCTTAAGAAAAGTTAACTTTGGGCAAGCCCTATTTTTCAGATTATGTATAGCCAAATACTTAAGACAGGCATTTAGGGTTGGATACAAAACCAAATGTGATATGGAAATTAAATGCTCAAACACATTAGATTCATTTCTGAAATCAATTACAGTGGTGCCCCGCAAGACGAATGCCTCGCAAGACGGAAAACCCGCTAGACGAAAGGGTTTTCCGTTTTTGAGTTGCTTCGCAGGACGAATTTCCCTATGGGCTTGCTTCGCAAGACGAAAATGTCTTGCGAGTCTTGAGATTTTTTTTTTGCTTCCCCCCCCCTTTTTCTAAGCCGCTAAGGCGCTAATAGCCTTTTAGCAGCTAAGCCGCTAATCCGCTAAGCCTTTAATAGCCGCTAAACCGCTAATAGCGCTAAGCCGCTAAGCCGCTAATAGGGTTGCTTCGCAAGACGAAAAAACCGCTAGACGAAGACACTCGCGGAACGGATTAATTTCGTCTTGCGAGGCACCACTGTACCAAGCTCTACCAATGAATAATAATATTAAATCCAATTGTGTTGCACTACACATCACGATTTCTATAGCCTTGCTAAAACTTCTTAAATTTCTTCATTCCAAATAAATTGAATGTGATTACTGACAACAAAAATTGGCACATAGACATTATTTGAATTCATTGAGGGCACTTACCCAGATTTCAGATCTGTAATCCTTAAACAGTTAGTTGCATCCAATCCGACTTTTCCATTCCTGACCACATTAGAAACAAAAGGAGAAAGTGCTGGAGATATTCTGTGCAAAGCAACTTCAGGGGACATCCTAATCTGCAAGGTGCACACAGTTCTGCAAGGAAAAATAATTGTGAACGTATCAAAGAGTAGCCACACCATTTCTATACATATTTTAAAAGAGACGACTCTTGAGACCTGACACACAAGGCAGGGCCAAAGACGAGGTTAGCAAGGAAAGGATGATGAAAGCAAGCAACTTTTTTAAAAAGGCTGATACAAGTAGGGGCCAAGGGAAAGGAAATGGAAGCAAAGCCTGCTGGGAACAGGGGGCACATTTGGGCTAGCTGCTGCCCATCCACTTGGCTATGGTCCACAGTTATAGCCACACAACCATTTGCACTCCTAATATTTAGTAAGCATCTCACTCATAAAACATGGTTCTCTCATTTTGTTCAGTGGTCCATTATAAAATACAACACAACTTATGACCTAACAAGATGAGAATAGCCCACCACTGACTTGATAAATCTTCTGGTTCTGCTGGTTGCTTGGGGTGACAAAAGCAGAGGTGGAGGGGTGGTTGTCAGGCTCTTGGCAGACAACTGTATCCAGCTGATGGGCTGTGCTCAACTCAGTGTGTCACCAGTTGTGCAGGCCTGATAGTTACTTCAGCAGTTGGACAGTGCCCTTTTTATTCATCTCTCAATGAGCTTAGTGACCATTAACACATTTTAAAGTTTACCAGAGTATAAAATTTACCTACCATTCCAAACAATTTACTAAAATACCTTGTTAAGTCAGAACCGAGATCAAATATGCTGTGCTTATTATTTTTATCCAAATAAAACTGAAAAAAAATATTGGGAGAAAAGTGTTTCTTAGTAACAATAGAAAACTTAATGTGCTTTGAATTTCTGCCCAAATACTACATATGAGATTGAATTAAACTTTGTAAGTAGTATATAACAATATTCATATAAAAGTGCAGAAGACTACAGTGCTGCAAACAAAACTGAACATTTCAGAAATAAGATAAATGGTTAAATGCCATTGAATCATTTCCCACTTTTATTTATAGATTCATAAATTTATAAATTGTTTACACAACCCTCACATGAAGCTGTCTTATCCCAAGTCAGAGCACTGGTCCATCTAGCCCAGTACTGTCAACTCTGACTGGAAGCAGTTCTTCAAGCTCCTATCCTCATATCGATGGTAGGCAGCTGGCACTTGTTTTTGTAGGGCACCCTTACCTTTGACAGCTATGTGTTGTAAAACTCAACAGTTTTCCTCAACATAACATAAAATACTCATACTTGGCATGCACAGATAGCTGTTCAAGCGCCGAATGCACACTTCACACACGTCATATCACAACAACCTTACACGGTAGACTAGAATTATTATACCTGTTTCCCAATTTTGAAATGTTAAAATGACTGTAAAATTAGTGAAATGTATAAACTTGGAAAGTGTGTGTGTGTATACTTAAAAGAATTATTATACCCATGATTCTAGATTCAGGTAGGTAGCTGTGTTGGTCTGATGCAGTCAAAATAAATAAAGAATTTTTTTGGTCCAGTAGCACCTTAGAGACCAACTAAGTTTGTTCTGGGTACAGTGGTACCTCAGGTTAAGAACTTAATTCGTTCTGGAGGTCCATTCTTAACCTGAAACTGTTCTTAACCTGAGGTACCACTTTAGCTAATGGGGCGTCCTGCTGCCGCCGCCATGCGATATCTGTTCTCATCCTGAAGCAAAGTTCTTAACCCGAGGTATTATTTCTGGGTTAGCAGAGTCTGTAACTTGAAGCGTCTGTAACCCACTGTATAAGCTTTTATGTGGTCTCTAAGGTGCTACTGGACCAATTTTTTATTTATTTATTATACCCATATTGCAGATGCAGCGGATCCAGTTAAATGGCTGCTTAAGCTCATGGCAGAGATGATGCCTGAGCCAGGGGACTTATCCACTACAACTGGCTTTCTACCTGTAGCAAGAATGAGTGGCACATGAGCCCAGCAAGGGCACCAGCTGCTGCAACCCTGCAATCTATTAAGAAACACAGGAAACGGGTATTATGAGCAGCAGTATTGATTCATAAATTAACAGCACCTACAAGTAAGTGCAGCACAAGCCTTACACACAATTGGTAGTGGCTGTTTCCTATAAAACGGTCTCCCCCCCGTCAAATGCCGAGGTCTGAGGGGTTGTTGTCCCTTCCCCCCCCCCAGCCAAGCCAAGCCCCTTCCTTCATGCTTTGCTCCCCTAATAAGAAGAGAAAGAGGAGGAGTGGAGAATCCCCACCAGCATCCACCCACCCCACCCAGCCTGAAGGGGAACCATCTTTGCCCCCCACCCCACCCCCTGTTGCTGTGTGTAAAGGGAGACTGCACGGGGGGGGGGGAGAAGTACGGGCAAACAAACCTCCAAGAAACCCAGCAGCTGCCACTCGCCTTGCCCCGCGCGCCTGCGTAGACCCTCCCACTCCGCCCAGCACGCTCCTGCGTGCGCGCCCGCGCGCCAATCTCCTGCCGAAAAGCCAAGCGCGCACCCGATAGGCAGTTTTTTAAAAAAAAGAAAATCGGGGCTTCCGTGGATATATAGGCGACTAAAGCGCGCCTGAAAAAAAAAAAATCGCGCTCGTTAGAACGGGCAGCAGAGTTATAATGGGGTGCTCTGATAACGGTGTGCTGAGCTCGCTCCGCAGTCAGAGTTCGGGAAAGCGCAAAGTAAAAACTCAGGCGCCTTGGCGGGCGCACATAGCGGGCAGGCGAAGGACTCCCCTGTGGCAAAGGTTGGAGAGCTAGTGCCCAGGCAGCTCAGGTAGATGCGAGTCAGGTTAGGTGCTGTGGTCCTAAACCTCTCTCTGACATGGCAGCTGCTGAGCTCGTGGTGGTGGGATCCTGTATGACTGATCTGGTGAGGTTAGTATGGCAAATGGGATCCTCTGCTGCTGCTGCTGCGCCCCTTGTTTTACCAGCTGGTTCGGTTTTCTTAAGGCTCTTCCAGCGAAGTGGCTGCAGAGTCCAGGGAGAGGAGGAGGCATGTTGGAGGCTGCAGCTCCGCAAGCCCAAGCCTCTGGAAGTAGAGAGAAGGGGGAGGGAAAGAGCAAACTCTGGTCTTAGTGGCGAAGTTCATCATGGCCAACTGGATTGGAAAGAGTTCCAAAGAGAGCAGGAGCCCCAAGTGAACTGGTTTCTCTCTTCCCTCCACTGCAGTTTGCTTGAGGGGCTGATGTCAGGTGGCAGTTGAGGGGCAAAAGGCCCGATGGACTTCATATTTCAGCAGAGCTGACAAATGGGCTCACTCTCTCTCTCTCTCTCTGCTGCAGCCTAATAGATGTCATGGAGGTTTCTTCTGAAGCATGCCTAAGATGTACACTTGGAGCAAGTCCCTGTGAACTCTGAGGGTAGCATGCAGCAGTGCATGTGAGCCATTCAGCTAGCACAATTTCTCTTTCCACAATGGAACATTCTCCTTTCCACACAACCCCAACTTGTTCTGGGTCCTGTCCCCCGCTGCCACCAAACCCTCTGGAACAGACGTAGGGAAGAAAGTAATGAGTAATCCTTTTTCACTTGCACCAATTCTGGAACTAATTATTGCACTAGCACAACTATTTCATGGCATACCACCGGTGCTTTTTTTTTCTTAAAAAATGTTTAGGGGTACTCTCATTTTGACTCAAGAAAATCACCATTTTATAGTTCAAATCGGGGGGAAATGAATACAGTAAATGGACAAAAGTACAAAGATTAACAAAATGTTTAGGGGTATGCATCCCCCTGCGTCTCCCCCCCCCCAAAAGCACTGCATACCACCCGGTGTGACTTACTTCTGAGTAAATATGCAGAGGGGTGGTTTCACTGGTACACGCATAATGTGCTCCTAATAAGTCCAAAATAAATACTATCCTTTTGTAATTGCAGTCGCCTCTCTGCACATATTAATTGAACTGAAGAAGTAGGGAAAAACTTTAGTCATTTGTGTGTTGACTGTGAATACAAATTGTAGTTAAAGTACCTTAAAAATTATTTCTGAGGCAGAAACCAACTTTAATTTGTGAACACATGCAAGCTTTTGAAGTAATTTTAGGTTCACATAGCTTTTTTTGTGTGAGCTGAAAAAAAGTTAAAAGTTCGCATATTCTTACAGTTCCGTGTATCCCAGTGAAACTATCAATGTGGACTTTGTCGTTTCAGTTCTCATGAGTTAATATGTTAATAACTCTTAGTGGGATATACAAGCAGACCTGAAGAATTCTAATTCCCCATGCTCAGTGTGACTCAAGTAACCATATTTCTTCCAACTAAGACAAAAGTACCTACTTTGCATCATGTGCACTGATGAAAATGAAATAACCTGCTGTTTATACAGGAAGAATAAGGTACAGTCCACAATGGATCCCATGTTCTGCCATTATGTATTCTCCATTCCCTGACATTATTTACTTAGTATCCCATTTTTTACCAGAGTTAAAGAGAAGTTCACAACAGTCGTAAGATGTATAAGATCTATCAATAGCCTTACAGTCATAACGACAAACAAAAATACCCCCAAGAACATAGGAAACTACCTTATATCAAGTCAGGCTTTTTGTCCATCTATTCTTTCTGGGTGTGGCTTTCCAGGGTTTCAGGCAGGGATGTTTCCCAGCACCTGCCACTGGGTCCTTTTAAGTGGAGATGCCTTAAGGTTGAGCCTGGGCCCTTCTGCATGCATCGCAAGTGGTCTGCCACAGAGCTATGGTCCAGTGGAAACAGGAATATCTGCCTGATGCGCTTTTGCCTTCCTACTGCAAATGAAAGTATTGTTCTGAGACCAATGTGACCTGCTA
Source organism: Podarcis pityusensis (assembly GCF_964106645.2). Classification (NCBI taxonomy): domain Eukaryota; kingdom Metazoa; phylum Chordata; class Lepidosauria; order Squamata; family Lacertidae; genus Podarcis; species Podarcis pityusensis. The sequence continues at coordinate 88,652,321 of NC_138026.1, read as the reverse complement.
CAGAATTGATGGGTGACTTACTTATTTAGTCAATAATTTCCAGGAGCACTTTCTTCATTTGATGGATTGTTGATGACTGCTTCAAAATTCTTACAAGTGTCTTTCAGAGGATTCTGCAGCATGTTCTAAGGCAGTAGCCTTGAATAATTTCAAACCAGGGACCCACCTTTAGCCCAAACATACATTGGGAGACCCATTTCTTTTCTCTTTTTTGCCACCTGCTGTTTCAAATCTCCTTAGATCATGGCCCCATGTTGGGTCCCAGCTCACTAGCTGAAGATCAGTGGTCTAAGGCAGAGATGGAAAACTTTGGACCACATGTCTCTATCTGGCCCTTAAGACTCTCCCTGTTCCTCTGGCCACATCTCTTACTGGCCCTACTCAAACCCTCAAGTAATTTTGTGTGGCTAGAATGTTTCCTTGGTCTCTGATAATTTGTCTTGTTTGGATGAGGGCTGGAGAGGTGTGTGTATGTGTAGAAACCTCTGGTATTCGTGTGCCTAAAATGTAACCTGTTGTGCAAAAGTAAGTCTTCCATCCATTGCTCTGCCCGCTATAGACCAGTGGCTGCTAGAAGGTTGTCCCTGAAAGAATGCAGTCCTTGGACTGGAAAAAACAAAAACCCTCCAACCCTGGTCTAGGTTGCAGTCGGCAGACAAGCACACAGCCAGGTTTGTTAAGCTCACTTGTCACCCTAGAATGCTTCCATTACTTTTCTTCAACTATGCATTTCAGGGTAAATCAGTAATAGTTCCCCAACAGTCTTTCAGGCAGCATATCCATAATTATCTATCTTCTCATCAAGAAATCCCTGAAGAGTTTCAGTTAAATCCCAGAGTTACTCGGAACACACTTTGCAAATACTAATTTAAGCAAATATTTGGAGCAGATTACATATTACTGCTAATGAATAGCTTTTATGTTTGTTCCCTAAAACTAATTAGACAAGGAAGAATAAAACTAAAATAAAAAATAAAATAAAAATATGCTATCTTTTGCAAAATTAAAAACACTTTTGCGTCCACACTGACTTAAGTACAACAAAGAAAACACTAAACAGATTGGTTTAAAATCTGAAACTTATGGTTTATTGTGATGTTCAAACACACACTGTTTTCCCCCACTGCGTTCTGTTGTATTGATTGTCAATGTCAGTGACTCTATAAAGCACCCCTGAATTTTGGCATATGTAGGTTTCTTCCCCCCGGAAAGTTAAGGCTATAATACCATTACTTAATTACCTGGGAGTACATTTCATTGAATTCAGTGGGACATATTTGTGAGAAGAGATGCATAGTATTGCACTATAAAAATGCTAAAAGGCCCTCATGAGACCTTGTTCTTTCATTTTGTATAAGAAGGCTAGCATGTTTTGTGTATACTGTGTTGAGGATTGATGATAAGCCTTTAAATGTTCGAATTTTAATTGTCTGTTGGTGGCATTGGCATTTTAATTGCTGTTAACAGTGGGAGAGACTATGTCAGGTCTATTTACACCTGACGCTCTAGAAAAGGGATGTTAAAGCTAGAATAGGAACCTGTGGCCCTCCAGATGTTGTTGGATTCCAGCTCTCATCCATTCCACCTGCTGGTCCAAAAACTCTGTCCCCCATTTTGCTCTAGAATTTAGGAAACTTTATGTGGAAATAGAGGATTGGGAATGGCTTACTACTGCCCTATCCTCCAGCATCCTGCCAGTAAGTTGACAAAACCTTCAGTCTTTAGCTCATTACATGAATCTACACACATATTGTCTTATTCCGGATCAACATATATGTTCATGCAACATTGCAGGAATGCTATAGAATGGCAATGAAGGGAACTTAGAGATGGCCAGTATTGGCTTAAGATCTGCGTAGCATTTCATGCAGTTGAGAGTTCCAGTACACAAGGCTAGTGAGAATGAGACACACTAAAAATAACTGAATTTAAAATGGAAAATTGCTGTAATAGATGAAATAAAATGCAGAGAGCTATGCTGAAACAATCAGAGCAATAATATTGCTTCCTTCTAATTTTTTTGAGAACAAGAAAAGTTGCAACCCTGAAACCAAGCACGTATGCTTGTTGTGGGCAAACAATATTTCAGTTCTTACCCTCTCATGGGGATTCATTTGCGTCTGGCTTGCTATTTTCACCACCCAAAAATAGGAATCGCATCCTGATTTCTAGTCCTATCTTGTACTCAGTTCTGTTAATAATAATTTTTAATAGGCTGATTGGCTGAGGAGGAACAATGAAAAATATATGCCTTAGATTTTAGGAAATGATAAAGGCAGCATCCATCTACCAAAGCTTAACACTGAGTAACAATAAACCATAATCATAAATACATTCAAAAGATAGGCAGAGCAATCCTATACTTTATTCTGCCGGAAATGGCTCTGCAAATGGAGGCATCTGCAAGTGTATTAGAAGAGTTCTGCTGGCGTATTTGTCATGCCACCAGCGTATTTGGCATTCCACCAGCATAGCATTTATTTGAAACATTTATATGCCATCTTGAAGAGTAAACTCTTCCAAAGAGGTTTCCAATAAAATTAATATATAGTACAATATACTCACATGTAAAATATCAGCAAACCAACAGCTGATAAAGCAAGCAACCCACAATTTACTAAAATATAATTGCAGCCAACAATTGGCAATTTACAACATAAAATCTTACTAATAAATAAATAAATAGCAATTAATAATGGTAGGTTTAAAAATGCAAGTTTCAAAATAAGGCAGGGTTGACTCCTTCCAGACCTCTACTTGCAAGGAGTTCCACAGGCAGGGCCTGTCACTCCTAAGGCTTGATCCCTGGTGGAAGAGAACATAGCCATCAGGGTTAGTAGCCACTGACAGCCTCAGCCTCCATGAATTTGTCTAAGCCTCTTTTAAAGCCATACACACATAAAAGCCATATGTAAAAGTGTATTTTAGCTTCTTATACCACACAGACCTATTGTGAAGTTCAATTATATGTGGTGGCACCTGGTTCCAAACATCACAGTTAGCAAATGGCTTAGTTCATGGGTAGGCAAACTAAGGCCCGGGGCCAGATCCAGCCAGATTGCCTTCTAAATCCAGCCTGCGGGCGGTCCAGGAATCAGCGTGTTTTTGCATGATTAGAATCTGTCCTTTTATTTAAAATGCATCTCTGGGTTATTTGTGGGGCCTGCCTGGTGTTTTTACATGAGTAGAATGTGTGCTTTTATTTAAAATGCATCTCTGGTTTATTTGTAGGGCATAGGAATTTGTTCATTCCCCCCCCCCAAAAAAACACACCAAAATATATTCTGCCCACCCACAAGGTCTGAGGGACAAGTGGACCGGCCCCCTGCTGAAAAAAATTGCTGACCCCTGGCTTAGTTTGTGGTAAACTCTGGCTTACTAGAATTCACAAACATGCAGTTTCCCTGAGAGGAGTTCACTGCTGCTTTGCTCCTACCCCAGTGGTTTTTTTTATTTCTCTGCCAAGCAAAGTTTGGCTTGGCATGTTGTCTGAACATAAGTTCTTGAGTTCTCTTCTTGCTAGCCATGAGCAGTCCCTGTAAGCAATGGTTTGTCTTACTGTGGCAGGCAAATAAGGACAGTTGCTGAAGGTATTTCTTTCCTGGGAAGCCCAAGATACTGAATAGGTTATTTTTCCTTCCAGGGTACCAACCCTGCTCTAAATGTGTGTGTGCAATTATCTTTTACTTCTGTCTGCTCTGTGCAACTCCTCCTTTGATGTGCAACCATGAACAGTATTGTTTTTAGAATGTTCTCTCTTGGCCTCATTATTTCTTTTTTCCTATTACAACAAGTTGTTTCCATTCCCTTCATAGATTTCCCAAAAACCAGTTTTCTAGATTTGTATCTCCCCAAGATTTGAAAAAACTGCTTTGGGTTCTTTGAGGAGAAAACTAATTTCCTTCCCTGCACAGCCCTTATCTCCGCCTGCATTCCTCCACTCCCCACTATCTGCCTAGACTTCTCCACCTTCCCTTTGTCTTTCTCTCCTCCTCTCCAGAATGCGTGCCTTCTTTCATGTTGGCGAATGTGCCTGGAGCCACCTTCCAGCTCTTTTTCTCCATCCAGCCTTAAACACATCTATAAACTCTCAACAAAACATTTGAGTTATCATTCTGTTTCATTGTTAGTTAGCCTGTAATTAAAGCTGTTCACCCGCGAAAGAGAAAATACATTATACAGATCTCTAAGCAGGCACTTGACTAAAAGCCCTAAACCTTTAAAATGTTTCACAGTGGCCAGTTGCATTTCTGATTTTCATTTTCTAAATGGTTTGTTGCCACAGAATATATTCATTGTAGTCACTGGGCATGTGACCCAGAGTCACTGAAGGTATTATCCAAGACACCAAGATGTGTGTCAGAAGCCTGGCAGTTGTGTTAGTTGTTCATTTGGGTTCCACTAAGTAAGTTCTACTTAGAGTAGATCCTTTGAAATTAAAGATCCCGAACTAGTCATGCCCATTAGTTTCAATGGTCTGGTTTATTCAAAAACCATGGTTTAGCATGGGGGGGGGGACTCCCAGGGAGGAGATTGTAGCTGTTTTGCTCATGCTTTAGTTCTCTCCAGGCTAACCATGCTCTATAACCAAGGTTTGTCCTATGGTTTTACAGCTCATGGTTTGTTGTTGAAATGTGCTTGATGTGTGGCAGGAATATAACAGATGGGACAAGGGGCAAAGTGGAGAGCTTAGAATCGTAGAAACAGAGAAGCAGAAATAACCTCAAAGGCTATCTAGTTTAACTCCATGCAACAGAAAATCTACTGTTGTGCAGCAAATGGCTTAGTTCATGGGTAGGCAAACTAAGGCCCAGGGCCAAATCTGGCCAGATTGCCTTCTCAATCCGGCCCACGGATGGTCCGAGAATCAGCATGTTTTTACATGGGTAGAACGTGTGCTTTTATTTAAAATGCATCTCTGGGTTATTTGTGGGGCATAGAAATTCATTCATTCCCACTCCCAAAAAAATAATAATCCGGCCCACCACATGGTCTGAGGGATGGTGGACTGGCCCATGGCTGAAAAAGGTTGCTGACCCCTGGTCTATAACTTCCAAGGCAATCCATTTCTTCCCCAAGCAGCTCATACCATGAACACATATTTCCTGAAGTCTAATCAAAATCCCCTTTATTGTATTTTGGGGCTATTGGTTCATGTACTGCCCTGTGGAGCAACAGAAAACAAATTTGCTCCATCATCCATGTGACAACCTTTCAAATATTTGAAGATGGCTGCTGTGTCACCTCTAAATGGTCTCTTCTGCTGTGTGCCCCACAACTTTCCTCATAGGTCTTGCCCTCCAGGACCCATGTCATCTTTGTTATGCTCCTCTGGACACGCTCCAGTTTGTTGGCAGCCTTCTTAAACTTTGGTACACAGAACCACAATCCCAGTAAAGATCAGCTAGATGCAGGATGGTAACAACTGAGGAGCAGGGACTGAGATTAGAGATGTTGGCCAGCCCTGAGAGGATGAATAATAAATTCTCAGATGGTGCAGATCCTGCAGATAGAAACAGCACAGGAGTGTGTAAGGACACATGGACATTTCCAGAAACTTGTGTGTCCTACAGTGATCCCTAGGCTAGTATGAACTGTTGGTGTGTGTTCGTCTGTTTGTATGTTTAAGCAGGCTACTTTAAATGTTTATTATATTTGAAGGCTGATTTATCCCAGCTGTCATTTCCACTTTACACAGTCTTCTCTGTTTTCCATAGAGGTGAGGTCGCTGTTTGTAGTGCTAACTATTTCCATGGCAGTAGACTGTGATGCCATCAGTGGAAGATTTAGGCATTCCTCTGAGTACTGGCAATTAAAAATTATGGATTGTGAGATAAGGCTTGCCTTTACCAAGCTCCATGGCATTATAGCCCACATGGGGCTTGGAAACCATTGCTTAATTCTTTGGGGCCTTAGCATGGGTAATGGAATAAGTGAATTGGAGTTGTTTGATCTTAGAACGAAAACAGTTATGTTTAAAATGAAATAAAATCAGCAACTCGAAAGCGTCTTCTGTGCCTGGGTGGAAAGAACACATATGAATTGCAGTCTGATGACTACAGTTTGTGCACTGAAATTCCCGGAGAAATTTCTATTGCTTTTCATCATTTGGGAGCATTTCAGTTTGCCTGTCACATGACACTGTTTTTAGCCAACTCCAAAGAAACATGCAATGAAAAACTAGCTTTAGCCCTTATTATTACCTGAAACTTAGAAGTTAGTTCCACTGCATTCAGTAGAGCTTACTTCCAGGTTAGTGTGCATATGATTGTGACCTTAACCTTTCTATCATGTGCATTTAAGAAATATGTTTGCCAGAGATCAGTAACCTTTTGATATTAGATAGTATGATTTCAAAACTGTGTCAACTGGCTTTGTTCCATTCCAGTCAAAGTTATTTGAGATTCAGGTATGCTGGATTAACAAATTTATGGACCACAGATCTGATCATAGCACAGGCTTCCTCCTGACATCTATGGATATATCCTCCTTTAAATTACATATTTTGGGTTATAGGCAGTGTTAATCAGAGTAGACCCATTGAAATTAATGGATATGACTAACTTAGGTCCATTCATTTCAGTAGATATCCTTTGAGTAAAGCTTAGTGTGTCTACTGCTACAGAAGCAGCCCATGAAATGGATCGGTTAAAAGTTGTTATGAAATAGGAGAAGGCTATACTGTGTAAACAATTTGGAAAACTATTCTGCTGGAATTGCACCAAATGTGTCCTTGTGCACAGAAAATTAAGATAAAAATTGGAAAAAGGGATTAGCAGCACTATGGAAAGTGTGTGGGGAGGGTAAATTTAAAAACTGTTTCTGTTTCTTAAAACAGAAATTGGATCATCACTGGATGTGGCTATTTTAGCAACAGTTTAACAAAAATGGAATCATTCCACTGGAATTTTAACAGTAATCAGGTCAGGCCCCTGAGCAGGGTTAAGGAAATTTTGAGTGATAATAAGGCCGCTAGTATTTGAATATCTTCAAATAAGAAAGAGTTCAGATGCAGAGTGGAATTGAGAGAGTTAAATACTGTTGAAGGATTAATTTGAGAGAAACCAAGAAATATGCTGTTTGAAATTTACCAAATTATACTGAGTAAGAGAGAAGACAGAAAATAGGATTACACTTGAAAATGGGAAGCAGTGATAGGAGAGGGGGTTCTAGAGGATATGGGGGAATATATGAACAATATGAATTGTATCAATGTCATTAATAAAAAACCCAAGTTATAGACTAGGTGATATTCAACTCTTTTAAAAGGGTATATGTGATACTGGTAACAGTAACCCTTGGAAGTGTTGAACAGAGTGGATGCTATCCACTGTTGGTGGACTTCCCAGAGGCAAAACATTTATTTCAAGAAATCATATTTAATATTAGCAGGATGTCTTTTATATGATGTTAGCAGCTAGGATGCTGCGTGTAAAATACTGGGGGAAAGGAAATTCCTCTAAAAGAGTGGTTCACTAAACTATGGGAATTTGCAGCTGTAAGTAAAATTAGATGGAATTTTAGGGTTAGACAAGAAAAGCAGAGGATTAATAGATTTGAACAAGAACGAGACCTGTTTAAGAATTTTAAGGATGACCAGGTATAACACTGTGAGCAGAGGGTTTCCCACGACTGGTAGAAAGTGGCATGAGAAGTGGTGCATGGCATCACGTTGGCATCAGTTGTCAGTCTAGTGCTAAAAATGAGTGCTGTGTGCCAGACTGCAGAAATCAGGCAGTGGCTGCAGACATGGCTAATATTTAATCCTGATGAGGGTTAAGAGGGCAAAAAATAATACAATCACTTCTGGGTGCTAGAATTCTGATGATGTAGTTTCTTCTTTGCCACCAGCACCCATTATCTGGACATAAATTGAATTTGTAAGTCTTGAACACTGAACGGATAATATAAGTGGCACCAGTTTCCAAGGAATCTGGGAAAGGAGGGAACTTGTAAAAATCCTGTTGTCAAAGCTAAAGTATGGCTGGCATCCTTGTCCTGCCCTTTTCAACTTTTATGTACAAGCTGCGAGAGGTTCTCTTCTCATGCCTTGTCACAAGTGTGCTCAGTTGCCCACATTGCTGAGATGTAGCCACCCTGAGCCTTTGTAGTTAAGTAGTGGCAGAAGAAGGGCATTTCTCCCAGTGATCTATCTCCTTGCATGATCATCCTACACGGATCCTCCATGGGAATGTGAAACTCGACTCACACGGGAGCCAGTTTGCCCTAGATCTTGTATTATATGGACTCTGTTCATTCTTACAGCTCAGTCCAAAGGTGGAATCAACAAGACTTGCAAAAATAAGATTCTTCATAGACAATATGTTGAGCTAGTCTCTTCTGTTAGCGACCTGGCTACTATTTGTCTCAAGCAAGCCCTCACTCTGGTTGTCATAACCAAAGTTGTGAGGAACCAGTGGCAAGACTTCAGGGACATCCTGTGATGATCTGAGAGCCCCTTACCCACACCACTGTAGGCTAGGACTATAGGCAGGGACTCCTCCAAATGCATTATACAGTGGTACCTCGGGTTAAGTACGTAATTCGTCCCAGAGGTCTGTTCTTAACCTGAAACTGTTCTTAACCTGAATCGCCACTTTAGCCAATGGGGCCTTCTGCTGCCGCCGCGCCGCTGGAGCACGATTTCTGTTCTCATCCTGAAGCAAAGTTCTTAACCCGAGGTACTATTTTTGGGTTAGCAGAGTCTGTAACCTGAAGCGTATTTAACCCGAGGTACCACTGTACCTTCTTGATATGAGATAATTTTTTACAAATTACAGTATCATGAGTAAATCTGACTTCCTCCCTCTCTCCCTTATTTGGTGTTTTTTTTCAAACTTACTTGGACTTTGGAGGTTGAGAGACATGCTTTGGATCCCCTGCAAAGTTTTCACTCCATCTCTCCATATTTTAAGATATTCACAAACTGAACATTGTGCTGTGTTGTCAACACCCTTATAACATTTTTTGTTGCCAGGAACAAAGTCCTGTGTAAACATCTTCTGCTATGTGGCATTTAGCATGCCTCCTTGCCAGTTCTTTTGCCCGTTTCCTTGGTTATTAAGTATTTTCTTCAAAGCAATGCATTTAAGACTTCTGCTCAAAACTCATGATGTGTGACAAACCCAGTACACCAAGGTTTATAAGCAGATCACTCACCGTTGAAGATTTCTCTTTAAATTCCTTTTATTTAATATGCTTCTGTATACTTTCTATACATGTGCGCAGGGGAGGAAGTCCTATTGAACAGACATGCTTAAAATTGCAGTGTAAAGTGACAGGTTGTTGAGCTCAGCCCCAGTGCACAATTTAATATGTTGCTCTGTGGTAGCAGCAGCAGCTATGGCAGTTGCTCTCAGACCCCTTATCTGAATGGTCTTCCCCAGCCGTAGGTAGTAGGGTTTCACCCTTTGTATCAATTTTTATTCCTGTATGTGTTAATTGCTGCATGAACAGTGCTACAAATAAATGAGTCACTGCTCCACTTTCCTGAATGAAACAAAAATAGAATGGGGGAAGGAGGTCAAATCAGATTTTTCCAGGGGATTTTGCTTTGCGTTCACAATTCTCTCATGATGTAACATAAGTAAGGACCAATGAAGAGAGGCTATAGATGAGAATTACCGCATTGTTCGCTCTATAAGACGCACCAGACCATAAGACGCACCTAGTTTTTGAAGGAGGAAAACAAGAAAAAAAATATTCTGAATCTCAGAAGCCAGAACAGCAAGAGGGATTGCTGCGTAGTGAAAGCAGCAATCCCTCTTTCTGTTCTGGCTTCTGGGATAGCTGCGCAGCCTGCATTCGCTCCATAAGACGCACACACATTTCCCTTTACTTTTTAGGAGGGGAAAAAGTGAGTCTTATAGAGCAAAAAATACGGTAATTCAGTCGTATTGTGGGATTTCTGATAGTCTTTGGCAAGGCAGTAATTTTGACCACTGAATACAAACGATCTCAATCCATCTCTATGTTAATGTTTGAAAAAATACTTACATGGGACCTTTTCTGTTACTTATTTTAAGAAGTGCTTGGAGTTCCCCAGTAAAAACCTACTTGAGTTTTGAGATCTATGGGGAGGCCTGGCTTATGGTACCCTCATGAGTATGAGCTGGAGTGAGTAGCAGGGTCTTCTCAGTGGCAGCACCTCATTTTTTGAACTCCTGCCCAGTATAGATATAGCTGTCCTCTTCTTTATATTCATCAAGGTAGCAGCTAGTGACCTACCTATTTTTGCAGGTTTTTAGAGCATAGTGAGAGTAGCCCTGTTGGATTAACTGAGTGTGATATGTGTTTTAACTTTTTTATGTTGAATTTTACAAATGTTAGCAGCTCCAGGATCTGTATGAGGAAAAGCGGGTATAAGAGGGGAAAATATTTTTGTGCCACCTACCCTTCATCAAGTCAGGTTCCTGGGTGGTGTACAGCATATATTGTGTCAAATTTCTGAAATTGAAAGATGGCAGCTCACACACCAGGTGACCATAGAATAATAATAATAATAATAATAAATTTTATTTATATCCCGCCCTCCCCAGCCGAAGCTGGGCTCAGGGCGGCTAACAACAATCAAAATAATCCAACATTCTAAAAACATTCATTATAAAATTAATTAAAATCAAATTAAAATCAAATTGATGGCAACCATTAAGCAAAATTCTGTGCAGATTGCCAGAGGAGGGGGTCAGGCTGCGCCCTGACCAAAGGCCTGGTGGAACAACTCTGTCTTGCAGGCCCTGCGGAAAGATGTCAGGTCCCGCAGGGCCCTAGTCTCTTGTGACAGAGCGTTCCACCAGATTGGAGCCGCGGCCGAGAAAGCCCTGGCTCTAGTTGAGGCTGGGAGTTCCCAATATGGCACCCTTAGACACCCTGATACCTGCAGATACCTGTCAGTTTCTTTTTTTAAAAAACAAGACTTTTGTAGGGGGAGTTGGTTGTTTGGGGATGTGTTCTTTTCTTTTATGGTTGATCCCTGATACAGTGGGGGATCCCTGATATAAGCAGAATGCATTCCTGTCTATCATTCCATCAGTCCCTCAAGAAGAACCTTTCAGAGAGGCTGTGTCTCAAAGCACCATCAGCAGTGACATGGTGCCAGAAAAAGAAGAGGTAGTGCAAAATAGCTATTATATTAACAAAGGTCAAGATTAATCGGTAACATGCACAATTAAACTGGGAAGAAAATTGGGGGAAGAGTTGATTTAATTTAATTCTGATTACATTACAGAGTGTGCTGTATACAATGGAATGGAAATTATGTTAACTCATCTGTAGACTATTTCAGTGGTGTGCACATATCCATTTTGCTTGCAGTGTATGTAATTCTAACCATGCTTACATCAGAAATAATTCCCACTGAGCACAATGAGAATTATTCCTTGATAAGTCTGCGTAAGGTGGCAGTCTGAATGTTTATGTCAGTTATGAATTACCGTAGAAAATGTTGTAGGCAACAATTGTGAACATCCTAACAAAGTTGTTTGGGTTTAGTTTGTAACGTTAGCTGTTTCTGCGTATGTGTGCTTTTGGTCTATTATGCAGTTTTGTGGCAATGTTAGTAAGTGTAGAATTCCGATGCTTCCTTAATCGTACAGATTACTCATCATTGTCAATTCAAAGCAGCGGTCTGAAATGCCTTTTAAGCTAGTCTGATGAAAAGCAAAATCTAATAATTGCTTCTCATTGCAGAAATCTGTGACAAGATAATAGCATTACATTTTAACAATACTTCTATTTTATTAATAGCTGTATCGGTAAAAGTGAACCTTCCATAACTGCGTATAGATGAGTGTTTGGGAGTATGTTTAATATGCAAGGTGGAAATGTGTTTGAGGAAGAATTGTTCTTTCTGATGATTGCTATGTGTGTGTGTGTGTGTGTGTGTGAGAGAGAGAGAGAGAGAGAGAGAGAATTACATAGAATTTGCTGAGTGGTTTTCATCAGATTCCTGGCATAATTGTGCAATTGCATTTTTTGTAAAAAAAAAAATCTAGTTAGGTTTTAATTTTTTTATAGCATATGTTATCATTAGCAAAGGTAACTGTCTCATCCTCTTCTATTAAGCCATGGATGGGGATATTGTGGCCCTCCAAATGTTGGCTTCCGACTCCCAATGACCAAGGGTGATGAAAATGGTAATCCAGCAACAGTGGGGGAGCACCAGCTTCCCTAGCCCTATGCAAAGCTGTTGACCCGGGAACTTTAAAGCTTTATTTTGGACCTTGTGGTTCTTGGTACCACCTTCTGCTGTGACACATCTGTTAACAACAAAGTTCAATGCATCTGTTGTGAGGCCTGTTTTTCTTCGCGATAGTTATAGTGGTGGAGAAGATTTGAATGGAGAGGCTTATAGTGAAAGAGACTGCATTTACCTATACAGTGGTACCTCGGGTTAAGTACTTAATTCGTTCCGGAGGTCCGTTCTTAACCTGAAACTGTTCTTAACCTGAAGCACCACTTTAGCTAATGGGGTCTCCCGCTGCTGCTGCTGCTGCGCCGCCAGAGCACGATTTCTGTTCTCATCCTGAAGCAAAGTTCTTAACCTGAGGTACTATTTCTGGGTTAGCGGAGTCTGTAACCTGAAGCGTCTGTAACCTGAAGCGTCTGTAACCTGAAGCGTCTGTATCCAGAGGTACCACTGTACTGGATTACTATTGTAAGTACTTTTGGATGTATCCCAATAGCTTTGATTCCCCTATTACATTATGTATATGCCCAATTAGTATGAGGTTTGTAATTCTTATGATTTCAGTTGTTAATTCACTCAAACCCCATATTATATTTCTTTCTTTAACTGCCAGCCTTACCACACGCCTGCCAAAAGCTGGAGAAACCATACACGGTCACAGGTTTTTCTCTGGATTTGGAGGGAAAGGGGCCAACCAGTGTGTCCAAGCTGCTCGACTTGGGGCGAAAACCTCCATGATATGCATGGTAAGCATCTTCTGGGTTCACACCTGCCCCAAATATACATACGGTCGTAAGTGTATTTTTAAAAAGCAACAGTGAAAAACAAATGAAGAACGGAGGGTTCAAGTCAGCTTTCTAGCAGTGCACCTTAAGCTAGCTCCTCAGAAGCCTGGTTAGAAAGCATGGTCTTTATTGCTTTTCTTAAAAACCACAGTGGGGCAAGTGGGGCATATTTTCCTCAGGAGGGGACTTAATACAATGGGTACCCCCACTGCAAAAAGCTCTGTTTGTCAGGCTTCAGGGAATCCGACCCCCCCCCCCCCAGTAGGCTGCCAGGAATAGACAAAACAGGGAGAGTTCTTACCAATGTCTTTTATTCAATATTCACAGAGAGGCTTAGAAATGGTGCCTCTTAGAGTAATGGCATTGCTCCAACTAATCCCCATCCCCCTTCTCTCCTCAATCGTCAACAGCACCACCCACTTTACGGTGGCCGCTTAGGGACATTTGCCAACGAGCCCTTTGCTCTCATATTTTCAATGCTCACTTGGTTCTGGAAGAAGTGGGGTCTGGATTGCTTTCTAGTGATAACGTGACAGCCAGCTGCTCCGACTGTTTTCCCCTCCTCCTCTCCCGTTATTTCCCAACTCTGCCCTTCCTCTACCTCTGAGTTGTGACTTTCCTCAAACCACTGTTGTAAATCTATACTGTCTTCCTCTTCTCTGGAAGGTTCAGGAGGGGGAGGCGGTCTCCACCATTCCTCCAGTCCCTGACACTGTTTTGTAGTAGCAGTATTCTTACTTGAGATGCTGGTGGCACTGTTTATAGCTCTGCTCAAGGGAGATATAGGAGTGGATAGTCTTTAAGGTTTCCCAGATGCAGACCATTTGATATGGGAATAGGCTGTAGCTCAGTGGGTATAGCATACAGAAGGTCCCAAGTTCACTTCCTAGCATCGCCAGGTAGGGCTGGGAGAGACCCCCTGGCTGACTTTCTGGAGTGCTGCTGCCAGTTACTATTTTTATTTTATTCTTTATTTAATTCCTATGCCGCCCTACACCTGAAGGTCTCAGGGCGGTTCACATAAAATATCAAATACATAAAATCATATCAAATACATAAAATCATATCAAATACATAAAATCAGTTATTGTCAACAATGCTGAGCTAGATGAGCCTATGGTCTGACTTGGAATAAAACAGTTTCCTATGTTCTTATATTCCTATTTTCCAAATGTCATTGGAATCAGCCCAACTCCCATCAGTCCTGACCATCAGTCCCAGACAGCATGTCCAATGATCAGGGATGATGAGAGCTGTAGTCTTAACATTCGGACGCAAGCGCTCCACTCCTCTTTTGAAGGCTGAAACCTGCACCTTGGACTTCTAATAATGCTGTAATGGACTAGTGAAAACCAACCAACCAACCAACCAACCAACCAACCCTGTATTGCTGCATCCTGGACCAGCTGATGTTTCCAAAAATGTCTTCAAGGGCAAGCCCATGTATGTCATTAGTCAAGGCAAGAGATAGCCAAATCAGGCCGGACAATGGTTCAGCCCTTCCAGAAAGCGTTCTCCCAACTGGTGACAATAACTCCTGGCCATAGACAGACACATCAACTTAAAGGAGCAAAGCCAAATTGATCGGCTCTCCTAAGGAGTGTGGCCCTACATCCGCCTTTAACAGACCATCCACCCCCAGCATCTCCATTTTATCTGGCTGAGCTTCAGTTTTGTTCCTTTGCATCACTTTAAGAATGAAAGTCGCCTCTGAACCTCAGTTGTGCTTTGTTAGCAAAGGCTTGGGTTTGCTAAGTATGGAATGTAAAAAAAGCTTTCAAATCTTAGGTCACTGCCAACTGCATCTGAAACAGCATTGCTGTTTTCGTTACATAACGGTGTGAGTGCATCTATGACAACAATGAATTTGGAAGCTGAATTATGACATCCTAAACTATGATTTAATCCCCCCTCACCCCAAATTGATCTTACTAGATTTTTAATTTTTGATAACAAAGTTGAGATTCCAGTGCAATAAAAATAAGAAATATACTTCTTTAAAAAGTTGACCATAGAATTTAGTTATGCAGAACAGATAGTTGTTGTTGTTGTTAATTGAATTTATACACCGCCCTATACCTGGAGGTCTCAGGGCGGTTCACAGAAAAAACCAACTCAAACCAACCACAAAATACATAATCAAAATACAAACAACAACCCAATAACCCTGCCCCCAAACCCCACATTTTAAAAGGGCATAGTGCAATAATAAATGCTTGCAAATACTCCTGCCCATCCCAATATAATTAATTTGTAAATTAACAGATTATTTTGATTCTGTAGGCCAATCTTAGCCAACAACATCCTGCTGGAACATTGGATACTAGGCTGGGGGGGGGCAGTCCCAAAAATCAGGAGGGCACCCTATCATTGCAAAACCAATTATCTTCCCATTCAAAGAGTCTTGCTTTTGTTATCAAATACTTGAAGGAAGGGGCATAAGAAAGAAATGATCCCCAAATAGAAGGTATATTCTTCCCAAAGACCTGTCCTTGGATCCAATCCCTTCCAACTCTACAATTCTATGAAATTAGTACATTTTTTTTAATCCCAAACTGACTGAAATCAGTGGTTTGAAGCAAAAAGAACAATTTTAAAAGTCTTAGATGGTTTTATGCTGCATTCTGCACTACCATAATGCATTGAACCACACAGAACACTCTTGGGAAGCATAGCTAATGTCAGCTCTGTTATAATGTTAGCATAGGAATCAAGGACCGACTGGGAATCCTGAAACCACAAATCGCTCCTGCTCAGTTTCAAGAACCACTTGACATGTTTATTTGTCTGATTCCTCTCTGGTCTGTGACCACAACAGTCCATCTTCACCAAAATGTCCCTGATGTCTATGTTCTCCCTTAGGAACAGTGATATTCTTTAATGGCATCTTAATAGCATCTTCTAAAATGCTTTGTCTTGCTATATGCTTTTGAAATCACTTTCAACCCATGGTGCTAAACATTTGCTTAAAAATCTGGTTTTGTGGAGCTTGTTTTATGGATATCCTATTTTTGCATTTTTAAAATACTCTTCTCCCAGAGAGACCTTATACTACATTATTTTGCAATCACTTTATACGGTGAAAGAAATCCCAAGTGGGACATCGTAGAATCCTAAATATGAGTTGCAGCAATACAGCAAAATAATATGCCTATTAAACTTTCTGGGTGGAATTCAACATATGGTATGTGCATGGGGAACAAGATTCATTCCCACACTAAGATGTTTCCACCCCCTCCTCCCACCCCATGCACCCCTTAAACCTCTTTGGAGCTTCCCCCAAACCTCCAGAGCGGATTTAAGGGGTGGAGGAAGTCCCCCACTTGTTTGAATGGACCTTGTTATGCTCACGGAACAACTTAGTTAAATCCCACCTCATGTATTTGAAATGGTCTTACAAAACAGGAGTGCAGAATGCTTTAATGTTAAAATTTGCTGAAACTACAGCCTCAGTAAATCAAGATGCACAAGAAGAGCGTGTATCTTTCCCCCCTTGTTGATATAGAATATTTGCATTTGGAATACAAGGCTGTGACACGTGTGCAATATATAGTTGCATAACATCAACTAAATGTAAGAGATCTAATGTTTTTTCACTTTTGCTGTGTAGGTTGGGAAGGATTCCTTTGGCAATGATTATCTTGAAAACTTTAAGAAAAATGGGATTCCCACAGGTAAATGTTTCATATTTTAACTATGTTGCACCCAAGTAAATCACAGACCATCAGCGGTATGGGGGTGGGGGCAGCAGTGGCATCCTCCCAAGGCTGGTGAGACAGTAGCAAGGTCAGGAAAGCTCTGGGTTGGCAGTGGCAGCCTGCAGGTGTATGCCCACCTGCAGAGCCTCTGCCAAGCTAGAGCTCCCCTGACTTCTCCATCCCCACATCCTGTCCTATAGCCATCCTGATGAGCACAGGCCAGCCAGAGGCTACTGGATTAGACCCATGGAAATGAATGGGCAGGCTTCCAAGCAGTTTACAAGTATGCAAACCAATTACACAAGCATTAAAATATAAATATCCATAATTAAAATACCCAATAAAACAGCACTGTAATTGAAGCAGGAGAGTCGTGTCAAGAGATCAAGGGGAAGGCCTGCTTAAACAGGTATGTCTTAAAAAGCTGGCCGAATGCCAATACAGATGGGACCTCTCCTTTTTCAGCAGAGTGGTTCTTCCACAACTAGGCCACCGGTGAAAATCGTTACAGTGTGACATGGCTAATTGGATTCCGTTTGTTCATCCTAATGCCCTGACCCTGGCAATGCAGGGGAAGTCTGGCTTTCAGATAACCTGGTCCAGAGTTGTTACTTGCGCAGAAAGCCCTAAACAACACCTTCAAACCGGTTTGGCGACTGATAGTTAGCAAGTGCAGGTCCCATAGCCCAGGTGTGACATGTACCTGGTAAGGGGCACCACCCACCACCCAGGCAACAGTCTTCAGCACCAGCTGCTATGTTCAGAATAGCCTTAAGGGGAGCCCACACAAAGCCCATTACAGTTGCCTAAATGTAAGGTTGGCAGTTCCGCGACAGGGTGAGCTCCCGTTGTTTGGTCCCAGCTCCTGGCAACCTATCAGTTCGAAAGCATGTCAAAGTGCAAGTAGATAAATAGGTACCACTCCGGCGGGAAGGTAAATGGTGTTTCCATGTGCTGCTCTGGTTCGCCAGAAGCGGCTTAGTCATGCTGGCCACATGACCTGGAAGCTGTACACTTGGCCAATAAAGCGAGATGAGCACCGCAACCCCAGAGTCGGCCATGACTGGACCTAATGGTCAGGGGTCCCTTTACTTTTAAGCCGCACAGAGTGTCTGGGGCAACCCAGTCAGATGGGCGGCAAGTAATAATAATAGTGTTTTAATTGTCTTTATATGTAGTTGTATAATAATAATAATAATAATAATAATAATAATAATAATAATTTATTTATACCCCGCACATCTGGCTGGGTTTCCCCAGACACTCTGTGCAGCTTCCAACAGAATATTAAAATACAATAGTCTATTAAAAATTAAAAGCTTCCCTAAACAGGGCTGCCTTCAGATGTTTTCTAAAAGTCTGGTTGTAGTTTTTCTCTTTGACATCTGGTGGGAAGGCGTTCCACAGGGCGGGTGCCACTACCAAGAAGGCCCTCGGCCTGGTTTCCTATAACTTGGCTTCTCGCTGCGAGGGAACCGCAAGAAGGCCCTCAGCACTGGACCTCAGTGTCCGGGCAGAACAATGGGGGTGGAGACGCTCCTTCAGGTATTCTGGACCGAGGCCATTTAGGGCTTTATAGGTCAGCTCTAACACTTTTGAATTGTGCTCGGAAATGTACTGGGAGCCAATGTAGGTCTTCCATACCGGTGTTATGTGGTCTCGGCAGCTGCTCCCAGTCACCAGTCTAGCTGCCGCATTCTGGATTAGTTGTAGTTTCTGGGTCACCTTCAAAGGTAGCCCAGCATAGAGCACATTGCAGTAGTCCAAGCAAGAGATAACTAGAGCATGCACCACTCTGGCGAGACAGTCTGCAGGCAGGTAGGGTCTCAGCCTGCATACCACATTGAGCTGATAAGCAGCTGCCCTGGACCCAGAATTGACCTGTGCCTCCATGGACAGCTGTGAGTTCAAAATGACTCCCAGGCTGCGCACCTGGTCCTTCAGGGGCTCAGTTACCCCATTCAGGTCCAGGAAGCCCTCCACGCCTGCCTACCTCCTGTCCCCCCAAAACAGTACTTCAGGATTCAACTGTCAGGATTCAACCTCAATCTGTTAGCTGCCATCCATCCTCCAGACACTCACACAGGACCTTCACCGCCTTCACTGGTTCTGATTTAAAAGAGAGGTAGAGCTAGGTATCATCCGCATACTGATGAACACCCAGCCCAAACCCCCTGATGATCTCTCCCAGTGGCAGCATGTAGATGTTGAAAAGCATGGGGGAGAGGACAGAACCCTGAGGCACCCCACAAGTGAGAGCCCAGGGGTCTGAACACTCATCCCCCACCACCACTTTCTGGACACGGCCCAGGAGAAAGGAGCGGAACCACCGTCTAACAGTGCCCCCAGCTCCCAGCCCCTCTAGACGGACCAGAAGGATGTTATGGTCGATGGTGTCAAAAGCTGCTTTGAGATCCAGCAGAACTAGGAAACAGCTCTCACCTTTGTCCCTAGCACGCCGGAGATCATCGACCAGCGCGACCAAGGCAGTTTGAGTCCCATGATGAGGCCTGAATCCCAACTGCAAGGGATCCAAATAGTCCGCTTCTTCCAGGCATGCCTGGAGTTGTTCAGCAACCACTTGCCCAAGAATGGAAGATTTGAGACCGGGCAATAATGGGCCATATTGGCCGCATCTAAAGATTTTTTTAAAGAAGTGGTTTAATAACTGCCTCTTTCATCGGGTCTGTGAAGGCTCCCTCGCAGAGAGAAGCATTCACCACCCCATGAAGCCCGTCGCCCAGCCCTTCCCGGCTAGCTTTTATAAGCCAGGATGGGCAAGGATCAAGGAGACAGGTGGTTGGTTTCACTCATCCAAGCAGCCTGTCCACATCCTCGGAGGTAACAGATTGGAATTGATGCCACGCAACTTGACTAGACGGGACTCTAGCACTCTCCCGCCCCAGCCCTGCTCCCACGGTGGAGTCTACCTCTTCCGGAATCAGAGCGACTTTATCTGCAAAAAACAGATAATATAAATGTTTTATATTGTATTGTAAGATTTTTCAAGATGCTTTATGGGAGGTGATTCATAAATGAAATTAATAATAATAATAGTTCAGCATTGTCTACTACATTGAATGTTAGCAGCTCTCCAAGATTTCAGACAAGGACTTTTCAGAGTCCTACTTTAAGATGCCACGGTTTGATGCAAGTGCAAAATACTTGCTATATACCTGAGCTACAGTCTTTCCCCCAATTCGGAGGGATAAATTATAGTAATGAGACAAAACTGTCCTCTGAATCAATCATTAGTTGAGATTTTAATCTGGAACTAAATCAACAGTCATTATAATAGTTACAATGAAATATTAACAACATTTGAAAGCTAGCTAGGTGGCATTTCTAAGTATTGAGTTGGATGCTACACACAAGGAAAAAGAGCCACCTGTGTGGTCTCTTTTGTAGTTGTTTATGAGGTCCAAAGGGGAATCTGCTTTGGAAAGACACAGAGGCTGTATTCACATCAACACCACACTAATAATTTCTATCCAAAGTCCTCTTCCTCTACTCAGCAAAGCAGGCCAGCAGAGGCATAGGAAGTTTGTAAAACTGTGCACATGAAACTCAAACAAAGTGGATAAAGAAAAAGAACATCTTCATAATATTATAATTCTAAGTGACCCAATGTAGTTGCTTGACAGTATGTTCAAGATTGGGGAAATGTACAACTGTGGACATCATCGTGTGCAGAAGTCATATAAATGTTTATTCTGCCATGTGTACGTGAATTAACAGTACACTGCAGCTTCCAGTAAAGTCTGTATTAAAAGCTCGCTTTTGCTGAAACAGAGAATTAACTGCAGTTAATTAATCTGAGTTTGTTTTTATTGTCTTGTGATTTTATTTTAGCACGTATGAGGTTCTCCTCACCCTCTGCTATTGCTGCATTTATATATATATATATATATATATATGTGTGTGTGTGTGTGTGTGTGTGTGTATGTGTGTGTGTGTGTGTGTGTGTGTGTGTGCATATATATATATATATATATATATACACACACACACACACACACATATACATATATATATATATATATATATATACACACACACACACACACACACACACACACACACAGTAGTACCTCGGGTTACAGATGCTTCAGGTTACATACACTTCAGGTTACAGACTTTGCTAACCCAGAAATAGTACCTTGGGTTAAGAACTTTGCTTCAGGATGAGAACAGAAATTGTGCAGTGGCGGCACAGCGGCAGCAGGAGGCCCCATTAGCTAAAGTGGTGTTTCAGGTTAAGAACAGTTTCAGGTTAAGAATAGACCTCCAGAACGAATTAAGTTCTTAACCCAAGGTACCATTGTTTACACACCCCCACAACCCCACACACCCCAGTGGATTTATTCTAGTTTTCACTTTTCCTAGTGGCATTTTTTTTCATTCTTTTTTTAAAATTGCCATAAGTACTGTGCTAAAACATTATGTCTTATTTATTTTATTTTATTCTAGAATTTGTGGGCCAAACAGAGGATGCTGCTACTGGAGCGGCTTCGATCATTGTCAACAAGGAAGGTGGGTATCTAGGGATATTCTGAATTTTTTTCCAACTGTTGTTATAATGAAGTTGCTGGGTTTTAAAGGGGGAAGGGAATCAATCATTTTTCTGGGATTCTGAAAGTTAAAGTGGCCGCCGCGCCCCCCCCCCCCAATATTCCTTAGGTTTGAGCTGCACTGTGGTTTAATGTTCACTGAAAATTAAAGTTCTCCTCACGCTTGGACAATAAATAACTGTTGGGGTGGAGGTAGAGAAAAGAAAAACCAACCCAACAACATCCAGGAAGGACAGCACTACAGTTCAATACATTAGTCAGTACAACATTACTCTTGCCATTTACATTATCCTCGCTTAGCGGAATTAGTTTGCTCGGTAACAATAAAACCTGCAATTTTATCCTGCTCTTCCTTTTCTCACAAGCCTTCGTAGATAGGTTTTGTAGCATTCATATTTTCAAGAAAAGGTCATTTATAACAGAAGGGAGAAGAGCTGTATCTCATTGGTAGGACATCTGCTTTGCATGCAGAAGGTCCCAGGTTCAATCCCAGGTTACACAGCAGAGCCAACGGAAGCCAGGCTATCCCCATCCAAATCGGGACACGGGTGGCACTGTTGTCTAAACCACTGAGCCTTTTGGGCTTGCTGATTGGAAGGTTGGCGGTTCAAATCCTTGTGATGGGGTGAGCTCCCATTGCTCTGTCCCAGCTCTTACAAACCTAGCAGTTCGAAAGCACACCAGTGCAAGTAGATAAATAGGTACCACTGTGGCGGGAAGGTAAATAGCATTTCCGTGCACTCTGGCTTCGGTCACGGTGTTCCGTTGCGCCAGAAGCGGTTTAGTCATGCTGGCCACAACACCCAGAAATCTGTCTGTGGACAAATGCCATCTCCCTCTGCCTGAAAGCGAGATGAGCGCCGCAACCCCATAGTCACCTTTGACTGGACTTAACCGTCCAGGGGTGCTTTACCTTTAACCTTTTACCTATCCCCATCCAGGTAGTGGGGGGGAGAGAAAGTGGCAAGGCATTATCAAGTAGTACCAGGGCCTTTGTACTGTGTTGTTCCACCATAAGAAACTGCCATTCCATTCTTCCTTGTTATTGTCGTCTTTTTATCTCCACCCACCATTCCTTTGAGATACAAGATGTTCCCTTGTTGCTGTTGATTATACCTATCCTGGGAATAAGAGGGAGTATTATGACAACTTGGGGTCTTCCGGCTATTTGCTATGACATTTTACTGACCCACATAAATTTTTGGTGGGGTGGATGCCTTGGGGTCAAGCTGGCTCTGACAACATTGACAGAACTGTAGTATTCTGCAGACCCCTTCCTTGTGTTGTCTCTCCCTCCAAATGCTCTGTGTAATTTTCCACATTGTTTGACTTGTTCTTACGTGTGAGATGTCCTTTTGTAAAGTGCAGATTAGCTCTTACAAAACCAAAGGAGAACATTCATCCCTAGTCTAGAAGAGGAAAGGATGGATGGCTGACCTGTTATCCTTGATCAAATTCCATAGCAGTCTTTTCTAGGAGCGATTTCTGTTCTGAGCAAGGATTTGATGGGCTAAATAGCTGACATGTCTACATCAGGTTAATTAGTACAGATAAGCTGACCCTGCCCAGAACCTATTTCTTAAGACCAAAGTTAGAGCTTTGTTTTCCCCATGCATGAGTTCCACAAGAAACCAAGCAAAGATCAGGGCTTGTAGACATAGGCTGGAATCTGGAGGGCAAAATTCACTTCCGCTCATGCAAGGGCTTCTTCTCTGCATGGCATTCCATGGCATTCTGGACAACCTTCCCAACCTATGTTCAGTCCTGAAATAAGCTCTCAGTATCATGCTATTCCGTGATCACCTCCAATATTCACGTGCTTTCCTTGTGCCTGTCTAGTGAGATGGTGCTGAGGGGAGCATAGTAATTCTGGGTGAGAATGACATCTCCTTTGTTCCCCGGCATGGGCTCTGATTGGGCATGTCAGCATGTTATGACTGAAGCCTCAAAGGATACTGGCCAGTCTAGCTAAGAGCACCAAAATAGGCTGCTATACAATATATATAAAAGCCAGGACAAGTGTGTGACTTCCCTGGGAGGCTTCTGGGGACTCAAAACCCTGGCAAGGCCCAGCACTGTGCTAAAGACCTGGACAGGTCATCCAGCACTTCACTTTCCTACAGTACCTCTGATGTCACATTGTTCTGGGACACTGGGAAATTTTAAAAAGCAGAGCTTAAGATGAGCCTACTGGAACAGGCCAATGACCCTTCTTGTCTGGCATCTTGTTCTCACAATGGCCAACCAGACACCTTTGGGAAGCCTGCAAACTGGACATGAGTGCAACAGCACTCTGCCCTCCTGCAATTCCTAGCAATTGGTATTCAGAGGTACAATGCCTCTGACTGTGGAGGTAGAACATAGCCATTGATAGCCTTGTCCTCCATTAACTTGTCCGATCCTCTTTTAGATAGCTCATTCGGTAGAGCATGAGACTCTTAAATCTCAGGGTCATGGGTTTGACCCCCACGTTGGGCAAAAGATTCCTACATTGCATGGGGTTGGTTGAGTTGACCCTCGTGGTCCCTTCCAACTCTGTTCTATGATTCTGAGTTGGCGGCCATCACTTCTTCCTGTGCAAGCAAGTCCCATAGTTTAACAATGCACTGGGTGAAGAAGTTCTTTCTTTTATCTGTCCTTGACCGTTCAGCTTCATTTTGTTGCCGAGCAGCTTGGAGATCACTGTAGCACTGCTGCCACCCACCAACACTGCCAGGTAAGTGTTGGTCCCACCAACGCAGGAGACAGAGACAGTTTGCCAAGAGCCCCCTCAGAGTTGGAGCCAAACCAGGAAACCAGCAGAAGCCTGCTTCAGCTTAACTGTATCTTTTGCTGTTAATTAATCATTACACAAAGACTGAAGAAATACTTTTTTCCATGCATGCGGATGCCTGAGTACAAAAGGTCTTAAGTGTACCTTGATACCAGTGAAAGCTTTTGTGTGTGTATGTGTGTGTGTGTGTGTGTATTTACACACTCTCAAACACACACACACACACACACACGTAAAATTTAAAGAAGTAAGATTAAAGAAAAGTATGTCAAACACAAACTTTGACTCTGGAGGGGCGTGGGGAGATGTTACGTGGATCTCGTGTGTTAGCTTAATAAACTTGGCAGCTGTTGTACAGCCAGAGGGGTTCATTTTGGGTTGTTCAACATCGTAGGCAGGAGGTAAAAACAGAGGAGCTCCACCCACAGCTTGACCTTGGCTACTTGAACACTGTCACCTAGCGAGCTGTCGTAGCTTGCTCGCCGGAGGAAAGTGGTTTAGAAAATGATACACAGGAATGCTGATTCTGCTGCTGAGGTTGTTGAGACAGTGTGCCCAAGTGTGGTCACTGTTGTCCAGCAGCACTAGCTAGATGCTCCAGATTAAAGGACACCTGCAAAGCTTGGTCAGCTTGTCACTTAATCCACTTCCTAGTGTGGAATTCTCAGTCCCACCATAAAACAGTAGCCTTCAGACTTTTCAGACCTGGGACCCACTTTTTTGAAAAAAGCAAATTAACGGTGCTTATTTTCTATTCCACAATATGTTTGCTGTTCCTTTTCTGCTTTACTGTCTCCCTCTTAAAAATAATAAGAGAGGATAATGATATTTATATCCCAGATTGGGGGGTAGGAAATAAAGAGGACAGGACTTCAGCACTTTCAATAGTCCTGCAAGATGCACCTTCTAAAATTCCCTTTTTGATACAGCTTTGAAGGTGCAGGAACTTTGCCCTTTTCCCAATCTCTCCATTTTAGACCCTAATGTAATAATAATAATAATAATAATAATAATAATAATAATAATAATATAATTTATTATTTATACCCCACCCATCTGCCTGGGTTTCCCCAGCCACTTTGGGCAGCTCCCAACAGATATTAATAAATGTAACCTACATTAATTTGGGATCTTAACAACTTGATATGGGGTCCTGATGTGTTCGTTGAAGACTTTTGCTCCAGATTCTGGATTCCCTTCTAGAATTCAGTGTGTCTCAACTGTTTGGTCAGAACAAACCAAATGAGTTAGTTCTTCATGCAGTCAATAGTTATCATATTCTGTGGTGTGAGATATATTTAGTGGCCACTAGCTTATATGGACTTAAAAATAAATAAATAAGCAGGTGGGTAAGTATCTTAATGGCCATTGTGGCTAAAAATGGAACCATCATTTAGCTCAGAAATTCTGAGTTGTATCCAGCAAGGTCATCCCAGTCCTGCAAGGGCAGTCCACTTGAGCAACAAGTTTATCCCTGTGATCCTCGGATGAAGGGCAGAATATAAATAAATAAACAGAACTTCCCTTCCTTGTTTTCTTGCTCCTTCTGCACTTCACAAATCTGTTCTGGGGTTTCCCTATCCTTTCAGAGCAAGTTTTAGGAGGGGGTGCAAGTGGAAGTCCTTCGGCGCATGGAAAAACTTTGTTAGATAGTCACTATTTCTCTGATTAAAAGGCACCACTGCAAACACTGGTAGTAGTTATCTCAGTCATGCACTGTTTGAGAATCTCCCAGGGACAACTGGATCACCATTGTTGAAGATAAACCAATGAACTTTGGTGCGATTCAACATGTGGATTCCTTTCTTCTTAAGTCTTGGAAGCTTTGCAACAAATTGCATCATGTGCTTCATATCTAGGACCAATGTTATCTAGGACAAACTTTCACACAGTTTCTAGTACCTTCCTACTGAGGTTTTCAGAAACCAAATGATAAGAGTCCAATCCAACAAGGACTCTTGGAGGAACTCATCCCGGGAAGAGGAGGGGGACTGTGAAGACCCCCCAACACTACTGAGGATCCTGAAGAAAATGCTGTCACAGTCAAGCTCTCTAGTTACTAGCACCGAAAACAATTTGCCTGCCCCCATGACCCCCACACAAATGCTTGCCTCTGGCACAGACTCTGTCTTCACCTATAGAGCACACATGCACACATATACAGGGGCTGCGGTGGTGTTTGGGCCAAAAGAAATCCAGAGCTGGCAGATGAGTTATTGCCTGGTGCTTCGCTATAGGTGGGGAGCAGTCTAGTCAGGAAGGAGAGGGAGCCAGAGAAGAACCAGGTGTGCACTGAGATCCAGCAGTTGAGCTGGAATGGGAGGAGCTTCCTGGGCGGATATAAGCCTCCTAGTCTCTCCTGGACTTGTGCTGGGATGACAGCTGCTTATCATGCTCCCATAAACCAGCTCCAAGCTCAGCCTCCCATGAACCTGTTTCAGTTACGGTACCTTTGCTCCATCTCCATCTCTGGTTCACCTTGTTCCCAGACATGGGGAATGGACAACAGACACTGCGCAGGGCACATTAGGTGCAACTCGGGAGGCTTTTGGTGGGCTCGTTAATAATAGGCAGGTTTCTTTCCCCTGTTCAGACATTCACTGAGTATGTGGAAAGAAGAGTGCAGCTCCACATACTGGACAACCCATAACTCAGGCCTCGGTGCCTTGACCAGGAGAGTCTGAATGGGGAATCAAATGGTGTTTGGCTGAATACACTTTGAATTCTTCATGCAGTCAGGGATCCGAGTCTTAAGTCTGCGTGAATTCAGACACAAGGATTCAAACTGCATTCTCAGCAAGGATTTGAAGTGCATTTAGCAGAATGTGTGTCCCACTTCAGACTTTCCTGCTCAACACATGAAGTTTGGGGTTGAACCAATTAAGATACTGTAGTTCCGGCTAGCGTGTGTGATCTTCTCCCACTGTCCCTCCACACATTCGGAAAACAGGTCTTTTGTCTGAAAGGGAAAAGAGAAGGGCAAAAAGCCTGGGCTTTAACCAAAATAAGCTTTAACATGTGACTGTTTGAGCTATGTTACCAGTGGCCTAATTGCTTTGGAAACTTGAATTCCTCCCTGTGAGTTCATGATGTTATCTTATCACTGTATTTTTGGGAGGCGCTTTTTTGCACGCAAGGCACTTAGAAGTCTCATTCATGAAAAATACTGTGTTCCTAAAACTTAGCTCTTTCTTTGCAACCAACCCACAGCCAGTCAGGTGACCATTCATGATTTGCAAGCCTCAACCCTTCTCTGGTGAAGCTTAATCCCTCCAACTGCATCCCACCCCCGAGATCAGCTTCCTGTGGCTGCAGCTATCACCCAATACATCTTCCAAATGCAATGGGATTTACTCCTGAGAAAGAGAGAAGTCTGAAGTGCAGAATCACAGAGATGAAGTTTAAACTCTTAGCATTTCAAGCCCCTCCTTTGACCGACACACAGCCGGAGTGGAAACACGTCAAACCATGACACCGTGTACCGACATGGAATTGAAACACAGCCCCACTGCATTTTAAGCCTTTAATGTGTACATGGCCTTAGCAACACTCCCTAGCGATAGCAGTAACTTCAGGAACAGGCAGACACTGGTGTGGAGGAAAGCCAGGCTCGGTGTAGTGTGTGGTGAAGCAGCACTGACATCTCCTTCCCTGGAGTCATGGAGACTCCAGGAATATAATCACACCAGGCATTTGTACCATTCTCTGGCTTGGATGTGCAGTATGTGCAACAGCACCACTGTAAAACACGCCCTAAAGGCAAGGCTGCATGCTACAGTAAGCTGGAGCTATACATTATGATAGACTCAAGCTGCTGCCGAAAGCAACAGACCCGTGTCACGTTCCCCTCCCCACCCACCCCTCTCAGAATAAAGTGTAATGAAACATAACTGAGTTCTGATGTCACCATCAAAATACAAATCTGAAGTTGTGGTGCCTGTTCCAAGGAAGCGGTGGGCTCTTCTAAAATAACTTGACGCTTGCTGTTTATTTGTTTTATTTCAGAATTGTTAGTCCACTTATTTGCAAGTACTAGTCATCACAGGACTTTTTTCTTTTTAAAAAACAAACACACATGCTGAAACATTAAGTAGGTGCCTTCTGTCTCAATTTTTAAACAGCTGTTGAAAACTCTTCTATTCCATCAGGTTTAAGCAGGCAATTAAGAATAACATATTTCCATAATAGTTGGCTATTTTCTGATTTCAACATTTTATATAGTTTTAATTGAATGATTTTGTGTATAATTGTTGTAAACTGCTCTGACACTTTTTATGAATAGTGGTATGTAAATATTTTTAATAAGCAAACAAATAAAAGCACATCAGAATGATTTCTGTCCCCACGCTGGCTTAATCTCAGCCTTGAAGGGCCCCTATTAGAAGAACTTTGAGCAGATCATTTTTTTAAACCTAAAGGGGTTGTATTCCCCTTTGACCAACGCTCTTGAGAGTCATGCGGCAGTGGTAGACAAGCAAAAGCGAGTCTCTCTCTCACACACATTTTCATATATTGGGACAGGCATTCTGTATTGGGACCAAAAAGTTTTCCACTGACAAATTTCTGTTAAAGCATCCTCTTGACAAACGTTAATGGACACTTAGGAATCAGTTGACCTAAGGATGTGTCTCTCCAGTGTGCTTCATGTATCTGATGAATTGTCTTGAGCCTATGGAAGCTCAAACCATAATATTATTTTAGACGACAACATAGCATGAAGTTCCCCAGGTGCAAGCTCTGATTGAAGCGAAGGGGAGATGTACAGCTATGTGGGTAGAATCCATCCCTTTGCGAAAGAGACTGGTTGCATGGTTACTTGTAAACATTTTAAAAACCAGAATTCGTTTGTTTTTTAGGGGAAAACTTTATCGTCATTGTTGCAGGAGCAAATTTGCTTTTGAATTCTGATGACTTAAAGAGGGCTGCGCACGTCATCTCAAACGCTAAAGTCATGGTCTGCCAACTTGAAATAACCCCAGCTATTTCTCTGGAAGCCCTGAAAATGGCACACACCAGTGGAGGTAATCTAATAATCTGTCTTAATTATTTGCTCCCTTTTAAAATGTTTTTATATCCTTTCAAGGCAGCAGGGCTTCAGGACTATTTTTAAAACTCAGTAGTGGAAAAGAAGGTGACGTGTGTTTGGCAGCTTGTGCCAGATTTGAAAAGAAGAGCGAAACTATGATTTCATTTGATTGGCATGACAAAGTTCTTCTCTTAATTGTCATAAGAGGCACATACTCACTGGCTGGGTTCATGGAGCCTTCCCCAAACTGATGCCCTCCATATCTTTTGGACTGCCATGTCCCATCATCCCTGATCATTCTCCATGGGAATTTTAGCCCGAAAACATTTGGAGCACATAAGTTGGGAAGGCGATGTCAAACCGTGGTTTAGTGTTCTGTGCACGAGCAGCAAGAAGCCATTGCAAGCCTTGGATTTTTATGCTCCTGCCTTTCTTCCTCCTCCATTACTGGAAGGGGGACTACATAGCTTCACTTTCTGCAAAACACTGCTTGTCATTATGTACGGCCCAAGGGACTGGGGTTTAAAACAAACTGGTTAGTTAAACAAGCCAGCTTCGAAACCCATAGTTTGAAGTTGGCTTGCTTAGAAATTGGCCAGAGTTTGTTTTAAACCACAGTCTTTGCTTCATCCATAACAATAAGCCACGTT
Source organism: Podarcis pityusensis (assembly GCF_964106645.2). NCBI lineage: Eukaryota > Metazoa > Chordata > Lepidosauria > Squamata > Lacertidae > Podarcis > Podarcis pityusensis. Next base: position 88,622,631 of record NC_138026.1, on the reverse strand, counting down.
TTGTGGAAAGTGAGGCTAAATTCTTCTGCATGACCCTTTACTGCAGCAGTCACACCTCTGAATGTTGCTTTCGCCTACAGTCACCCTTCTTGTTCTCCTTACTTGCTACCCCAGAAATTAGTAAAACTTCAGTCCTACAGCCACTTGCCTCAGAGGATGCTTCATTGAATTCAATTTGAATTACACTGAGCAAACATGCATAAGTTTGTGTAATCTTTTGCTTAGAAAACCCATTTGTTTCAACAGTGCACACCTGCGCTAGGCTAGAGTGACAACCTTGTGCATCTTATGAAGTGACCATAATAAATTTGTTGTGCCATAATAAATTTATTAGTGTTGAAGGAGCTCTTTTTGTAGCAGCAAGGGCAAATTATTAAGTGTTTCATTACATCACACGTGTTAAACCAAAAATAAATAAAAAATTATTAGGTGAATGTGAGCAAGAAAGGCATTAGCAAGTTAAGGCAAGAGACTGTGTAATTGGAAGATCAGAACCATCCTAACCATTCCATCTTTCGTCACAGTGTGCTCCGTACTCCAGTAAATCTATGGCCACCTCTGCCCTAGATGACAGGACAAACATGTCAAACTGCCTTGTATAACCACATCCCCATAAACACTTTGCTAACACTGCGCAGTATTAAACACCCTCCCAGCTGGAGTGTGTTAGTGGCATTTCCTTTCCTTTAGTCTGCAGATGCTGCATGTTTAATGCAGGGGTTTATGTTAGGAAGCACACTAGACTATTTGTGTTTAACAGATGCACACCGAGATGCCATGCTCAAAAGAAAGGGGGAAGTGAGGAAACGGAAGCTTGTGGTTGTAAGGCCTCTTGTCCCCATTCACTTACCCCCGTTTTACAAGGCTGCGAACCGACAGTGTTACACTTGCCGATGTCTCACTGTCCTCCTAGTAGTCATTAAAGGTCCCTGTGGCAGCTTTTGTCTAAGCGCTGGCCTCTGTTTTGACTGGCACAGTGCCCGGACAGGTCATTAAATCCTGCATGCCAAAGCGATTGTAGCACTCTTGACTCGAATGTTATTCTTCTTGTTCGCTTGAGTAGTTAAATGGAAGAGCTGAAGTCGCCCATTTATGGACCCTGCTTTCTCAGAAGTGCCTAAACAAAAACATTGATTCACCCACCATTCTGCTTTAAAAAATAAAATAAAATTATTGCTATACTGCCTTATACCCATAAGTCTCAGGGCGATTCGCAAGATAAAATCACAATATAAAATACATAATAAAAATAAGAACAAGAACAACTCAATTAACCACCACCCCAACACATTCTTATTGGGTGTCAATAAACCAAAGGTTGAAGAGGAATGTTTTTGCCTGGCACCTAAAGGTATATAATGAAGGAATTTTCAAGCCCCTAGGGCAGGGGTGAGCTACCTATGGCCCTGGTTTCACCTTCAGTCTAATTTCAAAAGCCTTCTGCAAGCCGACATTTCAGATCTCAGGCAAGAGCGATCTGTGCCCCTCCAGGTAGCCCACTGGGTGATACAAGGGGGAGAGACAAGTGGGTGGCAGAAAGGGAGAGAGAGATAAAAGTGGATGGTTCTGGCCCTGCCCACCACCAGGATGTAGCTCCCTGAAGCAGTGTGGCCACCAATGGGGGGGATGACCCCATGTCCTACCTGCTAAGGCTGTCCCTCCCTCGCCAGGGGTGGACTTTGCTTCAAAGAAAACCAGCTTCCAGGCAAGCCACCACAAGCTGACAGGGATGGGCCTTGACTCTCTTGACGTGGCCTGCAGACCTCAGATTGCCATCCCTCTGACTAAGCCAGCAGTCCTGACAGTAGAGGCTTGCATCATTGCAACAGGAGACAGTAGGTGGCAAGCTGCTTTGCTTGCCTTCTCCACCCTACCGTGTCTTGATGGGGCTAGAGAGCATTGTGCCAAACTACCATCACACAGTCAGCAGAATATAGGGAGTTGGTTGCCCTGTCGCATTAGATTGCTGGTAGTCGCTTGAGCAGCCTTTTCTATTACTGTACGGATTATCCTCCTGTGCATTTTGCAACCTGTCTTGGACATATTCCAGCTCCTTTCCTTTAATTTGCTTATATTCTAACGGGATAGAAAGTGCCTCCCTATCTTCACAGCTCCTTTCTCATACTACAAAAGTGTGCTCTCAACCATTTTGGGGGATGGAGTGATGAAAAACCTTACTTCATTTCCAGTGCTTACATTTTAGTTTCTGCATAGTTTAGGCAAATCTCCCCCCTCCATTTCCCCTTTCTTAAATAACCATTTTGCTGGGTGCTGCTAGCATGATCTGGGGTCGGTTCCCCTCACTGTGTCTCTGGGGGGGGTGTTCTACTTTACAAGATAGCACCCTTCCAAAGGCATTGCTAGGAAAGAGGAGTGGCTGCCCCATTGAACAACTACCCCCCTGCCCCCCAACAATGCCGCTGGAAGGTTGTTACAAGGCATCCTCTCACAGAGGCACACTGAGGAGAAATAGCCTCTGACTGCACTAGGACTGCCACCCTTGCTTGTCACATTGGCAGAAAGTTTATGGAAAGGAGGAGGATATGGCTATGGTGTCTTGAAATCAAATTGCAAGTCCCTCTCCCTTGCCCCTCAAAAAAATTAAAATCTATTTTTTTTTCCAGCTCAACAAAGCTTGAAGCACATCTTTTCCGCTTGCCGGCACTTGATCATCAGAAAACATGAGAATTTGAGCCCATCTTTAGCTTATACACAGTGCACTAGGGAGTGCTGTAGGAGCACTGTGTGCTTCTGTTTCCCATATTTACTTTTACAGAGGCTCAGACAATCAACTCAAAGGCATTAAGTTTGACCACGGTTTTGAGGAAGGGTCTAGGGGCAACAGCTAGCTGAACGGGTAGCCTTGGTTGGGCCAAGCTTCAGAGATTCTGTGGGATGAGGCAGGCTGCTTATTTACTAAGGCACATGCTGGCAATGAGCTGCCATTTCTGCTGCATGAACTTCATTTCCTTCCGTGTTCCGCATTGGAAGTATTCCTGCTGCAATAGGTAAACGTTAGGATAACCAGAATCATGTTCAGTGAATTACATTTCTAATATGGAAGAGGGTTTGTTTAATATGGAAGGCTGACAGGGCACAGGATGTTAAAGACAAGCTGGATTCTGTATTTGGTACTTCCATTAGCTGAGTGAGTTTCCATGCACCTTTGATTTTCAAATTAAAAGCAGCAAACAGCCTTGTGATTCTTAGATGGAATATCTTATAAAAAATATTAAACAAATTAGCAGTAACTCAACTTTCTGTTTTCTGAATTCAGCAGAGCTTTCATTCTGCTAATTAATTCTTCTTTTCTCACTTTGATGACAGTGGCATGATAATCAGGGCTTTAATATTCTAACAAAATTGGTTAACGAAACCATTATTATTTATTGTGAATCGGAGTTGCTTTTTTGTTTTGCAGCATGAGAAAGTAGGATATTTTCCTGAAGATTTGTGGGTCTGCAAGTAATTTATATATCTTGGTGGGGAATGTGGAGCTGAAAGTGCCTTCGCCATAACAACACAGAGTTTTTGCTGGATTCTGCCCAATTATTCATATTCAAGCATCATGTGCCATTGATTTAGACATTTTCCATTTTCTTATAGTGAAGACTTTATTTAATCCTGCTCCAGCCGTCGCTGACCTAGATCCACGATTTTATACCTATTCTGACATCATCTGCTGCAATGAAACTGAGGTAAATATGTGTCATCACCATGATTTTGGTCGCTCTGGACCAATGCAACTTTTAAAATCTGTTTTCTGCATCATCTTTTCTGCATTTAAATGCAAGTAATTGGTTGAAATTCTGAAAATGCTGTGTTGTACAATGCTGACTTTACTTGGAATGGGCTGGATAGCACCTGAAACAGAACTGATAATCTCTCCCCCCCCCCCCCCCACAAAAGGTCTCCATCTCACTGGTTGTAGTGGCATACCAAAGAGGAAATAAACATACAGTTCATACTTCAACCCAGAAAGCTTTGACCGATGGCTGGGTTTGTAATGTGTAATCATTGTTCAAAATTACAAGAATAAAATAAAATAAGAGGATTAAGTGATATTCTCGGGGTGGTGGAGGGTGTGAGTGCTGTGTCCCCTTGGTGTGGTGATGGTGGCACTCGCCCTTCTTCTGATAGAAAATGCTCTGTTGGAGAGTGGCAAAAATGGGGGGTCGAGGAGGATCAGTTGGGAGGGAAGGAGAAATGTCCCTATTTTCATCTGAGTAGTGTTGGAGGGTCTAGGATAGCACACTGTATAAACCTGGGTGATTCCATCAGACTGCAAGAAAGAAAGAGAAGGAAAGTAGGGCTATTCTGTCGTCTTCTCCTCCATGTGTCACCTTGCAGTGCCCAGTGCTAGCAAACTACCTGAATTTTTTCCATGCCAGCAAGCCAGCCACCATTATAAGAACTGTAACTATAAGAACTGGTACTTCCCACTTCTCCTCTTTTCCCTTTTCTACTGTGTCTTTTCTTCTCCCAACCCATCCTTTCCCCCCTTTTGTGTTGTGTCCTTTAGATTGTAAGGCTGAGGGCAGGGACTGCCTTTTTAAAAAGTTGCTCTGCAACTTGATTTGGGAGCCTTTTTCATCGAAGAGCAGGGTAAACATGCTCTTCAGGGTAAACAGTTCAAGAAGGACACTGACAAACTGGAACGTGTCCAGAGGAGGGCAACCAAAATGGTCAAAGGCCTGGAAACGATGCCTTATGAGGAACGGCTAAGGGAGCTGGGCATGTTTAGCCTGGAGAAGAGGAGGTTAAGGGGTGATATGATAGCCATGTTCAAATATATAAAAGGATGTCACATAGAGGAGGGAGAAAGGTTGTTTTCTGCTGCTCCAGAGAAGCGGACACGGAGCAATGGATCCAAACTACAAGAAAGAAGATTCCACCTAAACATTAGGAAGAACTTCCTGACAGTAAGAGCTGTTCGACAGTGGAATTTGCTGCCAAGGAGTGTGGTGGAGTCTCCTTCTTTGGAGGTCTTTAAGCAGAGGCTTGACAACCATATGTCAGGAGTGCTCTGATGGTGTTTCCTGCTTGGCAGGGGGTTGGACTCGATGGCCCTTGTGGTCTCTTCCAACCCTATGATTCTATGATTCTATGATTCTATGCTTTGAATATATGCTCGTAAACAATAAACTATAGATCCAGTGCACTGCCTTGCTGAACTTACTCAGCTATATCCAACTCCACTCTTGACATTTCCAGTCTAGTTTTTGTCGTCTTGTATCATGTCTGGAAGTCCACACAGTCAGCCCGTGGCAGAGATGGGGCATGCTTGCAGGTCTGCCTGATTGAAGCTCACCTCTGTGTCCATATAGTTCTCATGCATCCACATGGTCCCAAAGATGAAAAGAACGGTGCCATCTCTCACACCAGGTTTTCTCCCATTGAGGGCCAGCATGTTGAGAGGTGAAAGATCCCACATAGCAGGGTTTATAAATAATTTAGTAAAATTATTACCTGCATTGGAACAGATGAAGCTTGACCATACAGAACACAGCAGTATAGGGTGTGTGTGTAGGGGGCAGAATAGCTGCCAATCACCATCTTGAAATATTTCTAAAGGAAAAAAGAATTCAGAGCTCATCACAATTAACACCCGTCCAACTTTTTGTGCTGACTAGCCACCTACTTCAAAGGGAAGTGGAAATTTATGCCCCATTGTCAACATGAGCTGTGAAGTTTCTGCCAGGTTCCTTAATAATTCATACTGTGTGCTTGTAATCGTCCATTTATGATTGGCTGATAACAGTTATATGATCAGACAGGAAGTTTCTGTTATTTATCTTCTCGGCAGCAGAGGCATAAAACTAGTCTGTGACTTAGCAAAGCCTTGGAAGTACCCCAAGTTGCTGCAAACCCTGCCACATGGGCTGCATCCTCCAAATAATCTGTTGGATGGAAGCACATCCACCAAACACTTGTGGATGCTTTGACAACCACAAATACTTGGTATTGTGAAACATTTTGTTCATTCCGAATTGTTGTGCTAGAATGGAGCAAAAAAACAAGGGTATAATATCAGTGGGCTATCTACCACAAAGGATATTTCACAAGCTGTGGTTTCAGATACATATTTTTCATTGCTTTAATAAACTTTTATTTGTGCAGCTTCTACTTCTTTGTATGTGGTTCGTGTGCAAAATACTGAGAATGCATCTTGCAAGATTATCAGTTCCTGATTTTTTGCTTAGCTGGTAGTTTGGTCCCCCCCCCCCCCGACTTTTCCCAGAAAGATCAAGCCTGTTGAAACTGGCTTGTTAATTCACTGTGCACCAGATGCAGCAGAGCCTAATCCCTGAGGTTTGCCCAGGAATGTGCTGGTTCTCTGTTATTTCTAATTCTTCTAATAAAAGAATTGCAGAATAAGTATATCAAATGTTGGTCCTGTGGAAGCCAAAACCCTAAGGTTGTGTGCCACTAAGTGATTTCAGACTTGAAGGGAAATCGTTGTAGGTGTTGCATTTATAATGTCCTTGGCACTTTAGAGAGTTATTCCAGGGGGAAAAACCAATCTCAGATGTGCAGGGCCAGCCATGTGTATGTTACTGAATGCATCTGTTGCATTCACATATAAGGGGTATGTGTGTGATATTATTTACACAAAAAACATGCAGAGGAGGGAAGCCCAAACCTGCCCCCTTCCCATCTCGCTTCTGTTCAGGGGTGCCAACTTGAATAAAATATGGGGGGGGGGGAGGTAAGCCCCGCCCTGCATAATCGATCACACAAACCATTTGAATGACAATGCCTATCAACTTGGGGGGGGGCAGCCCCATCAAATATTTTATTGGGAGGACCAAAGCCCCCTCGGCTTCTAGGATTTGGCTCCTATGTTTTTGTTGCTTTAAGCTCAGGGATAGGAAATATTTTTGCCTGAAGACCATATTCCTTTCAGGGAAGCCACCCCAGGGCCATTTTACAGTGGTGGGTGGAGCCAGAGACAAAGGTGGTCAGAGCAACAAATGTAAACTCAATCTTTGTATAGTAGTGTAGTCTCTACACCACCACCACCCGTAACGTGGACCTAATGGCAAGTGAAAAATCCCAACAATGGATGGGACTTTGCTGAGCAAAACTGGCTGAAGCTGGGTGGCACAGTGCTTTTTGCATTTTCCACGTTATGGAAAATGCATTGCTATTTTTGCATTTTCCGTAGTAGACTTGGAACATGCCTGGTCATGTTTCAAAAGGTGTGACAGTTTGGAGTGGGTACAATGAAATAAGGAGTCACACCTTAGAAATTCATTTCTGCAGAATGTGAGCTTGCATATCTTTACGCTGTTGAATTCTGCATTTCTGCATTTTCTGCTTAAGCACTTGGTTCTGCAGCAGCAGCATTACCTGTAGATACGGGGGGGGGGGACCTAACAGATGTTGCCAACTCCAACTCCCATCAGCCTCAGACAGCATGGCTAATGGTCAGGGATGATGGGACCTGTAGCCCAACAACATCTGGGGGTACTACATTGACTGTATATTGACTTGCAGATTAACAATATAAGTAATTTGGTCATTTCCTCATCTCTCTGTGAGTGTTTTATGCCTTTTTGCAAGATGTGGTGGTAGGAGCCAGGGGGAAGAATCTCTTTCCCTTGGTCTTATGTAGAAAGCTCTTTAAAAATATCCTCCTTGGCCTCCTGCTATTGTGTCTTCGTTTTCTTTTTTAGAGCAGCCATTAGTTATTTCCTCCAATTGTATTTTTTTTTTTTTTAAATCGTGATTTTATTGGAGGGAGGAACTTTCCAACACAGCCCAGCAGTTTTATATTTAATTTCACAATTGACACTTTGTGGTACATTTTAACTTTTGGCACGTAGCATCTGTCTTGTGTCTGTTACCTTTGCGGGAAATCGACTCCTTGCCTGCCTTGCGGTGTCCTCATTTCCCCCCTCTCCCTCTTTATCTCAGCTGCATCACAATTGTTGCAAATACAGCTGGAGGCAACTCTTTGCAGATGGCAGACGCAGCAGAAACTCCTAGAGGCATCTGTATTTGCCTAATCGGTCCGCAACTACCTTTGTATACTGTGCAGCACAGAAGGAGGGCCAGACAATAACAGTCAAGGACTGTGGGCGCTCTCTGGGATTAAAGCAATAACACAGTGTTCTCTTCTAAACTAGGTACTATCACAATCCATGCAATCAACAGGGTGTGGTGCAGATGTATTTGCATCTTGTAACCTGCCCTTCCTTCAAGGACCTCATTGTGGTATTGCCTCATTGTGGCATTGTAGCATGCGCCCCACTTTGGGGGATGGTGAGAAGGGCTAGGGCCAATGCTACAGGGTTTCATTTCTAGACCAGAATGAAACGGTGGAAATTATTAAGGAAGCAGACTTTGGCAAGGCACTAGGAGAAACTTGCTAACAGTAGACGGCATTTGATGATGGAAAAGACTGAGCAGTGGACTCTCCTTAGGAGACAGAATCATAGAGTCTTAGAGTTTGAAGGGACCCCAAGGGTCATCTAGTCCAACCCCCTGCAATGCAGGAATCTCAGCTAAAGCATCCATGACAGATGGCCATCCAACCTCTGCTTAAAGCAACTTGGACACTTCTCAGGAGTGTGACCCCAGGTTCAGCTCCCTCTTTCTCTGTGTGTGTAATAATGACAATAATAATAATAATTTATTATTTCTACCCTGCCCATCTGGCTGGGTTTCCCCAGCCACTCTGGGCGGCTTTCAACAGAACCGTAAAAACAGAATAAAACTTCACATATTAAAAACTTTCCTAAACAGGGCTGCCTTCATATGTCTTCTAAAAGTCAGATAGTTGTTTATTTCCTTGACATCTGATGGGAGGGCGTTCCACAGGGTGGGCGCCACTACCGAGACGGTCCTCTGTCTGGTTATATATTCCAAAACTTCTCTCTCTCTCTCTCTCTCTCACACACACACACACACACACACATTGGATTGGCTTATAAATGAACCAAGCCTTCCCTTCCCCCTTCCCCTCTCCCCCCCCCAAGGGAAAGCATGGTTATTTCCCAAACCAATCCAAACTCCTTCATTTCCCCCTAGGAAAGCCCTTCCAAACAACCTCCTGTGCAAAGCAACACAGACTTCCCCCCCCCATTGCTTTACATAGGGTCTACTCCCAAGGAAAATGGGGAAGGAACAAGAGGGAAGCCCCACAGTAGTTTTCTTAGAGGTGGTTCTTCAAAGCAGCTCCTTGGGTCAAGCAATGGAAAATCATTTACCTCCCTTGAACAAGGGAAGTTCATGGTGGAATCCCCGTTACGGGCACAGCACGCAGTTGGCCACTTCACACATTTTACTAGGGTGGGTTTTTTATGTGCACCTAAAAACGTTGCTTGTTTAATGTATTATTTTTTTTTAAATGTGCTTTTGAGCATGTGTCTCATGCACAAATCAGGAAACTGGGTTTGGCTGAACGCCAGAGCCCTGAATTAATTATTTGTAGAGGTTATTACAATAGATATTATGTTATTCTTCAGCCCACTACTCTGAGTCTGGTACATCAGTACGATACCTCATTTGTGGAAATAATAAATTAAGGGCTGAGTGGTTAATCTGTGCTTTCAAAGGGATTTATTGCACCTCCCACTATATTTCCTGGTACACACCATTCTCTCTCAATGCATTTAATAGTAGCAAATATTACATATTTGTTTCACATAGCTAGTAGTCTTAAAATAAATTGATGTTTTTGCTTAATCCCCGCCCCCCCCAAGCTGATGTGGGTTTTGTGTTGTTTCAACCTTTTCCCCTAGGCAGAACTTTTAACGGGAATGCCAGTTGGCAATGTTGAAGATGCTGGGCGTGTGGGACGGATCCTGCTCGAGAGAGGCTGTAAAACAGCCATTGTAACTTTGGGTCCTGAGGGCTGTGTGTTGGTCTGCGCAAAGGAACCCACCCCGAAACATATACCCACCAAGAAGGTCACCGCTGTGGACACCACGGTATGTACTTGCGATACAAAAGCCTTGCTTTGGGGGGAGGCTGCGTACACATTACCAGCTTAAAACGTGGCTATGTCATTTTTTTCTTCAATTCTGATAGAATCTGGTTGCAGGGGGCACACACCTCAAAACACAGTATTTCATAAGAAATCACAGTAAAGGTGTGGATTGTGGCTAATGTCGTGTGCACGCCAGTTCCCAAACCAGCATTGGGATGCAGTGCTGGATGCAGAGTAAACCGGAGTGTGTACACAACTAATTATTATTTGAACACTAAAAACCCAGAGTAATCAGCCACATCTTTGGGCAAGGCATAATGCATGCCAGCAAACTATCCCATTCCATCCCATTGCACAGTGCATGTCAGTTCACCCAAGGTTTATAGGCTGGCGTTCCATAGACGGGACAGACCAGCATGTACTGATGAAATCATTGTATTCCTCCTTCACCCTCCTGTCTATTCCGTATTGCGGCAAACAGTGTGCGCGGCGACTCTGTTGCTACTTGTGGAAGATGGCGACATAATCCCTCAGCGCCATCACCTCGAAACACCCCTGCTCTTTCTGTGGTGGGAGAAAGGAGACGCCCAGCCATTCTCTCCTCAGACTCCCCAAAATTGAATGACTGGCTCTGTCCACACATGCCTGAGCTGTTTGTGCTGGCAAAAGCCTTTTGCTTTGTAGAGCTTAAGTAATATCAGGTGCTCAAATTCCACAGGGCATAGTTAAAAGGCAGAAGCGGCATGCCGTGCCAAATTAATTTTGTCGCGATTTGTAAGGTCAATGACCTGCATCTTTCATAAAGCCTGAGGTTGGGGTCCCCCCCCCTTCATTCCTTTCCTGTTTATGATCAAGCACTGACTGAACACTCCTTCAGTGGAATGTTAGGATTATTAGCTCAGCAGCAGCAGCAGCAGCAACAGCCATCAAGAAAGGCAATAGTTAAGGTTCCGATAGCAATATTATCTCACCCACATTTTTACAAGAGCTGGGACATTTTGTACTCGCAGTTCTGTCTGATGCAAATCCAGAGTAGTTTTGGTGAGAGCACTGTATGTACTAGCTATACATTTTAACTGCCTGATGTCATGAAATGTAACATGTGTTCTCCTGCTGCAACCGTGACATTTCCCCCCCTTTTGTTAAAAGGCAAAACATAGTTCTGCTATGTACCTAAAACCAGAATAGCCGGTTCAATTCAGGGGAAGGCAAAGGAAACGGATCTGTGCTCGTGCTGACTGCCTGTGCGCAGTGCCGTGGTGGCTGCCTCAAGACCCTCTTTGCATCTCTCCCCCCCCCCCCCAAAATAGCAGACCAGAATTCTGAATACAAGCAGTTGCGATCCAAAGGAGCAGGCAAGCATATTGATCTTGAATGTTCCCGAGGTTTCCTGCCCCCTCCCAAGCCATAAATAGCAGGCCGGGAGTCTGTGCAGAAATGGACCATGATCCAAACAGCCGTATTTCCATGCTTCGTGTGTGCAGCCTAATTCTTCCTCCTCCAGAGCAACTGCTGCCATAAGCTTCTGGAGTTTCCCCACTGAGTTTGTCACTGGCACCCATGCCTTCTAGTGCTGTAATCAGGGTGGATAAAAATCAATGATTTTTTAAAAATGAATTTTTTAAAATTAAAATTGGATTTTTTTATTTAAATCGGATTTTGTTTATTTAAATCGGATTTTTAAAATAAAATGCCTTTGGAGGAAAAGTCTTTCCAAATATAGTTTTCTATTTAAGTTACATTATAGTCCAAAGGCTATTCATCAGGAAATAAGGATTTGTTTTAAGTTTTTCATGTGTGCTAAAACTCAGTCTAAGTTTTTTAAAACAACAACAACAACAACACCGTTTAACCACATCAGTTAACAAACATGGATACATATGCTATAATGTTACTGTTTTAGTTAAATAAATTGTTTAAATTGTTATTAAGGAAATGATTAAAGTACAGCAGAAAAGTTGTCCAAATATAAACAGTTAGCTTATTAAACCCCACAATAATTTCGTAATTATCTGTCTATGTATTTCTAATAGTATAACCAAATCAGTAATTTTTGATATAACTGTAAAAACTACTCTGAACGTTTATTATTCCAAAAATGAAACCTTCCTCTGGTTGTAAATATTAAGATTATACCAGTAAGAATGACTCTTTCTGTAAAAAAATATATTTAAATCAAGTCTTACTGACTAGTGATTTAAATCAAATCCACCCTGACTGTAATGGTACAAGCGAAAGTGTGAACAAGCCCCAAGTGAGTGAGTGACCCACTGTCATGGCTGAGTGAGGATTCAAACTCTGATCTCCTGCATCCTAATTCAACACACTAACCACTGCACGGCAATGACTCTCCATCACTCTGTCGCAGAGAACATCCACCTCCTCTCACCGATCCACTGGGTACAGGCAGGATGATGCCAACCTTGGACCTGGGCTACTGCTACTTTAGTGCTCAGACAAAAACCCTTTTGTCACTGTTTGCCGGGAAGGACCTTAGTCTTTTCACAGTAGATGAGAGTAACAAAGAAACATTTGTCAACTTCCTTACTCAGAGAAGCACAGGCTTATTGGCAGAACTGCTGCCTGTTGAAATTTCGTGGTATTTGCTAAGCTCAGGCAAGTGCTCAGTTTCCAAGAAGATAGGCTGAAAAGCCTAATCTCTGCACTTGCTTTTTCTTCACACTTCCCAGGCCAATCCTGGCACTTAATATCAGCTTCTGAGACTGAGCTGTGGTTCAGACTGAGTTCAGTTGTTGGTTTAATATAAAAGTGCTGATGTTTGATTTTGTGAATGAAAGCTTCTATTATTTCGCTGAGCAATACATCGGTTTATGACTTGGCTGTTTTCAAGTCAGCTTCCCTTTGTTCTTATAAAGTGATATTTCATTTAAACACCCCAGTCCATGCAGAATTGTCTCTTCATGGTTAGGTGAAGGGTTTTCTCAGACAGGTTTTTACTGGAAGTAAAAAATTCTTTCCTGTAGCACCTTAAAGACCAACTAAGTTAGTTCTTGGTATAAGCTTTCGTGTGCATGCACACTTCTTCAGATACACTGAAACAGAAGTTACCAGATCCTTCTATATATTGAGAAGGTGGGGAGGGGTATTACTTAGAAGGGTGGTGGGAATCGGAGATTGGCAGATAGCTGAGATGAGCCTGTTGACGACTCTTAACGACTGTAATAGGTCTTACAGGAAAAGGCAAGGGGTGAGAAGGTGAGAAATGGCTTAGTCATGTATAATGAGATAAGAATCCGATGTCTCTGTTCAGACCAGGTTTCTCTATTGTTTTAAGTTTGGTAATGAGTTGTAATTCAGCAGCTTCTCTTTCCAGTCTATTTCTGAAATTCAGAAATTTCAGTGAAATGCTTTAGTGAAGCAATTGTACGTACTTAATAATTGTTGATTACTGGTGCATTATTGGCACCTCAAGGTTTGGCTAACAAGGTTGTATTTGTCACATAATTTATTGCTCCTTACAGTGAAAACCATTAAAATAGTTTCACAAATATTATTATTATTATGCCAATTTTTAAATTTGATTTTCAATATAAACCCAATTACACAAATTAGTTCCAAATTAAAGCAGTTTTGTCAAGAGGCTTTGCGTGCACCGTTCTTGATGGGTCTTTATAATCTAATATTACTATGTTTCATATTCTTATTTACTTCTATTATATTACCTTTTCAAAATCATCACATAATTAACAGCTGCACTCTTAACGATTTCTATTTGTGTTATTATATTATTTAACTTCCCTCCAAAAAAGGCTTCAACCAAGGAACCATAGCTTTTTCCTTTTCATCCTGCGTGTGCCACATCCAAAAGTCGGTTGTTAGTCTCTTGGCCTTATGTGTCTCTCTGATGTTTTCCTTTATCCTGTAGCATTTGGGGCTATCTCCTTATTCCCACTGTTGTATTATTCCAGCTTGGTTGGGGCGGAGCTGCAACTTCAAGGTTAAGCCCTCTTCCTTCTCCTGCTCAGCTCTTTCCCATAATACTCAAGCAGTTCCAAATCGACAACAGCAGATCCCTCCTTCCCACTGGCACCAAATCGACAAGTTCCAGAGATTTGCCATTTCTTCTTCCAGAAGGGAAGACAGCGCCATTCCTCTTCCAGCACCCAAAAACCCCTCACGCCACTTTCCTTTTGCCACTACCATAGCATTTTGCTTTAAAGAAGGGAAAAAAGGTTATATCTCAACATCTCCACGATCTCTTTCAGACTTTTTTTAGGGGTGGGGGGCGTAGGCGCTAATTCCCAGCAACATCCTTCCAAACAAAACAACCAGACTCTCCCTCCCTTGACTCCTTTCAAGCCGCAAGCAGCTTTACATCATATTTTAAATCCCAGTGTTACAACGTACATCAAACCATCCTTGCTTGTATATCTTAAAATTCAATATTAGGGGAGGGTTGCCAAATCATAAATGTAAAAATTCCCATAAAACGTAGCAGAGAGCCCCCCTCTCCTCCATCCGCCTCCAGCTCAAGATAGAATCTTCTCCCAATTTCAAACCTCAGTTCCATGCAGCTGATTGTTCGCAGTTATAATGTCCATCTCCTCCGGTGTGTGCCTAATGCCAATTAAAATCCAATTATAAGGAGAGCCTCCACGTCCAATGGTGATTTGGGGGGGGGGGGTTTCACATCAGGTGAAGTGTGTAGCACCCAGTGCCTCCACCCGTCCCCACTCTGATCCGTGTGGGGGCGAGCCATTGAGGCGACCGTGGGTCGCCAGTACCTCCCGTACCCGAGAGGTTTATAGGGGATAGTTTAATCCCATCTATCCCCTTTTTTCAGCCTGTGCCTCTCACCGATGTTGAGAGAGCCTCGCCATGGTGCGGAACAGGAACTGGAAGCCAGTTTCACAAATATTATAAATCAGATTCCCCAGAGAAACATTGTGTTGGTATCTTTTGGGCTTCAAAAAGCTTTCAAAATCAGGTCTTGCCTTATCGTGGTGTATATGAATAATACAACTTATAATAATAATAATAATAATAATAATAATAATAATAATAGACATAAATAATAAAATTATTGTTGTTATTATTATTACAGTGGTACCTCGGGTTAAGAACTTAATTCAAAATGAAGGTCCGTTCTTAACCTGAAACTGTTCTTAACCTGAGGTTCCACTTTAGCTAATGGGGCCTCCCACTTATGCCGCCACCACGCGGTTTCTGTTCTCATCCTGAAGCAAAGTTCTTAACCCGAGGTACTATTTCTGGGTTAGCGGAGTATGTAACCTGAAGCGTCTGTAACCCGAGGTACCACTGTATTATATTTCTTCAGCACATATAAGAAGAGCCTGCCTGGACTAAGGGCCCATCTAGTACAGAATATTGGGTTAGATCCACACTGGCCCACCTGCCAATGGAAGGGATACTAGAGGAAGGATGTCGGGTGCCATACATGTAAAAGCTTGCACCCATTCATCAGCAATCCTGTGCACACTAACTAGGGAGTAAGTCCTACTGAAATCAAGGAGACTTCCGAGTAAACACGCATATGATTAGTAGTCATAATTTTAGTAGTCACAATTTAAATCACAGATAAGAAAATTCCACTGGGAATTGATGTGTTCAAAACTTGCCATCCATTTCCTTCCACCAACTCATACACTGTTTTTTCTCTTATTTTAAACAGCAAAAACACAGGGGTGTATTTAAGTAAGCTGAGGAGATAATGGTTTTCTTAAGATAAAACCACCCCCTTTTCACCTGTTTTGTTACACCAGAATGTTGCAACAAGCAGAAATGTCTCCTGTCTAATTGCCTTCCGTCTGAAGTTTTGTGGTTGTCTGTAATAGGTCATGATGCCAGAATCCTGAAATGTCACTCACACAATATGTGTGAAACTTCCCTCTGCCACCTTTCATTTTGTAACAAGATGCAAGGGGAGCTCTTCGTTACAGTAAGATTGATATACTGTACATTTCACCATATTAACAGCCGACTGTAGTGGTGGTTTCTCAGGGACAGGGATATGGGCCTCCCATTAGTTTGAGTAGGGTGTGGGGAAACTTTGGCCCTCCTTGCTTGCTGTGCTGATGTGAGTGGTAGTTCAACAACATCTGGAGGACCAGAGGTTCTCCACACCTGAGTGAGTGTGATGGCCCCTGGTGGGAGATATTGGGGGTCAGGAGATGCTGGAGGGCAAAGTTACAGATGGGTAGCCGTGTTGGTCTGCCATAGTCGAAATAAAAAAATTCCTTCCTGTAGCACCTTAAAGACCAACTAAGTTAGTTCTTGGTATAAGCTTGGTGTATCTGAAGAAGTGTGCATGCACACGAAAGCTTATACCAGAGTGTATCTGAAGAAGTGTGCATGCACACGAAAGCTTATACCATGTGTATCTGAAGAAGTGTGCATGCACACGAAAGCTTATACCAAGAACTAACTTAGTTGGTCTTTAAGGTGCTACAGGAAGGAATTTTTTTATTTGGAGGGCAAAGGTTCATGTGCCACCTGTCCTGCGTCCCATGACCTAGCCTGGTGTCCTCAGATAAAGTGGAGAATGTTGTCCCATCAGCTTCAGTTCACAAGTCTTAGTGGCTTCTATATGCAGATAGCAGGACGGGGGGTGGGGGGGTATTTTGTCTGCCTCAGGCAGCAGAATATATTGTGCCAGGTGTAGGTTTCTCACATTCTCCATAAAGTGCTTTTATGGGAAGGTGGTCAGTTGCAAAAATAGTGTTTTCTGTTGTGGCGTCTGGAAAAAGCAAGTATCTTCCAGGCCGAGGTGGGGGACTCATAATGAATCCCTTCAGACTTCTCTTTATTGTTTATTATGCATTCATGTGTATTTGTGCTTGTGGTGTTATTGGGGCAGTTATACGTAATCCTGCTTTTGATATTGTTTACACCCGCTGAAGTTTTGGAGCAGACATACCGCTTCATTTTCTGTGGGTGCATGATTCACAGCTCCCCACCGAAATCCTTTAAATACCCATACCACAAATGTTCTGCAAGGTGGTGGGGCAGGTTGTTTGGTTGTCCCTCTTTTGATGCACTACGGTTCAAGGGTGCCCCTCCAGATAATGGGGTGATATTGGAGATCCATTGCAGAACAGCTGGTAAAGCAGAATGGTGTGTGGGCAGCATAGAATAAATCCGCCACTAATAGCATTACATTAATGACCTTGAAGCAAATATGCCTGCAAAAAGCCCCACCAGTCTGGAGGGGCCCAGCAAGGCCTCCACACACCTCCATTCACTGCCGCCACTGGTACGGTGCATTCAAACATGGAAATACCGTGTTAGTTTTCCTCCTAGCATTTCTGTCCCGTTTTCACATTGCAGTACCTGTTGTGTTATGGAATTGTGGCTTTTTGACTGATATACCAGCATATTGCTCTAAATTTCATTCATACCAGTGGGCGTGGTGGTGAGACACAACAATGAATGTCATCCATTGGACAGTATCACTATTCCCCCACCCTTTCCACATGTGTGTGCTTCTGTTCCCCCATGAAAAGAGCAGGAAAGAATGCTAGGGTACTGCCCCAAATTCTGTCACTTTACTCCTGTAATTTTCTGGGTTAAGGGGGCTACAAATAATAATAATAATAATAATAATAATAATAATAATAATAATAATAATAATAATTTATTTATACCCCGCCCATCTGGCTGGGCTTCCCCGGCCACTCTGGGCGGCTTCCAAAAGAATATTAAAATACTATAATACATCAAACATTAAAAGCTTCCCGAAACAGGGCTGCCTTCAGATGTCTTCTAAAAGCCTGGTAGTTGTTGTTCTCTTTGACATCTGGTGGGAGGGTGTTCCACAGGGAAGGCGCCACTACCAAGAAGGCCCTCTGCCTGGTTCCCTGTAACTTGGCTTCTCGCAGTGAGGGAACCGCCAGAAGGCCCTCAGTGCTGGACCTCAGTGTCCGGGTAGAACGATGGGGGTGGAGACGCTCCTTCAGATATACTGGACCAAGGCCGTTTAGGGCTTTAAAGGTCAGCACCAACACTTTGAATTGTGCTCGGAAACGTACTGGGAGCCAATGTAGGATTTTATCTGGAATCAAAATACATGGAAATGAGCGCTGAGCATGCGTTCCATTCCGTTAGTTTTCCAGAAGTTTTCCAGAAATTCTGGATGAGAACCAAGCCAGGAAATTGCAATGGCTACTGAAATAAAATGGAAGCATACGCAAATAAACCCTGAACGAGAGTCTTTTTTAAAAAAACAAAACAGCAACCTTTCTTTGTTTCCCAACTTTGTGGCCTAACGGCTATGACTCAGGGGGTTATAAATACTGAACTTAATCCAGTGACTAATTGCTCAAAATTCTGTGCATCAGCAGAAGTGGAACCTGTGGTTGGTTCTAATACTATCAAATGCCTTTGCTATTCAACAATATCCCTCGGAGCTTGCTATCTAGCATGCAGTTTGCCCAAAGAACAGTGATTTTTGTTTCAGTTATCCTCCTGACAATGGGGAAGAAAACAGCTGCTAGTAAATGAAGCAGTTGGCAGACAGAGTGTCTGAGGGAGACTTCTGCAGTTCACCAAAGGAGGGTGGTTAACCTTTCTCCTACCATAGCTGTTTGCACTATAGTGAAAAAATGGCCTTGACCACAGTGTGAGAAGCCTGTTAGCTGTGGCAGCTGTTAGCAGTAGGCGAGCAACTGGGCTCTAATTGTGGTTAATTGCACGCACCAGCATGGTGAGGTGGAGAGTATTATTGTAAAAAATTACGCCCCAGATAGTGATAGTATAATAGCTCCCTTTATTTATCATGCAGCCAAAATAACCCTGTGACTTAGCCTTCTGCTTTCTCGCCTACAAATATGCAATCCAATGAATTTTTTGTAATACAAAGAGCCTTACAGAATAAATTAACCCACCAGCTGCTCCAATCAGCAGCTATTAAATTTTATTTAACACTGCATCTATTATTTTCTAAAGTTCAGGCTGGCCACGAACATCGCATGACTCAAAATCATCCCCTCTGACTTGACTCACTTTATAGCAGACCAAGGTCCCTTAGATCATCCCAGCTTCTGATCCTGATACAGACCCCTCAGGGCCTTTCCGGATGATCTTTTCTTTCCACACAATAAACATGCACTTGTTGCTCATGGGTTTCAGGGGATCCGGATGTATTTCCTTCAGGAAGTGCTTCTGTTGCCAAGGGCATTTGCATCTGTCGCTAGGAAAGTGACCTTCTAGATAGCGCATTATTTGCAGTGGGATGTACAGTGGAAAGTGGCGTGTTGGGTATCGTGGCTACTACTGCAGCAGGGCCTTTTTCCACAGAAGGGGCGGGGATGGAGAACCTGTGGCCCTCCAGGAATTGCCGGACATCAACTCCCATCAGGATGGACAGTGCTTAGGGATGATGATGATGATTATACCCAGCCCATCTGGCTGAGTTTCCCCCGCCACTCTGGGCGGCTCCCAACAGAATATTAAAAACATGATAAAACATCAAACATTAAAAACTTCCTTAAGCAGGGAGTTGTGGTTCAATACCTTCTGGAAGGTCTCAGGTTCATCATCTCTGCCATCTAGCCTCAAATCTACAGTTACTTGAGATTGTGCTAAAAGAAAAAAATAAATCGGCAATGGATGCAGACTTCCCAGCCAGCTATCAGGTCCATTTCCAGCCTTCCATTTTTTAGGGAACATTTTTTAGTAAGTGATTGCCCTCCCGTTCCAGACACAACTGGATATAATCAGTCTCCTGGACTCCTGCCATTGTTCCATCACAACCTTTCAGAGCAACTGAGAGTGCTTGCTTGACTGTAGCATCTGTTTGCCAAGTCTGAGCAGCAAAGAGAAGCTTACTCAGTGAATGCTCCATGATTGTTCCTCATCCAATCAGTTCAACAAATAGCTTTCCTGCTACATAGCAAGGCTACCGGTCCCTCACTTTCCATTATATGGGAACTGGACCTGGTGCCATATTGATGTTGCATTGGGGCTAACACAAGTATAGCTTTTAGTATAGAATCTTAAAGGCCAGAGGGATTAGTCAGGCTCTGCGCATGCAGATGGTTCTTAACAGGACGAGAGATGCTGGAGTCAATATGTTTTGCAGGTATTCCTGTGGACGAGGAGCCAAATGTGAAGGAGAATGAGTAATTGTCACATGCATTTGCAGTGTTGTGTAGGAGCTCCTTGTCATGCACTAGGGCTGTTCTGGGCATCATTCCAGAAGAAAGCGGGGGACTTTCTCTTCTTCTATTTGCTAACAGACCTGTATTGTGCATCTGAGCATTTTCAAAGTCCCTTGCAAACCTTGGGGCATCTGACTACCCTTTGAGATCAGAAGGCATCATTATCCCTAATTTGCAAAGAGGATAAATGAAGCATCGGGAGGTGCACAGATTTTTCAAAGATCATCTCGACATAATGAAGCAACGGATGCGTTGCCAAAGGTTGCTCTTTGATTCACTGCCACGCAGCCAGATACTAAGCCTTGTAATACTGGATCCCAAGGGCCTGCCCTGACTAGTACAAGACAGCACCATATGATTAAAAAAAGGCATTTTCCCCACTTAGTATAAATGGCTTTTTGATCAATGAATGGAAATGTAATTTAAGCAAATTGAGCAAATGTAAACAAGGGTTTGTACGGTGCTGCTTGCAATCTTAACATATGTAGCGGGAGAGCTGGAAGACCACCCAGGTCATGGTCTGGTCTTATTTCTAAGCCACCCAGCTCCCTAATTAAATCCCTTTCTATTTCTCGTTTTAAGGGGGAGAGGGCCTGCAAGCCTTTCATAGTCTCCTTCCAGATGGGAACGAAACATTTAATGGAGATCCAGCTGTTGGAGGGATGGGAATTGTGAACAATGCCATAAAATCAAGACATTGATGAAAATCAATATCTCGTCATGCCCTCCCTCTGAGTTTAAAGAGAGCCTTGTAGCTCAAACACAAGGCAGCCCTAGGCCTTAATTTGACCAGGGCTCGGCCGCAGAACATTGCATTCACTGCCAGGGCTATCCTGGGGTGTGTGTGATATAATAAAAAAAGAATGCCTATGGGGATGTGCAGAGGGCCTGCCCCTCATTACTGAGTCACTGGAACCAGGCACTGTATATGTAGAACAAGGGAGAAGAGCTGTCAC
The DNA here is from genome assembly GCF_964106645.2 of Podarcis pityusensis. Lineage (NCBI taxonomy): Eukaryota > Metazoa > Chordata > Lepidosauria > Squamata > Lacertidae > Podarcis > Podarcis pityusensis. The sequence continues at coordinate 88,601,599 of NC_138026.1, read as the reverse complement.
GGCAAAAGGTGGAACTTCTCATAGCTTCAGGCGCTTCTCTTTAGACATGTTAAACACAGGACATGTCTAATGGCTCAGAGCTCTACTTCTGCTTTTCATCAGTCAGGTGAGACCATGCAGCTTCTGCACTGATACCTAGCTGCTATGATGAAGCCTAATAAACTGAAACTAAATCCTGGTAAGATGGAGGTGCTGTGGCATAGTTGCTCTCAGGTCCAGGAATCAAGGGAACAGGCTCCTTTTAGTGGAGCTGGGTTCTCCCTGAAAGAGCAGGTGCATATTCTGAGAGTGTCCTTTGATACCACCTCGTCACTGGAGACACAGGTGCCTTCCATGGCAAGAGTGCCATTGCCCAGCTCCAGTTAGCTCACCAGCTACAACAGTTTCTGAACCAGGATGGCTTGGCCACCATAATCCATGCTCTTGATAACCTCCTGTTTGGATTGCTGCAATACACTCTACATAGGGATGCCCTTGAAGATGACTTGTAACTTGGGCAAAATGTGGTGGCCTTCCTTTTGAGTGGAGCCACCAACCAGAACCACATTACAACGATTCTCAAAGGAGGCCCAGCTTAAGATTCCACTCCAGAAACTGCGCACACAAAGCATAGGTGGGCTTTGTCTGTAGTTGCACCCTAAGCCTGCAGTGCCCTTGCCCTTGAAATTTAGATGGCTCCCACACTGCTGGCACTCTGACTTGGCTATTTCTTAACCCCCTTTTGAAAATTTGTTTGTTTGTTTGTTTGTTTGTTTTATTAATGCAGTACTCACCTCAAGATCTTTGTATACGGGGAAAGATAAAAACTGGCAAAATAAATAATGACCATCTATCTCTTTCCACAGAAATGTATACCAGGGAACTGGGCTTTTTTCCATTGCATGTTCTGCAGTGCACATGGAGTGATAAGCAGACCTATAGCTGTTCATCTTTCGGGGGGAGGATGTTGGTGCTCCTTAGCAGTGGAAGAATCCCAGGGGCCTAGAGATCAAGTGCGGACCATCTGAATTTGGAATATTTGTTTGAATTTCCATTGCACCAAACCTTTTGGTCCACCAGAGTGAAACATCACCTCACCTGTGCAGTCAAAAGTATAATAATAAATTAAACAGCTGGAAATTTCCTGCCCTCTGGTTGCCTTGCTCTTCCTGGTGGTAAAGCCAGGCCCAGTTTTAGGCTGGTATCCGCAAATTGGGCAATGATAAATATTTGTACTGCCTTCTAGTTCATACACTGCTTCCAGCATGATGCATACCACCACAAATCTTCCGAAAGTGACAAACAGGATAGCAGCCTTTATTTTTATAATCTACTCCAAACTACTCCAAGCTGGTGCCCTCCTATCAGCCCCAGCCTAGCAGAAGTTGGGGTTGCCCAATTAAATTGATTAGCTTTAGACTCAGGACAGGCAAAAGAACGTTCTTCTTCATACAGTTCATGATTTGTGTATGAAATACACTAGCACAAGATGTTTTGATGACCATGGACTTCTTTAGACCAGTCTTGAATATGTCTGATAAACAGCTATCACTGGCAACCCAGCCAAATGGGAGGCATATAAATAATAAAATTCTTCTTCTTCACCTATGAGAGTAGGGTTACTATTTAGAGTCTGTGTCCCTCTGAGTACCAGTTGCTGAGACAAAATGATGCTTGATCCTTGGTCTGATTCCCCATAAGTGTACTTACGTTCTTAATGATCAAATCAGCAAGTCAGAGGAAAAGAGGATTCACTATGAGATGACACATCCATAGTTTTCTGAAAGACCTGACTCAGAATCAAAGCGATCATAGCAGGAAGGCATGAACAATTCACACAAACACACATGCGCACACACCCCATTTCTTAGCAAATATTTCACAAAGATTCTTCAGTACTTGGATAATAGAGGGTAACTTCTTCTGTGGATCACAGTACAAATTAATGGAAATGAATACTGAGGTTCTTCTCTCCCCCCCCCCCCCCGGAAAAAGACAGTGCAGAGTTCCTGAACATCAGTTGTTATTATTATTATTATTATAAAAAATTATTCAGCACTGGGCAAATCAACTACCCAACTGGAAACAGAATAATTGACTTCTTGAAGTACTGAGTGCTCAGTTCCAACAACAAGGCTAAAGGTTGGGAGTTTGCACAGCATCAGGCCTTTAGTTCTTATCTGTCTAATGAAGCAGGTATCTTCTGTCCAACAATTATAACAGGTTATCCCATGGTCAGTAGGCCTGTGCCACATGCAGATGAGAACAAGATCACTGTGCCAGAAATGTCAGCTGGCAAGTTTGGTAAATTACAACCAGGTGAATCAACTAAGGACCATGCACACACTTGCATTGAACAGCAAGTAAAGCCTTCGTGAATGTCCCATAAAATGTGCTGCAAGACAAGAGTTGCACTAACTATTTAGAAATCAGAGATGTATGGTAGTCTGGATCCTCAAAACCAGTTGACACTTCCAAAAAATGTATGCTTTATCGCTGTGCCTGTTCCCAAGTCTGTTAAAAAATGAGACCTTTCCTATATTCCGGGTGATTGATGGGCCTCGAGAATGCAAAGTGTTACAGGGATTACAAGAATTATCAGGCTACAGAACTCTTTTTAGGTCAGTGTACAGAAGGGAGGGGAGAGATTGCCCAGGATTGATAGTTGCCTATCTCTTTAGTTCTTTCGCAAGGTACACCACAAGCTAGATAACTCTCCAGATCCCTGTTCTGCTTTGATCTTGAATGGCTTTGTGGAGTAGGATGTTTTCAAGACACTCTATCTGGGCTCATCTCTCAGGAATGCATGGGGTTAACAGTCAGCACCATTTAATCGTTTGCAAATAACCCATCAGGAAATCTGTCAGGAAGTGGGTACAAATTCCTGAGGATTGATGCAAAGTGTTGCACTAGCATACTTTCCTAGCAACAGTCCATGGTCTGGTTGTGTCTGACTGATATACATGCCCTCCACAGATATGAAGGTCACTGTAGTAGCTGCCTAACTGTGGAGTTCTAACAGAAATCCAAATACTTGACTATACTTGAACCAATCTGAAGTCAATAAAATATATAACATTGTGAGCTCTTGAAAGATTGATAGATCTCCAGCAACCTGTAGGTAGGGGAAAAAACATGAAAAGTAAAACTATGTCTGTTGTGCTTGGGGCTGATGGGATTTGTAGTCCAAAGCATCTATCTGTGGTGCATTTGGAACAGATCACACCAAGCTTGTAAGCAGTCACATGGATCAATATCAATTGGCAGAAAGTTATTCTCAGTTGTTTTATTGAAGATTCAGTGCAGTTTGACGTTGGCATGACCATGAATCACTTGAAGTAAAGATATGCATGTCATATTTGCAGATGCTAGAAAATTGGATGGAATGACAGGTACTGCAGAGATTCAAAAATAATCATAATAAACTCTGTGCGTAGTAAAACAGAATTTTGCTATCACAAATATAAGGATATCAATGACCAAAAAGCAAAAAAGAAGAGGTTAAAGGAACTGAAGAAAAGAATGAGAGAACAGCAAGGAACAAAAAGAGGGAGAAGAGCTGTTGGCCGAGGCCATTGAAAGAAAAATTGAGAAGCGGATTGTCAGAATTGAAACAGACCAGATGTATGTTTTACCTTCTACTGTTGAGGAATGAAACAAGTTGAAACATAATTTATGGACACTTTCCTTGGGTCCTTTGGCTATGAAACTACACAAGCCTATACTGGGAATGCTTTAAAAGTAAGGAACTAAGTGGTGAAAGAGCACAAGGACATACAGCTACAGGAGACCAACAAAACATGGTGGTGTTCTGGATTTAATCTCCATTCCACCATCCTATGTCAGCCTTCCCAAAATATCTATTTTTTCGTTATTCAGGGAAACCTGCCACTGGAAATATTGAACAGTGCAAACTCTGATCTAAAGTTGTTTGTGCTACTAAAAAAAACCCCCAGCACCCATGTAGTCAAAATACTGTATGTGCGATAAAATACATAATGAGAATAAATAATGCAAAGTTAGACAAGATGCAAACTTTTGCATGATATCTTCTGATATTTGGGGATGGGAGCAGCTCTGCAGGGCACTGGAGCCCCATCAGAAACCAGCTTCAGCCACGCTTCTGGGTTCAAAGGTTTTAGGCCAGGGTAGGTCACCTCAGGACTGGGTGTCAAATGTGGTCTACCAGGCCTCTCAGCCTGATCCTCAGAATTCTCCTCAGGCCACAGCCCTCACAGGCCCTACTTTGCACCCAATTGTTTTTGCCTGACTAGAATTACACCCTTGGACCCCGATGTTGCCTCCTGCTTGTCTGTATGGAAGATAAAGAGGGGTGTGTGGTTGTGTGTAGAAACTAGTCTACTGCACAAAGGTAAATTTTACATTTGTTGCTCTGCCTGCTCTTGCCTCTGAACCCCACTGCCACTGGCAAGTGACCCTTGGAAGGTGAACATCATGGGGGAAGTGCCCCCATTCCTGTTTTAGTCATTGCCCCACACACTTTCAACCATTTCTCCAGAGCCAAAAAGTCTAGAAGTGTACATTATAAAAATAAAAATAAAAGTGTGCTTCTGAGGAAGCTAAATTATGTGCCTGTACTGCTCTTCTCTGGAAAAACTGCAGTTAGCAGTGTTTCGCATTGATCTGACTTCCAGATCTGATACCCAGACTACACTTTACATGCAAGTGCTTAACTGCCATTACAAACACACACATTTTTATTTGTTGGGGGAGAGACACTGGAACTAATTGTATCTCTCTCTTGCACTTCCATCAAAGCCAACTTTTTCCGCCTTTAACCATGAACGCACATGGACGCAGAAAGGATAGAACAGTACCATTTAAAGTAAATTTCCTTTCTTTTTTTCTGCTGCATTTTCCACTGAGTGCAGTGGCTCTGGTCTTGTCCACGACTTTATTACATCACTCTGTTAAAGCTGTCATTTCCCCTTGATGTCTTTAAATATATTTCATTCCTTTCAGCATTTGCTATCATTTTAAATGCAATTAGTGCGACAAAGCAGAAAAAGTACCTAAATCGACAATTGGGGTCACCAGAGCAGAATTTGACTTGCACATTGATTTCACACTTCTGGATTCTAGTTCCATATTCTTTTTTAAATGACTGATGAATATTATTAGAGATTTGCACAATGACTCTTCCCTAAGAGGAAATAACTCTGAAAAAGAGGTTGGCAGAGGTTGCCACTGCTGGCTTGAGTGTTGTTGAGGGAACGTGTAGCATACCCTTATCTTTGCAGTCCAAAGTGTCCTTTTGGCAAAGTGTTTTATTTTGTACAATGAAGAATATCCTTTTATTTTTAAAGTGGACTGGCTGGCAAGTTCTTCACAGAGGGGAAGTAAGGCTGTCCCATAAGACTATTTCCAGTTATAATGCACTTGTCCTTAAAGAGCTTCTTAGACTGTTATATAAAGCCATCATGGCTTCATGAGCCACTGACTAACCTGTTATATTTGCAGTGTATACTTGTTTGAGTTCACTCAGCTTTGTCCCTCACAAGTCTATTCCGCCTAACATTTCAGAATTCTGAAACCTAAAAGGCTGTGTGCCGATTAGACAGTGGAAGCCAAAGATCACCTTACCTCACCTTCAAGGGGAAGTAAGAAGAGACTGCTGGATCCGCCCACTGGCCCATCTAGTCCAGCATCCCTTTCTCCCAGTGGCTAACCAGATGCCCATGAGAAACCCACAAGCAGGATTGAGCAGAAGAGCATTCTCCTCTCCTGTGTTTTCCAGCCACTGCTATTCAGGAGCGCTGCTGCCTCCAACCATGAAGGCAGAGCAGGACCATCATAGCTAGTAGCAATCAAGAGCCCTCTCTCCCATGGATTTGTCTAATCCTCTTTTAAAGGTTTGTGGCTGTCACCGTTTTCTGTTGGAGCAAGTTCCATATGTGCTGCGTGAATAAGTATTTTCCTTTAATGAAAGGAGGGCCATAGCTCAGTGGTAGAGCATCTGTTTTGCGTGCAGAAGGGTCCCAGGTTCAATCACCAGCATCTTCAAATAGGGCTGGGAGAGATCCGTCTCTGTAACTGTGGAGAGCCACTGGCAGCCAGTGTAGCCGGCAATAGTGGGAAGATAGGCAAACTAATATCAGTGTACTGGAAGAACCAAAGGTCACCAGTGTTGAAGCAATGATTCTTCAACATCAACTTCGTTGGACTGGTCATATTGTGTGGGTGCCTGATTATCGTCTTCCAAAGCAACTACTCTATTCCGCACTTAAAAATGGAAAGCGTAATGCTGGTGGTCAACAAAAGAGATTTAAAGACTGTCTCAAAGCAAATTTTAAAAAATGTAGTATAAACACCAACAATTGGGAAACACTTGCCTTGTTAGCGCTCCAATTGGAGAACAGCCTTTACCGAAGGTGTCATGGGCTTTGAAGACACTCGAACTCAGGAAGCAAGGGAGAAATGTGCTAATAGGAAGGCACGTTTGGCAAATCCACACCGTGATTAGCTCCCGCCCGGTAACCAATGTCCCCAATGTGGATGATCCAGAATTCGCCTCCACAGTCACTTATGGACTCATTGTTAAAACTGTGTTTATGGAAGACAATCTTACTAGGCTACGAGTGATCACCAAAGAAGAAGAAGGGAGATAGATGGACCAAAAGTCTGACTCTGTATAAGGCTGACCAACATTTTGTGCCAGTATTGATTCAAGGCCATTAGGAAAGACATCACCTCTCCAGAGTAACTGAGAAAGAAGGTGGGATTTTATTTTATTTTATTTATTTTATTTAAAACATATTTGCTGTCTCTTTCCTCCAAAGAGCTCAAAATGGCTAGCAACAAAGATAAAACATCCCTTACAAGTTGATGCTAAAGCTGCAGCAGGAAATAAAATACAGCTACTATTGCCAAATAAGAGCAGGAAAATAAAAAGCACCCCCACCCACCCCCTTAACATGGGAGAGAGATTGTCTCTGTATACGAAGGATCCATTCTTAGCTGCAGTGACTAAATAAGCTTTTGCTAGGGATTGTCCTTTATGATTTCGTCTACGCCTTTAAAAAAAATAAAAATTGCAGCTGAGCAAGTGGCCACCAGCAAATCTTGTGGGAAATGCATTCCATAATTTTGTGGTTTCCAAAAATTCCCTTTCGTCAGTCTTGAACCTGCTGCCAAGGAATCTTGACGTGAAAATCTAGCTGTTCTTTTGAGACAGAGAATAATATCTCTCTGTACACATATTCCACATCTTTATAACTCCACTTTCATTTTAAAAGCACAGGCACATTGGACTTTCCCCGCAGGGAAATGTCAGGGTGCCTATCTGCACCCCGCGACTCCAAGCAGAATTCTCAGGGAATTCCAGAAATGGTGAGGGAAATAGGTGTCTCCCAACAATTCTCAACACACTTCACAAACTACATTTCCCAGGATCCTTTGGGGAAAGCCGTGGCTGTTCAAAGTGGTATGATACAGTGCAGATGGGGCCTTGGTCATGCTTAGAACAGAACCATTGGACTCAGTGGGATTTGTTGTTGCAAGGCTGCAGAATGTTTTTCACCCCAAGGGCCACATTTGCTTCTGGGCAATCTTCCTATACACCCACCCATCTCTAACCTCCATCCAAGTAAGCAAGAAGCATTATTAGACTGCGAGGACACTTTCCAAAACACAGGCAAAAACACTCATGGCTTGAAGCAGGGTTGATGAGAAGGTGCAGCCTGGAGAGAGCCCCAAAGGCTACCCAGAGGCCTGTTAGGGCTGCATTTTGCCCCTGGGTCTGAGGTTCCCCACTCCTGTGTTAGTGGAATGTGGATCAAGTTTTCGTGGAGGGTTAACTAAAACAGTGGCTCCCGCTGTCCAAATTTGCTTGGCGTGGTGACCCATCATTCTATTATCACATGAATTTTGGACTTTTAGTCTTCAGCAGCTGTCAGTTTAATGCATCTTAAATGTAAGTTTGCCTATTTATAACCATTACCCAAGGCATCCGAATTTACTTAACGCCTCTATTAACGTAGAATTCGTTGAACTATTTATAGTACTTAGAAAGTTATTAACAGTTTTTAATGGGAATGTAAGAATACCAGTCTTCTGATTGCAAGATATTGCTTCCTAAGTTATAAAAATCTGGTCCAAAAAATATGGTTACACAAGTGGTGTTAAATATAACAGACTGAATATTTAAAATAGTTTTTCCACAATAAAGCCAATTTGGGCAAGTATTAGTGGGATGGCTGAGCTTGCTTTTTGACAATGTGTAGGGTTTGATGGTTGTCAGGCATAACCTCAGATCATTATTGATACATAGCCTTTTATTTCATCTTCATAGTAGTCTCTGCAGAAAAACCTGCTTCTCAAAAATCTGTACCACTAAATGAAAGCACAAGCATTTCTTAAGCCACAAGCTCAGGCTACTCAATAGTAACTAAGTTGTGTGTGTGTGTGTAAAATGAAGCCAGAAAACCTCACTTCCAAAAAAAATTGTCTTTGAAGGTCAAATCACATGGCTATTCGATAAATTGTTCCTTTTGAACAGGTAAAAACAACTTTGTGGCATCAGCTGCAAATGGGTTTTCCACCCACTCAAACATCTCTGTTTCTTCAGCAGAAAAGTTGTGGACAAATTCTGACTAAGCAGTTCCCAAGTGTTAACACAAGCGTTTCCTACATTTGGTTACAAGTGTCAACACAGCATTATAATATGACGACAAATCAAAAAGTTCTAAGAGGTATTGTCATGCAAGTTGAGGATTAAAAGCAAGAGTTGTTTAGGGTTTATTTATGAAGCCTGCCTGCCATCTACTTGCACAGGCTTTGAGACCCATAGGCTGAGAACTAAAAGATCGCCTCCTTCCCCTTCTCTGGTTATAAGGGTGGAGGGTGCCTTGGTAGTTCCACCACCCTCAGACACAAGGATGGTGGTGGCCCAGCAGAGTGCATTCATTGAAGGGATCCAAAGGGTCATCTAGTCCAACCCCTGCAATGGAGGAATTTCAACTAAAGCATCCATGGCAGATGGCCATCCAACCTGTTTAAAAACCTCCAAGGAAGTAGAGCCCACCACCTTCCAAGGTAGTCCATTCTACTATCGAACAGCTCTTAGCATCAGAAAGTTCTTCCTGATGTTTAGTCAGAATCTCCTTTCTTGTAACTTGAAGCCATTGGTTTGGGTCCTACCCTCCAGAGCAGGAGAAAACAAGCTTATTCCATCTTCCACATTACAGTCCTTTTAGACATTCGAAGAAGGCTATCATATCTCCTCTTCCTCTCCTCTTTTCCAGGCTAAACATACCCAACTACCTCAACCCTTTCTCATAAGGCTTGGTTTCCAGCCCCTTTCTCATCTTGGTCACACATTCTAGCTGGTCAATATTCTTCTTAAATTGTGTCACCCCAAAATGGACACAGTATTCCAGGTGTGGTCTGACCAAGGCAGAATAGATTACTACTATTACTTCCCTTGATCTGGACACTATATTTCTGTTGATGCAATCTGGATTAGCATTAGCATTAGCTTTTCTTTTCTTTCTTTTTTGCTGCCGCATCAATGAGTGCTAGTAGGGACAGGAGGCAGCCAGCACAGGGCTTACATTTCCAGCTGTATAAACTGAAGGAAGCAGAAGTGCATCAAACAGCCTTTTAGAACCCACAGCTGTACAGAAGCACAGCTGGATTTAAGAATTAAAGAACTACACATGGAAAGCAGAATGAAGGCACTTCTGCTACAAACTTGGTGGGTGGGTAGGCACGTATTAATACATTGGGCTGCAGAGCTTTAAAGACTAAGGATGACTCCTAGAAAGTAACCAGGGGAATGTGGGTTGTACAAGTTTGGAGTCTGAAATACGTTTGTATTTGTATTGCTTCCCCTTAAAACACCTTGAAGACTAATCTTGTACAGATGCCACTAATGTGAGAGGTTTGCTAATCTTTTCACCAAGCCACCATTTCATATTTGTCCCTGCTACTCACATTATATCTTGCAGATTTGTACTGCCATTTGGAGAATGTTCAATGAATGGTGATCATTTGAAACAAAAATTTGTGAATAAGAACATCATACATAAGGAGAGCCCTGCTGGATCAGACTAAAAAAAACAACACACAACCACCTAGTCCAGCAGCCTGTTCTCACAACTTGCTGAAAATTCAAAAAATCAACTTTCTTTTTCATATGTGATAGTAATGTAAATAAGAAAAAAGACAAGCATATGAAATTTTTCAGTAGCACATTCCACTGCATCTTTTATTACTATTGGCGTATGTGAAGGCATCTTTACAATCCGAATGTGAAGAATTTCTTACACGTTAGGAGCAGCAAGCATTCTCTGTGCAAAAAAGTGGAGACAATGGCTAGGTTAACTCATTATCTTAGAAGTAAGGGAGGCAAACAAAGCCAACATCATCTTATGAATAGATGGATAAACTTCATTTCTCATTGTAGCAGGAGGTGGGTCTCAAGCACAAAGCTGTTGAGTTAGTATTTTAATATGTTTATTAAAATAGTTAATATTATATAATATTAAAAATAATATTAAAATAAGTTAGTAATTTAATATGTAATATGTAATAGTATTTTAATATGTAATATGTAAGGTGGTTGAAACTTTATTACAGTTTATAAAACATTTATGAGACTTGTATAACATAGAATAAGCCAATCCATCAGAATAGAAAGAATACTTGTAATTTTGTCACATAGCTGTCATGGGTAGCAGCTACTGATCACTTTATTCTCCATGTCCACAAGCTCAGAAATATACCAGTGAATTTAAGTCACTTATAAATGAGAGTCAACATTTACCGTATTTTTTGCTCTATAAGATGTACCAGACCATAAGACGCACCTAGTTTTTGGAGGAGGAAAACAAGAAAAAAAATATTCTGAATCTCAGAAGCCACAAGAACAAGAGGGATCACTGAGCAGCAAAAGCAGCGATCGCTCTTGCTGTTCTGGCTTCTGGGATAGCTGCGCAGCCTGCATTCACTCTATAAGACACACACACATTTCCCCTTATTTTTTAGGAGGGAAAAAGTGAGTCTTATAGAGCAAAAAATATGGTACTTCTGTGTTTTTAAGGTAGGGAAATAAACGCCCTCCCACCAGATGTCAAAGAGAAAAACAACTCCCAGATTTTTAGAAGACATCGGAAGGCAGCCCTGTTTAGGGAAGCTTTTAATGTTTAATAGAGTATTGTATTGTATTGTATTGTATTGTATTGTATTGTATTGTATTGTATTGTATTGCATTTTAATATTCTGTTGGAAGCCGCCCAGAGCAACTGGGGAAGCCCAGCCAGATGGGTGGGGTATAAATAAATATATATAATAATAATATTCAACTAGTGTCTGAAAATAGTAATCCAAGATTACTGTAATTACACTGTATATATGCCATCACCATATTCTAGCCATTCACTGCAGAGCACACATGTACATAAATGTATTTTCATAAAATCCAAATTTAAATGTATATTCAAACTCAGATTTCATGAAAATACTTATTTGTTTAGGCAAACTTTCCCTTTGCAGGACTTTCTACGTAACTACGTTTGAAGGAGCAGTAACTTTGGTTTGTCTCTTTCAGGGAGCAGGCGACAGCTTTGTGGGGGCACTGGCTTTCTACCTGGCTTACTATCCCAACCTGCCGCTAGAAGAAATGCTGGGGAACAGTAACTTCATTGCAACGATTAGTGTCCAAGCAACAGGGACACAGGCTTCCTATCCCTATAGAAAGGACTTGCCTCAAGACCTATTCTAACCTGTCCACTGCACTGTCACAATGGTGGTCCACTGATTTTCAATTTGTAAGATAATGTATAATTTCAACAATTTCTACATATATCTGAAAGGAGACAGCCATATCGAACACATTCTTATACTTAGGTCCTGGCCCCTAATAAGGTGTGCAGGGTACCATTCACTGCAGGGTCTTTCCAGGACGCTGTGAAATACTTGACTTCAGATCTGTGAATGAGACACTCCCATTCCTCAGTTAAGGGATGTGAAGAGATGCCGTTTGGTTTGATGTTGTTATGATGCCTTAATTATAATAAATGTTTCACAAAATAATTTCTGAAGTTGTGATCTCAAAATGGCAAGTTTTTTTTTAAGAATAAAACTTCTTAGGTAACTGAATTTTCTTTGTTGGAAAACACAGCTGATAAATTTAGAAACAATGTTGTTCAGTGTTTACACTGGACCTGCTAGCACAACAAATACTTAACGAAAGGCTAGCTGACCAGGCAATGGAGTATTGTAGCAGCTCGCTCTGTCTGTCTGTCAAGTATATATATATTTTTGGAATGGCTGCTTTAGGCAAAATTAATTAGCTGTTCCAAAAACAGCCTTCAATGAAGTTGAATTTAATACTGGTTTCACTGGAAACATTTTCAAGTATGACAAGATGCTTGGATGCAATTATGTACCCAGTAAGCTGTAGCTGTAAAGGAACATCCCCTTGAAGTTGGCTGCTGAATATTTGTGTGGTTGGACGCCTAAGAAAACTTTGGAAACTGTTCGACTAAGGTCCTACTAGAATTTTTAATATTATTGCTATGTGAAACAAACATTTCAAGACTGCAAGCAGTTCCACAGTGGTGTTGAAATGAAACACACAGAGACAAGGGAATTTGATTTTTTTTATATAAATTGAGAGCTGTAAAATTAACTATAAATATGTTGCTGCTTATGATGATCCATGGCTAGACACCAAAAACTTTCTTTTTCTACATTGTTCTCTTTCACAATGGTCTTCAAATTACAGGAGATAGCCATCTCAGTCCATTTCCTCTCCTTTCTGAGAACTACGGGGCTAGCATTTCCTCCTATGAGTGTGCCTCATGAATGAATCAATCATTTTTGCCATTTGTCGTCTACAGGGAACGGACCTTTTTCAGCTCTTTGAAGAGGACACGCTGTTTAACTATAGACAGAAAATGAAAGAAAGTTAGTTTAGGTTTTCAAAAGGCTTTATCAAACCTACATACCTGACCACTGACCAGCTAAGTCATGTGTATCTTGCCATGTATCTTGCTTTTTTGGAAGCATGAATAATCAACACCACAGTTTAAAAAAAACAGCAGCAGAGCAGTCAAAAATACAGGTGGGTATCTGTTCTTATGAATTAGAACACTCCATGGGGGAAAAACAGAATTTTACTATTGTCTCCTTTTAAAACAAGGAAGAAAACATAAGTCTGTGTTTACAATTCTAGTCCAGTTTACATCACTGACATACTTGGGGCTGCCTCTAAAAATGGTTTGGAAGCTTCAGCTGGTGCAAAATTTGAAAGCCAAGTTGCTCACCAGAACAAGACGGTTTGAGAATATAATGCCAATCCTGGCTGCCAATTAGTTTCTGGGCCCAATTCAAAGTGCTGGTGCTAACCTATAAAACCTTACATACCTCAAGACCTCAATCCCTGAGCCTCTCCCCATATTAACAGACCCAGACCTGCGGTCATCATCCGAGGCCCTTCTCTATGTCCCCCATCCCTGAGAGGTTCAGTGGATGAAAATACAAGAATGGGTCTTTTCTCTGGTGGCTCCCCATCTGTAGTATGCTCTCCCCCCACCCAAGAGGTTCACCTGGTGCCATCATTACATGTCTTTAGGTGCCAGGCAAAAACATTCCTCTTTAAGCCTTTGGACATTAAATAATCTATGACTTGTTAAATATGGGAGGACCGTTATTATGATTCTTTAATTTTTATGTTGTGTATTGTTATGCTCTGTATTATTATTTTTTATTATGCTGCGTAAATTATGTTCCTAATGTTGTACACTGCCCAGGGATCTTCGCATAAAGGGTGGTATGTAAATTAATAATAGTAACTTCTAAAATAGCTTTTTCAATTGCCTTATATAAGCAATGAGACCTGCAGTTCATTCTAGCTAAACATACCCACATCCTCTTCATATTCATCTTTAATGTGCATGTTCCTAACTCTTTAAATGCTGAGTCTAATATGGCCCACCGGGGCAGGGGCAGTTGCACAAGGAGCAAGGCAGATGACCAGCTCCTGAATTTCTATTTACAAAGCTGATCAATATTGTCTACTGTTAATATTTTAACTCATTTGGATTGTGTCACTGAAAATCTCTCCCAGCACCACAGCATTTTCCTAACTGTGATAGTGAAATGAATGCATTTTAACATGTCAATGCAATATCAAAATATGTGTATTTATATGTTCCTGGACTTATCACATAGACATGTGCATCATTAAAAAAAGAATAACAATGGGAAAGACGAGCTTCCAGGAGCACTTAAGGCCACTGTGTGGCTTTTAAGCTAGTAAATAAGCTGCTGAATTGGCCAGTTTGCTTTTTAGCCAATAAATAAGCTGGTGAATACAAGTGTTCTAGACTCTTCTGTATGCTCTTTTATTAAGTGAAAGCTAAAATCCTTGCAGTTTTTACAGCTTCCCTAGAGAAAAAAGGGAAGCAATTGCACCAATCACTTAAAACTGAAGAATAAAAACAACTTTTATATTTGAAAAAGCATCCTATAAAAACAAGCTACTATTTCATATAAAATTTAACTTTTACCTTTGATAAAAAAGACTAAAAGTTAATATAATTTTCATTTCAAGCTATCTTATAAAGCAGCACTAGAGTTAATGCAGTTGGGAACAGGTCTTGATTTCATCCACTGTTATGTGCCACTCCACACTCCACCACTGTCATCCTATACAGCTCAGAGATTTTTTAAGAAAACACTGTGACCCATTGTTCCTTCTAAAACTGCCAGGGTATTTCAAGGATGAATGTTTGTAATACAATTTGAATATGCATACTATTCACATTCAATAAGTGATAAAATATTTATACCCCTTCTAAAGCATCCCCCAGCTTCTTACCTATAGGATCATATTTCAATTTAACTAACTTTTCTTCAAGTCGGCCTCTTTTCATGTTGAAAGCAAAACCTGTTCCTGCTTCACTCAACATCCGCACAAGGATATACCTAGAACGATAAACAAAAAGTGGAACTGCTGCCTGCCATTTATTCTTACTGCTTTACCTTAATTCATAATATAATTTCTAGAGGCATGGTTAACAATTTTAGTTTATTTTCTTCCTACTAAGTTTAGATAAAGTTACATGTTGCCAAAACTTCACTATAATTATATTTGCAAAAGATTTTGTCTGATAATCTGTAAAGTACCAATCAGTGTTATAAATATTAAAGATAACAACTCCTCTATTTCATTTCTTATTACACTAAAACAAAATTAAAACAGCATTTGAAAAACACACATAACAGCTGTGCTTTCTAAAAAAGATGACCACATGGCTAAGCCCCTTGCTGGCATCCATCAGACTTGAGAGACAATGGAGTGCACCTCTAGGAGTGAAGTCAGATCACTGGAGAATCATAGCTGCTGTAGCTGCAGAGATAGGTAACTCGTAACTGCTGCCTCCCACATTGTTTTTGCTGCTTTAGCAGCACCAAAGTGACCTCTCTGGGGTGCAAGCCTGGGCAGTGTGTATGGAGGTTCTGGGCTGCACAGCTGACAGGACTCTCCTCTTGGCCTCACTGATGTGGTCCAAAGGAAAGGAAAGCAATATGATTGGCACCAGCTTGGCTGCACTCTCCATTATTTTATTATTAAGACAGGCTTATATTTACACTCTTAACAGAGCAATCCTTTGTATGTCTATTCAAAAATAAGTCCCATTTACTTCAATGGGGCTTTCTCACAGGTAAGTGTGTAAAACATTGCAGACCTAATCTTCTGAACCACAAATGATTTTTCACCATCCAACAGATGGGTGGTTGTTATTAAGTCTCTTTATTTGGATCCTGTTGAGGCTGAGGTTAGTTTGTTCCCTTAAAACCTGTCTTTAAGTATGCATGTTAGTAATTTGATTAAACTACTAGAATTAGAGGGATATTTTCAGAGCTGCAGGGGCTTAGCAACAGCTCCACTGAAGGCTGATTTTTTTGAACTCTACAAGACTGTTTAACTTCTCCCTATCATCTCCACCTATGTATGCAAGGGTTTGTGCCCTCCAAAAAAATTTTATTTTTTATTTTTTATTGTAATATTTTAAAAAAATCCTAATAAATATCTTATAAAAAACAAAAACAAAAACAAAACAAAAATAAAAGCAACTTTAGTATCACTCCTTCCAGAAGGAGGGAGTCTTCCCTTGAATTTACCCAGCAGCTTAAGTGGTAAGAGTTCTGCAGCAATACTCATGAGCTACCATATATAGTTTCACAGCAGAGATATAACTGTACTTAATTTTAAAGCTGAACTAGACTTGTCTCTGATCCATGAAGTCCTGTTTTTCAGAGTCGTGAGTACCACACCCAATTCACAGAGCTGCAACCAATTAACAGGGCAATCCTATCAGAAGCAAGTCCTAGTGTTCAATGAGACTTACCCAAGTAAATTGTGTTAGGATTTTACCCTACGTCATGGTCAGTGTAGACCCACTGAAATCAAGAGGCATGACTTACCGTAAATTTCGCTCTATAACACGCAGATTTTTTCTCCTAAAGAGTAAGGGGAAATGTCTGTGCGTGTTATTGAGCGAATGTGTGGACCCTGGCGCTGACTCGCCGGAGCGCAGGGGCAAAATAGGCAAAAATCAAGCAAAAAAAAGATCGGGCGGGCGGGCGGAGGGAAGGGGGAAGGCGGAAGCTTTCCTGCATTCTGCCTCAGGGTCTTACTGCCCACCCGCTTCTGTTGCTGCGTTTGCTCAAACTCAACAAAGAGCAGGGAATCCCCTGCCCTCCTGGCAAGCAGAGGGTTAAGGAAAGGATCGAGTCCTTCCTTCTAATTCTTTCCTAGTCACACTGCGTGCAGGCTCCAGCCCACCACTTCCTCCTCTCCGTGCTCTAGGGACTCGCAGGCAGCCGAAAAGCAAAAGCATGCAGGTGGGAGAGAGAGAGAGAGAGAGAGAGAGAGAGGGCTGGCTTGGGTGGGGGGGGGGACTTTTGCTTTACAATGGTAGGTTTCTCATTTCTTTTCCAAAAGCAGAGAGCCCTGCCCCCAGGCCCCCTCCAAATTACAGCTTCTCCAAGCAATGTACTGCTGGAGGGAGACAGTATGCTTGTTTGGAAGAGAAACCCTGCTTCCCTGCTCGTAAGTAACAGCAGGCTGGATTGCAGAGTGAGACATGGAAATCTCTGGATTTATATGCTGTATATCAAATATCTTAATCTATACTTTCTACACGCGGCTGGTAAATCAGAATCTCCTGAGCCAGGAGGATTACAGCATCTCTCCTCTCCCCTTCATTAAAAGCCTAATACTCTTCTTTGAAGTATAACGTGAGAATGTTTTTTATATATATTTTTTAAAGTTCTTTTCCTCATTGTGCGCTATACACTGATAATTGCTGCCACAATAACAATTGATTGAAAATGGAATTTAGTCTCCCCCCCCCCCATAGAGAGCTGTTCTTCAAACGTTTAGCCTTAATACAGTGGCTGATGTAATACCCTTCTGCTTCACTAGGCATTTTATGTAGGGACATTAAAATTGATTTTCTATATCTTGGCAGATGAAAAAAAGTGTGTTACATGCCCTATTGCCCAAAAGTGTGCAAGCACAGAGCAAAGGTTGCAGTGACAGAGGTGGCCAAAAAAGAAATACCGTAAATAAAAAAGAAATCATACTTCGTATATCCTGTCTGGCTTGGGGGGGGGGGGCTTTTGCTTTCCTTCCCTCCCCATTTAAAACGTGGTGACAAAGCACGGATCCACATGGATCCTCAGGATTTTTGCACTGGGTCACCCCAAATTCACCATCAGATCACATTACATGTCCATGGCTACAGTCTGTACCAAAAAAATCACGCACCCACTGTTGCCTGGGGCTGCAATGGTGCAAAAACGTGGTTACAAAGCATGGATCCACATGGATCCTCAGGATTTTTGCATTGGGCTACTCCAAACTCACTGTCAGATCACATGTCTGTGGCCACAGCATGAACCACAAAAATCATACACCCACTGTTTCATTTAGAATATTTTTTTTCTTGTTTTCCTCCTCTAAAAACTACGTGCGTGTTATGGTCTGGTGCGTGTTATAGAGCGAAAAATACGGTACGTCTACAAATTTCAATGGGCCAACTCTTGAGTATGACTTAAATAGATACAACTCATACTTTACAACAGTAGCATTCTGTGTTTCTCTCTTCAGGCTTCAAGATTTCACTGCATATTCCTCATGAGCCCATTGTCACTATTACTCACAAGTGAACAGTACCTTGCTCAAACAATTCAAAGCCCAAATATCTTGCTACAATAGGTACTTGCCTAACTAGCCAATAAGTTTAACAAAATCATTTGCAGGCAACACTGTTACTGAGTTATTAAACAACACTATCAGGCTATATCAGGCCCCAATTCCTCATACACATTGCTCACATGAAATCTTCTGTGAACAAGTCCTTTCCAGTTGTACACAAATGGCAGTGACACGTCTACAGATAAGCAAGAGTCTACTGCAGAAAATCCACAATCTCCATAGACAAAAGTACCAAGACCGCACTGGGACACTGATAACTGCAACTACAAAGCTAAGCAAAACAACCATAGTAGTAGGGAGTTTTTACTTACTTTGACTTGCTCTTGGCCACTGGTTTTGCAGAATAGGAAAGAAAAAGAGAAATTATTTTACCATCATGTTTCTTATCAAAATTATACTTGCTGAGAAATTGTTTTATTATTTAAATGCATTTCTAAATGCAGAAAGATACACCAAACTACACCAAGACAGAACTACTGTTTAATTGTTTGTGTAAGTGTTTTTCCATCTGAAGCAGATGGGTCAGAAAGCTGGAACAGAAGCTGGGTTCCAAAGCTCTAAATCCTCAATCAGCATGGACAGTGGCCAAGGATAACAAGTTGTAGCCCAACATCTGGACAGCCACAGGTTCCCCCATCCCTCTTCTAAAGCAATAGTGCTATGCCATTCTAATTGTTTTCACTAAGAAAGTTCATTGATGGCACTACAACACCTCTTATGAGTCAGTATTTCATTCTGCCACACAGCTTTGCTTCAGACCTTCCCCAATTTATGCCTTGTTTTGTTAATCTCTTATTCTATCTTCTAACACAATTCACTGGGAAGAGTCCCTATTTGCCTGCCAAAATATATACTTTTCAGTAGGCATATTAACTTTCTATTTATTTATTTTTATTGCATTTATATCCCACCTTTTCTCCAATGAGCCCAAGGTAGTATACATGGTCCTCCCCCTCATTTAACCCCCACAACAACCCTGTGAAGCAGGTTGGGCTGAGAGGCAGTGACACTAAGAGGCATGCTCTGCATTCACAATACTTCCATTTATCCCAAAACAAAATCCTGATATGGAAAATGAACTGCAGCAAGCTGTCATTCAATGGATAACATGAATACAAACTGGGCTGCTGGGATTTTCTCTAGTTGTGAAAACCACAGGGAAATGATGAAAATTAGTGCTATGTAGATCAATCATCTATTTTTTCCAACTGCTGGTGAATGAGGCTAAAGGGCTCTAGGCACACTTAAATTCCTAGGTATGACCTAAAAAAACACCATGTGATCATGAAAATGTGTAGCTCAGGAAAACTCACCAAGGAGCTGGTGTTGCCCATGGTTCCCTGACAAAGCATGCTCAATGGCAAACTTGGGTTTTCCTTTTTATAACGCCTAATGGACTTAACTGTCAGGGGTCCTTTACCTTTAATGTGATATTTAGAAGAAATTGCATCCTGCCCATCTGAGTGAGCAATACATGAACCTTCAAAGAACGCTGCCCGTCTGTGTCAGCATCTTGCTTACAGATTTTTGCCTTGATGTGTATAGTGCTGTACATTATTCATGCTTATCATGGCTACCTTTTTAAAATACAGGGAGCTTGAGTGCTGAATTG
The DNA here is from genome assembly GCF_964106645.2 of Podarcis pityusensis. Classification (NCBI taxonomy): domain Eukaryota; kingdom Metazoa; phylum Chordata; class Lepidosauria; order Squamata; family Lacertidae; genus Podarcis; species Podarcis pityusensis. Next base: position 88,581,755 of record NC_138026.1, on the reverse strand, counting down.
GGGTGATAATGTTAATTAGGTTGGGGGGCCGTGTTCAAATCCCCACTTGGGTGAGTCAGCCACCGATTGATTCTCAGCCTAACCTTCCCCGTTGGACTGTCTTGAGGATAAAATGGGGAGGAGGGGAAAGAGAAGCAGCAGGAGAGAACCACGCAAGCTGCTTGGAGGAAAGGCAGGGGAAAACATTTAACGGAAGGCGAAAGTGCTTTCCAGGGAAAAGTAATACAAGGGGTCGCATCGAGCTGCCCTGTTTCATCGTCAAGTGACCTTGGATCAAGTGTCACATGCGAAGTGACCCCTGCGAAGTACAGTGGTACCTCAGGTTAAGTACTTAATTCGTTCCGGAAGTCCGTTCTTAACCTGAAACTGTTCTTAACCTGAAGCACCACTTTAGCTAATGGGGGCCTCCTGTTGCCGCTGCGCCGCCAGAGCACGATTTCTGTTCTCATCCTGAAGCAAAGCTCTTAACCTGAGGTACTATTTCTGGGCTAGCGGAGTCTGTAACCTGAAGTGTATGTAACCTGAGGTACCACTGTACTGAAAAGGTAAGGAACTTTCACTGTAAGGAACTACAAGCCCCGGCCCACGCAACCCTACTCCATCCCAGTAGCGGCGCTTTCTCTACCCAGGTACCCCCTGGAACCATGGCGCCTCGGCCCAGGCCCATCCATCCCGGGGGCGCGGCAGGCAGCCGTTTCCCCAAAGGGCCCTTCCGCCTTTCCCCGCTGTCTCCCCCGCCCACTCACAATTGGCCACGGTCAGAAACATGGCGGCGGCAACAACGGCAGCCGGCTCCGCTGCCCACGAAGTCTTAGCCAGCCGTCCGCCTCAGAGCGACCGCCACCCTTTAGCACTTCCGGGGCGTGCGCATTTCCACTTCCGGGTCCCAAGCCACCGCCCAGCTCACTCTGAGGGGGGAAAACGAAAGCGCTCGATGAAGCTCCTCCCCCTTGCTTCCCATTCGCGCGCTCTCCGGCGTTGGCCCCGCCCCTAAGCCTCCTCTTCTTGCTTTCTAGGGCCCGTTCTCGCCTCCTTCACGACGTTGTCGCTTTACGGCTCTTCCGAGCAAACACTGCCCGCAGTTCACTTTGAGAGTCGTCTCTCCAAGCAGCCTCAGTGTTGAGCAGTATAAATTGTGTAATCTTTGTGTGTTTTGCGTAAATGACCATGCAGATCAGCTTGTGTCGGAGGCAGGGGATTGCAGACCTTTGTATTGCGACGCCCCAGTCATTTGTCTTCCATCTACGTAGAACTGCATTGTCCACAGTTTGGGGGCGATGAACGTTTTCCTAAATTTTCTCTCCTTTTTATCTCATGGTCGGACCGTCATCTGTCTTGCTAAGACTTGCCTGTTTCACTCACCTTTAGGGTTGCATAAACCCAGATTGGGGTTGCACCTGACCTTCAGTATTGTAGAAGCACCTAAAAATAGGGTTAATAAATTGCCATACCATACAAGAACTGCATTTCCCAGGCAGGCAGTAATAATGGGAGGAGGGAAACATGTGGCTTGAAGCCTGTGGAAGCATGTCTGCCATTGTAACTCAGCCTTTAACAATTATTATTATTTGGACAGAATGTGAAGCTGGCAGATGAAGTTGTTGAAAATGCCAGTGCCCATTTCTCTGCTTTGACCTACACACTTTGTAACTGATTTCCTTCTGTGGTTTTCCACTGCTGGTGATACACACAAGATCAGTGCACCCTTCCAACTTGTACTGAAAAGCACAGCTTCTCCACATCAGAGAATGAGATCTTTGGGCAGATTGAGGCCCAAAGAGAGGCAGGATTATGCAAGGAACTATCAATCCAGACAAAGAGAATGAAATCTGTCCCTCAGACTGCAGCAGAGAGAGAGATGGGAAGTCTGTCATGTTGCTGGTTCTTCGGAGACAGCAGCTTCATCAGGCTTCTCCTCTCCCTCAACTCAGTCCATTCCTGTTAGCTGTTGTTAGTATATATTTATATTATTACTTTGTTTATACCTTTTATTGAATTTTAAACCTATACCACACTTTGACCAAAATAACCCCTGGCATACAGCAGAATATTAAATCACAAAAATTCAGCCCTGAGAAGGTCAGCATGCAGAAAAGAGAAATGTTCAAAGCAACCAAAAAAAAATGACTGTCTTCAAGAATCCAGGATTGTCCTCCTTGTTCATAGATGTAATAAAACTATACCAGTGTGTTTTAAATAGGTCTTTAGGTCTTTGACTTTTTGTTAGGCACATTTTATTAGTAAATTTCTCAAACAAGAGCCAATTCCAATGTTTTATTGAGCCAGTAGTTAAATATATTCCTTTTAAGTCCTTCTAAGCTTTAGCTATCACCAGTCTGGCTGCCAGCAGGAGGTAACCAATATGAGGTTGAAATAAGATGTCTGATTTTTGCCCTTGGAACATATTTATTAATGGATCTTGACAATCTTTTGTCCAGTGATTTTAAACCTTCAGAAATAGACTAGGTCAAGGGTCCTCTATTCACTCTTCCTTATCCATTCAACAGCTGATTGGTACTGAGATGTTGCCTTCCCAAACCTCAGTAGATCTTTGGGTGTGTCAGCAGCTGGTAGTGGTATGTGGTTTTATTTTCCCCATTGCATGCACCTGTCCTTTATGCCACTTTAGAAACATATAGCATATGTGTTTGTATTGTGGAGTTTAGAAATGCACAAAATATACTTTTATCCAAATATCTGGCCTCTGTGTGTATTCCATGTCACCGCAGGATCAGAATGTGAGCAGGCGGCACAGCAATCAGCTCCCCAAAGCTGTCATTCTGTTCACACCAGGGAGTAAATTTCACTGAACTCAATGGATTTGCTTCTGCATAAACATGCTTAGGACTGGACCGTAAGAAGCAGGATTTTCCCCCCCTTTTAAAAGTTTAAAAAATATGCAAATAGATTGCTGCTCTTCTCACTACAATACCATCTATCCCTAAACTCTTCCCAATCCCTATTACCTTTCCTTCTTGCCCTCTGATGCTCTAATCTTTGACAGTTTTCAAGTAATTTGAAACCACATATTGGGAACTTTTAAAGTCATTATAATTAAATAGAGGCAAATGTGTTTCTTGTGCGCATTTCTGAACACAGCACATGGCATCACAGACTGACATTTTTTTGTAGCCCCATAAGGGCATTTTGACTAGTGTCAACGTGAATATAAAATTGACATTGACTAGAACGTGCTTTTGACTTTAAAATTAAATGGTTCTCTTTTACGTTTTAGCTTGCATTAACAACATTCACAAGCTGCACAAGCTACATGAGAGAAACTTAAAGGGCATTTTTTAGTGCCAGTATGAGCTGTCTGCCAGTGGAACGGTCTTCCTCAAGAGGTGGTAGACTCTCCTTCCTTGGAAGTTTTTAAGCAGTGGTTGGATGGCCACATATCACTGATGCTTTACAAAAGCGCCTATAATTCTAAGAAGTTAGTGAATGTTTGAAATGATTGAATGCTAGAAATTACTAAATGCTTGGAGTCTTCCCTTGGGATTGAAGTTGTAATGCATGACAAAGGTTGTTGATGACCCATAAAAAGATGATGCTTGTGTCTGAGAGATAAAGGTTGCCAGGTTAACATGGGTGTGATGACACACAGGAAAAAATTTGTCCTTCTGAAGAAGGGGAGGGGCTGTATTTGGCAAGGTGTTTTGGGAACAAGAAGGAGGAAGTAGGAGAATGCCATATTGCACCTGCTGGATGAGGCTGCACCAAGAGACCAGACTGGCTGCTGCTTTGGACCCAAGTTTGCTGAAGCTATGAAGAGAGCAATGAGAGACCCTCTTGTGATGTAATGTTCTACACCCCCTCCATTGAAGGCTATAGGTGTAACAATTTGTAAAATAAACCATATTTCTTACAGACACTGGTGTCCACTGTGCCTTGATTTCCCGATGGAAACACAACCCTGGGTGAGTGCCTGGAGCCCCCTGGAATCTTGCCACCACACAGCAGAGATTGCAGGTGGCACTGTGGTCTAAACCACTGAGCCTCTTGGGCTTGCTGATTGGAACGTTGGCGGTTCGAATCCTTGTGAAGGGATGAGCTCCCCTTGCTCTGTCCCAGCTTCTGCCAACCTAGCAGTTCAAAAGCACACCAGTGCAAGTAGATAAATAGGTACCACTGTGGCAGGGAGGTAAATGGCATTTCCATGAGCTCTGGCTTCCATCACGGTGTTCCGTTGTTCCAGAAGTGGTTTAGTCATGCTGGCCACATGACCCAGAAAATCTGTCTGCGGACAAACACCGGCTCCCTCAGCCTGAAAAGCGTGATGAGCGCCGCACCCCATAGTTGCCTTTGACCGAACCTAACCATCCAGCGGTCCTTTACCTTTACTTTATAATGCTGCTATGGCAGATTATTGTACAGAAAATGGGAGACGGGTTATTTCTCTTCTTCCTTTCATGTTAGAGAAACGTAGTGTAGGAATTAATATTGATGCACCAGGCCTTTGAATGTTCTGCAGTTATCAATGCAACAAATATATGTCAGCTTGACATGCTGAAAGCACATTAATGAGGCCAAGAATGAATGCATAATAACAGCTAGTTAATGTGATATTATGTGGCATGAAAACAAATGGCTGACAGTAAAACCGAGTTCTGGAGTAACATGACATCCTCATTGGGAGTTGATTTGACAGGTCTGTTGGTGGCCCTGCTGATTTTGTTTTACATGTTCTGCCTTGTTTCCATTTCAGCTATATACAAGCAAAACTTATTATCAGTGTTCTGAACAGTCCTTTAGAAACCTATATCCATTGCGCAAAAAAATAGGCTTTCAAGGAACATGTTAAAGAGGAGAGGGAACATTTGGGGTGATCAGATAGTGCTGCCATTAGGATCCTTTTGTCCGATCCGCTTTCGTTGCCTCCTTTGGAGCAAAACCTGAAATGAGATCTGACTGCAGAATTTGTAGAATCTTAAAGCAACACTCAAGATGGTTTATTTCAGCCAAGTTGGGAGTTAAACTCCTTTGCATCTTAAGACATCATCAACCAGTTTCATTTTTTAAAAAACTATCTACCTGTCTGCAAAAAGTTGGTTATTTCACTACCCAGCCCCCCCCCCCCAATTGGTGGCAAAGAATGAATAAGAACAAAGAGTTTTGATGTGAATTTGGCACATCTTCTCAAAAGGGATTGAATTCTATTTTACTTTTTCTTCAGCCTCAGGGGGGGGGGGGAGAGCACATATCTCCACATTTATTTATTTAAATTCTTTATATGCTGCTTTTGAGACGAACCTCACAAGGTGGTTTCACAACAAGAAGCATCTATTCAAAAGATGTTACAGTAAAGGGAACAAGCTGTAGTAACGGCTCCTTCTCCAAGCCCTGCAGGGCAAGACGGTTCTGCAGAAGTTTCTGTGGTGACAGTTGGATGAGGGAGGAGCCACCACATCTGGGAGCTGAGGGGTGGCAGTTCAGCAAGCTCTTTTCCTTTTTCTCCTTTCATGGCAAAAGGGCCCTTCAGAAGCTATTCTTGTGGCTGTTGGGGGGAACTGAATGGTGTTGATATAATGCTAACTGTGAGGTTGTTGAGTTGAGTTTAGAAGATACAGTGGTACCTCGGGTTAAGTACTTAATTTGTTCTGGAGGTCCGTTCTTAACCTGAAACTGTTCTTAACCTGAAGCACCACTTTAGCTAATGGGGCCTCCCGCTGCCGCCGCGCAATTTCTGTTCTCATCCTGAAGCAAAGTTCTTAACCCGAGGTACTATTTCTGGGTTAGCGGAGTCTGTAACCTGAAGCGTATGTAACCCGAGGTACCACTGTAGTATTCTACAATTGGACAAGGCATGTGTATATATATGAAACTGGGAGAGTCTTTCATGGCCCATATCTGCTTTGGCAAGCACGCAGACATTCAAATTCAAGTTCCCTCAGCTTTGTCACTCACAGACCTTTGGTCTGACTCAGGGTAAGGCTGCTTCCTAAAGGGAAACTTTGCATCCCTCGTCTCTCGCCCCAAACATACTTCACTTTATATATTTTCAAAATTGCTATATGCAGCTTGTGATATGCAGCAGTGAAGAGGACAGACAGTCTGGCTCTGCCTAACCTTCCTGGTTTCAACATTCGCTGGAGATCTTATGGAGACAGGCTCTGTCTTTTCCACAGTGATGTGCTCCCATATAGACTCATTTCAAAAGAGATTTTTAATAATTATTTATAAAAATACATTTTCTTTACTCCCCTCACTAGATGATTTGATTACTGTTCCCGCCTAAAATAACTGCCACGGACCTGAGTGAAAACTATCTACAGACCTGAGTGAAAACTATATACAGTATCCCCCTGTTGGCCCAGGGTGAAACTACACTACATAACACCCCTCCCCACCGAGATAAGGCGTTAGTTACAATCGTAATGGTTTCCTTATATACAGCACTACGCGTAATGGTTCAATTAAGCACAAAAGCATATCGGTTACATTTCCCATACTTAGACCAACAGTGATACCTGTCCAACAACATAGTCCTTTAAATAAGTTGGGCGCTTGGAAACTCTGCCAGACCGCCGGGGACTGGTAGCCAAGTCCGGAGGGCCACACGGTTCTCGCTGAGGCTGTGGTGCGACCCTAGGTGGCGTTGGAACCAACTCCCCTGGATCCGCTGCTGTGGGTGGAGCCTCCGCAAGTGGAGTGGTCTGAGTCTGTTCTGAAACGGCTTGGTTCGGCTCCACGCTGGCAGTTTGTGAGGGAGGTGTAGGTGGGGCCTCGCCATCTGTACGTGTCTCTTCTGGAGCCGCAAGCGCAGTCGGGGGCACCTCGGTAGTGTCCAAGTCCCCAACCCTGCGCCTAAGCTGGTCTATGTGCCGTCGCCACAAGCGTCCGTCTTCGAGTGCCACCTGGTACGAGCGAGGTCCAGTGACTCCCACTACTGTGGCTGGCACCCAAGGGATGTCCCCCACATAGTTCCGGGCAAAGACCTGGTTTCCTGGGACAAATGACCGTGGTGCGTTGGCACAGCCTGGGGGTTCAGCCACGGCAAAGTCTGGGTGTAGCCGGTCGAGCGGTGACCTGAGGCGGCGGCCCATAAGCAGTTCAGCAGGACTCCTCCCTGTGGCCGCATGAGGGGTGATGTGTTGCACGAACAAGTATTCGGCGACCCGCTCATGCCAGTCTCCCCGGTCCAGGCGCGCCAGTGCCTCTTTTGTCGAGCGCACCATTCTTTCCGCTTGCCCGTTGCTGGATGGATGAAAAGGTGCCGTTAGGGCATGGCGGATGCCCAGTCCCAAAAGATACCGCTCAAACGTGCCTGACGTGAACTGCGGTCCGTTGTCAGAGACAAGGACATCAGGACACCCATGCGTTGCAAACAGGCCTCGCAGCACCCGGATGACAGCTTCGGTAGTGGTGGAGGGCATCAGGGCGACCTCCAGCCATTTGGAATAGGCGTCCACCACTACCATAAAGGTTCGGCCGTGAAAGGGGCCAGCCAGATCGATGTGCACCCTCGACCAGGGTGTCTTTGGCGTCTCCCAGGTGTGTCCCTTAGCTGCCGGTGGTGCAGGCCTCGACTCCTGGCACGCTTGACAGGCGGACACCCAGGCAGTGATGGCATCGTCCATATTAGGCCACCAGACGTAACACCGAGCCAACGCCTTCATTTTGACAATTCCCGGGTGGCCAACGTGCAGAGCCTCCAGGACGCGCTGACGGAGTCCCTGGGGAATCACGACGCGGTCTCCCCACAGCAGGCAGCCACGATGAGCTGAGAGTTCATGTTGTCTGGTTGCGAAGGGCTGGAACTCCGATGCAAAAGGCCCTTGTGGCCACCCCCTCCACACCCAGTTGAGCACCCGGCTGATGGTGCGATCCTGGGCAGATGCGGAGGCCACAGTGGCAGCCGATACAGGCGCTGCCGGAAGATCCTCAATCAGAAGGAGCGATGAAGCTGGAGCCGGGTCTTCCACAAATGCTGGAAGAGGGCAACGGCTGAGGGCGTCGGCATGGCCCATCGATTTCCCCGGGCGATGGATGAGCCGGTAGTGGTAGGCAGCCAGGAAAACAGTCCATCGCAGCATGCGTGGTGAGAGGACCGGTGGAGTTGGACGATCACCGGCGAGGAGGCCCAGGAGTGGCTTGTGGTCAGTGATGAGGTCAAAAGTCCTGCCATAGAGGTATTCATGGAACCTCTTCACTCCAGCCACAAGTGCCAATGCCTCCTTGTCGAGCTGGCTGTAATTCCGTTCCGTCGGAGATAGTGTCCTGGAAAAGTAGGCGAGCGGTGCTTCTCTTCCATCTGGAAAACGGTGACTAAGGACAGCACCGATGCCAAAAGGTGAGGCGTCGCAGGCAAGGACCAGCGGCCTGGATTCACTGTACTGTACCAGCACACTGTCTGAAGAAAGGAGAGCCTTGACCGCGTTGAAGGCCGCCGTCTCCCGATGACCCCAGGCCCAAGGCGTCTTAGTGCTAAGGAGTCGGTGAAGAGGCTCAGCCACTGTGGCTTTGTGGGGCAGGAACATGTTATAAAAGTTCAGCAGCCCCAGGAATGCCTGCAACTCCGTTTTGTTCTTTGGGGTGGGGGCCTGCTGGATAGCGCGGATCTTGGATGTGGTTGGATGAAGACCGGAGGCATCGATAAGATAGCCCAGGAACTCTACCTGTGGAACGGCGATCTGGCACTTCTCCCTCTTTACCTTGAGCCCGGCCTCCTGGAACCTGGTCAGCATGGCACGGAGGCGCTCGAACAGCTGCTGGTGTGAGTCTGCAGACACCAAGACGTCATCAAAATATGGTACCACGCCCGGAAGCCCTTGCAGGAGACGCTCCATAAGGCTTTGGAAGATGCCAGGAGCCACACTCACCCCGAACTGCAACCGGCGGCAACGGAAAGCCCCCCGGTGGGTGACGATCGTCTGGGCTTCAGCAGTGGCATCATCGACTGGCAGTTGTTGATAGGCTTGGGCAAGGTCCAGCTTAGCGAAGACCTTACCCTCACCCAGGGAATGCAGCAGGTGTTGGACAACAGGAACCGGATAAGCGTGCTGCTGAAGTGCCTTGTTGATCGTGCACTTGTAGTCAGCGCAGATTCTCACCGACCCATCTGGCTTGACAGGCGTGACGATGGGGGTTTCCCACTTTGCGTGGTCAACCGGCTCCAAAACTCCTTGGGCGATCAGTTTGTCCAGTTGTTCATCCACCTTAGCCTTGAGAGCAAAGGGAACCCGGCGTGGCTTTAGCTTGATGGGGGCGACTTGTGGATCAAGGCTAAAGGAGATGGGCGTACCTGTATATTGGCCCAAGGTGCCGTCAAAAACCTCGGCAAAGTCTTTGACCAGACCCTCAGTCTCTGCGTTAGAGATGCAGTTGATGCCGGTGACTTCCAGGCCGAGGGCATCAAACCAGTCTAGCCCTAGGAGGCTTGGCCGCTGACCTTCGACCACCACCAACCGGAGCAGGCCCGAAAAATCCTTGAAGGCGATCCGGAACCGGCCAACGCCTACCACGGGAATGTCGTTTCCCTGGTAGTCTCTCAGGTGTACGCGGTGAGAGTCGAGTTGCCTTTTGGACACTCTGGGTACCAGTCTTTTGATGGTGCTCCATGACACGATGGACAGGGCAGACCCGGTGTCGATCTCCATGTCACATGGAGCTCCTTCAATGAGCACCGTGACGTTCAGCTTGCGTCGCGTAGGCGAGTCGGTTTGGCCAATCGTGGTTCCAGACGGGCAGCGGCAGTTGGTGAGAGCGAAACAACTTTCCTTGGCAGACTGGAGTGAAGACTTGGACTTGCGAATCGATGAAGGGGGGGTGTCAGACGGAGCCGATCGGCAGACCTTAGCGATGTGGCCCCTTCTGGAACACTTCCTACAGATGGCGTCTCTGAATCGACACTTGGCACGGGAATGGTTGCCTCCGCAGCCAGCACATTCCGGTTGGCCCTTGGACTTCTGTTGGAACTTCCTGCGCTCCCGCTTTGTCTGGTGCACGTCATCGTCTTCACTGGAGGATGCCTCCTCACTGCTGGCCTTTTCATGATGCACCGGAACTGGCTCCCTAGCAAGACGCGGGCTGCTGGACTTGCGGATCTCCTGGGCGGAGCGTTCAGCAGCTTCTGAGGCCACAGCCTCCTCAATGGCTTTCTGTAGCGTGAGGTCTGGCTTGGCTAGGAGGCGCCGTTGCAGATGGATGTCCCGGACCCCGCAGACGATTCGATCCATCAGGGCATCGTCTAAGTCTCGGAACTCACAGTGCATTGCAGCCTGTCGCAGGGCGGTGGTGTAGTTGTTGATTGACTCCCCCTCTGCCTGGTTCCGGTGGTAGAACGCATGGCGGGCAGCAATCTTGGACGGCTTTGGTGCGTAGTGGTTGCGGAGCTTCTCTTGGATCGTGTCCCATGGTGTTGCCTGGACTGCTTCAGGCGCAACCAACGCTCGGGCCGTCTCAAACACCTCAGGCCCACAGAGGCTGAGGAATAGGCCCCGCTTCCGCTCCTGTGATACTTCTGTCAGCTCGTTGGCTTGGAGGTAGCAGTCGAACCGAGCGAGGTAGGAGTCCCATGATTCAGAGGCTGGCGCAAACGGCAGTAGAGGCACAAGTGAAGCCATGATTCCGATGCCGGCGTGAAGGGCGATGGATGGAACACAGTGCTCTAGCCAGAACAGTCAGCTCTGAATTGGTTCTGCCCAGTGATTTCGCTCAGTGATTTCGCTCTGTGATTCAGCTCAGTGATTCAGCTCAGTTCAGAGGCTGGCCGCATCTGGCTGTGCTCTGATGTCCATCAATCCCATCCTCGTCGCCAGTGTTAGGTGGTGGGTTGACATAGCAGCCGGCACAGCGATTTCTTCAAGTAGCTCTTTATTATGGTAAGCTGGAATAGAACTAACTGCGAACAGCTCAGCCGGCCTGTATTTATAGGCAGCCGGCTGTCAACATTGTAACCACAACAGCCCAGAGTTCCCGCCTAAAATAACTGCCGCGGACCTGAGTGAAAACTATCTACAGACCTGAGTGAAAACTATATACAGTATCCCCCTGTTGGCCCAGGGTGAAACTACACTACATAACAATTACAAAATGCATAATGTAGAATATTAACCATTTTGGGTATAGAAACACAATGTGAAACAGCATGTATCAGGAAGAGAATAGTAACATTAATACTGCCTGTGGTCACTGGGAGACAATAATAGCAAGGCAGGGATAAGCTTTTTTGGGTTTCATTCCTAGTATTAATATGTATTCATCATTTCCTCTCTATAGAAAAAAAAATCTCAGAAAATAAACCTTCAATATATGTTAAATATAACCAGGATGCAGCTAAGTTATTAAGAGGTGGGAAGCAACACAAGCTTAATTATTCTAGTGGAATCTAGGAAACCTTTTCAAGGATGGTTGCCAAATGACAAGTAAAAAAAACTGGTCTAGAAGGGTTCTGTTTGTTTCAGGCTAGGTGCCAGGAAAGCAAAGGGGAAAGGTCAATTTCCCCACCCACCATTATCAGTCATTTTATGTTTAACACTATAGACCTTAAGAGCTTTTGCATTGAACTCTGCTTCTATTTTTTTTTTAAATAATTTTTATTAAGATTTTAAACAACAAAGAAAGAGAAATAAAAAAACATACACAGTACATAAACAGCAACACACACAAAAAACAACACAAAATTCAACAATAAAAAAAACAAAAAAAACCCATAACAATTAAAAACAATATCTCTTTTCCATTTCCATTTTTAAATTACTTATTTTCTGGACTTCCTCATACCTCCCTCTTTTGTATTCCAATCCAAATTATTTGTCCAGCAGTTTCTTTTCCACTTTTTTTTAATCCCAATCTTTAGTTTGGTAAAATATTAAGATATATAACTTCAACTTCTTTAAACCTAATCCTTGGTCTTAATATCATATACCGTTAAAATTTTCCCTCTTAATATCAAATTTCCATTTCTTTAATCATCTTTAATCTTACTCTTTAATCTTAGTCTATCATTAACTTTAACCTGTACAGCTGGAAACCACTTATTTTCAGTCCAACATCTCTCTAACATTCCTTAATTTTGCAGTGTTTCTGAAGATAGTCTTTGAATTTCTTCCAATCTTCCTCCATCGACTCTTCTCCCTGGTCACGGATTCTACCAGTCATTTCCTGCATTGAACTCTGCTTCTAGACCTTCCTGGTACTACAAGCTCCTTTCTCCACCCTAGATCTTCTTGATTTCAAAAGCTGTCAAACCTCCTTTTGGCCTAATAAATATGTGGCGCAAATCCAAATATAAAGATTAAAAGAACACCCTGTTCTACAGAAGCAAAAGCCATGGCAGTTAAGGAAAACATGAAGATAGATAAATGGGGTGTGTCTGTGTGTGTTGTAGTGAGCATTTCATATCATAAATGTTTACCAAACATTTGTAATGTTCTAACTTCCACTCTACCTAAGTCTCATATATGGCTCAAGACCAATCTCAGAGGCCCTGTTCTGTGTCTCCACCACCACCTGAAGTAGGTGGGTGACTCCTGGAGACAGATATTTTCTGTTGTGCAAGTCTCTAGGGTGCCAAGGCGGGTCTTGAACCGGGGCCCCTAGAAACTAGCGATCACTACATGGCTGAGCCTTTAAGGAAAGAGTGCAGCCTCAGAGGCGTTGTTTATTTCCCCAAACATGGATCAGGGTGATGGGGGAGCAAACCATGGAAACCAGTCCTGGGTGGAATCTACACACATATAAAAAATGCTTTAAAAAAAAAAAAAGTTTTGAAAAACATATTGAAATTGCCATCGCTCACTGTCACCATCTACTGTCACATTTGTATATTGCACTTTACAACACACTTAAAACATTTTAATTGCAGCTGTACAGTGGTACCTCGGGTTACATACGCTTCAGGTTACATACGCTTCAGGTTACAGACTCCGCTAACCCAGAAATAGTACCTCAGGTTAAGAACTTTACTTCAGGATGAGAACAGAAATGGCGTGCCGGTGGTGTGGCGGCAGCAGGAGGCCCCATTAGCTAAAGTGGTGCTTCAGGTTAAGAACAGTTTCAGGTTAAGAACAGACCTCCAGAACGAATTAAGTTTTTAACCTGAGGTACCACTGTATAGCTGAGTCCCCTGGTCATATGTTCCATAATAGCGTTAGGAGAGAAGCCCAAAGAGGGATAGAGAGAAGGAGCTGGGCATTAGTTCAGGCTCCAGCATGGTGCAGAGCCCTTCTTTAAGGCCTGAAAAACATTACAGTGACACACTGAAAAAGGCATGGTATTTGTCTAGTTTTATTAAGGAAGATGCACTCAAAAATTGGTTTCACGAAGTCAACACAGTCCTCTCGCTTTTACAGGGCAGACATACCACTGCCATACAGCTGTTGTTCTTCTGTGTTCTCCTGGAGCTTTCCCCTTATTTTCTCAAACTAGAGTGGGGAAATCAGAGAAAAGCCAGAAGAGTCGTCCTCAGGGGTGGGTGGTCTTTCCCCCCCCCCCAGGCCTTTTATAGTTTAGCTTAATTTAGTCTTTCAACATAGCTTTGATGTTGGATTTTTACTGCCTGCTGCGATTTGTTTGTTTGTTTTGTCTGAATATTGCAGTGTTTTATTGGTAAGCTGCTCTGGGAGCCAGCGCTAACGGGCAAGTAAGAAATTATTTGAGCTTGTTTGGAGGTTCTAGCAGGGGAGCGCAGCTATTGTATACCCTTGACCGAAGAACGGTACACTCCTTCTATCTGGGATGGCCGTCCTCTTCCACCGAGCACACAGCTTCGGAAGGGACGCACATGGAGCGGTGAGGGAGGAAGGGGACACCCGCCTAGCCAGCCAGATCAGCCGAATCAACCCTGGCGATCAATGGGGTGACAGATGTCGCAGCCAGATCGCCCTCACATCCAAGAAATTATTTAAATAAATAAATATAGAGATAATGGAGAACTGGGATAAGATAATGCGGTGAATGATATCAGTGTTATTTAGCCGTAAGTATATTGTGGGTCATAGCCTGCTGGTTAAAGACCAATGGTGTATAGAACTAAGCTTTTGTTGTTGTTGTTTTTTTAAGGCAGCTATTTCGAACATGAAGTTACCTGTTTCAACAGAGAATATGCCCGTTTCCAAAAAAAAATGAGAGAAAGAGCCATTCAGGATCATGCCAAGCCTTTTTCCTGAGTACAGAAAATAAAAGGCCTGTCACGTTGTGATTGCAATGTTCCTTTCCTTTCTAGAACTCATCATTGTGTACATGATCCCCTGTGTGCCTTCAGGATGCAACCAGGTCCTTGTTCTTTGCCAAACAGGTGTGGCTCTGTTCCTGGCACTCGCTACGAAGGCAAGGGAGTCACCTGCAATGTTGGCAGAGAAAACCCTGCACCTGTAACCTAGCTGTTGAGGTGAAACCCTCAAGAGAAAGAAAGAGGGATCAATGAAGAGATGAGTGGTAGGCTAAATATATCAGAACAATGTAAATATTGGCCTGGTGCTCCTATTTTCTATGTGCTCTTAACTGTCAGTTGCCAAAGCATAACAAATACTAAGAAAAAGAGATCAGGGAACGAAACTCGAATACATTTCCCAGCGGTTCGTGTTAGCTTCCCACAGTAAATAAGCAGGCAGCTAGCCAGCCCAAGAAGCACAAGGCAGCCCATGCTCGGTGCATCCTTTGCTCATGCAAGTAAGCATGTTTTCATGTGGCAGTATGGTTGCCTTGGTTAGAAGTATCTGCTTTCTTTTCCCATATCCGCAAAGGGCTCAGCCACACTTCCACCTCTGCTTTCCCTGGGGGAAACCTACTGTTCACTGCTAAATCACAACAAACATTGATTAGTTTTTCTGCGGATTGACTTTGTTCGGATTCAGTGGTAAAAAGGGTTTTCTGGGGTAAAGTGGCAGGACAAATGAAAAACCGCACGGACCTTTGCCTAGAAAGCCTTGGACAAACCAAAATCCTCTCGGACATGTGCTTTCTAGACTCAGGACAAGCAGAAGTGTGGCCATGTCCTTAGTAGCATGGCAGCCACTTCCCAGAGAGATGTTCCCATGGCACCAGGGAGCATGGGAACATTCCAGTCACATAAAGGTAAAGGGACCCCTGACCATTAGGTCCAGTTGTGGATGACTCTGGGGTTGCGGCGCTCATCTCGCTTTATTGGCTGAGGGAGCCGGCATACAGCTTCCGGGTCATGTGGCCAGCATGACTAAGCCACTTCTGGCGAACCAGAGCAGCGCACAGAAATGCCGTTTACCTTCCCGCCAGAGCGGTACCTATTTATCTACTTGCACTTTGACGTGCTTTCGAACTGCTAGGTTGGAAGGAGCAGGGACCGAGCAACGGGAGCTCACCCCGTCGCGGGGATTCGAACCGCCAACCTTCTGATCGGCAAGTCCTAGGCTGTGTGGTTTAACCCACAACGCCACCCACGTCCCATTCCAGTCACATAGATGAAGTCAATCATGTGGGTCTTTTCCATTCAGCCATGACAATGATCAGGTGTGAAAGACTCACAAGGTTTGGCTCTGTGACAGACTCCCTCACTAAAGGTGGGAGCTGGGTAACGTGACTGATTTTCTGGGTGTTTTTCAATTCAAAATACAGTGGTACCTCGGGTTACAGACGTTTCAGGTTACAGACCCTTCAGGTTACATACTCCGCTAACCCAGAAATAGTACCTCGGGTTAAGAACTTTGCTTCAGGATGAGAACAGAAATCGCGCGGTGGCGGCAGCGGGAGGCCCCATTAGCTAAAGTGGTACCTCAGGTTAAGAACAGTTTCAGGTTAAGAACGGACCTCTGGAACGAATTAAGTTCTTAACCAGAGGTACCACTGTATCCAGAGGGCACTAGCTTAGTGAGATGCTCTACACAGATGTTGATTAACTCCAACTCCCATCATCCCCATCCATTAGCCATGTTAGCTGGGGCTGATGGGAGTTGGAGTCCAACAGCATTTGGCTGCCACTGGTTCTCCATCCCTGTTTATGAAAGATGGAAGTGCAAAACACCAAAGGGAGCTGAGCAGCAAATGAATACCTCAACTCTCCCTTTTCAGCAGACATTTGCTGCATAAGAAACTTCCTTGGTTGGGTTAGTTCCCCAAACCTGTTTTTATTTTCTGTCAAGTCACTTCCAATCCCACTCGGCCTCGTAACATACGCAGGTCTGAACTCTCTGCTGCTGACGCACACAAAGCAAAGGACGACCTTTGCTCAGTCCCTGCCAGAAGATCGTCTTTCCTCTTTCTATTTCATAAGAGCTGCCCATCTGTCCTTTCTCCTGTGACACCCTCGGAAGTGGGGGGGAGAGGATTACATAACAACTTGTCTAGAAACACCGTGCTGTGATTTCAATCTGGCCGGGTGGGGGGCGTGGAGAGGGAGAGGATGTGTGTGTTGCTCTTTTGTAATGCCCACTGACCGCAAAGTCCAAGCTGGAGTTTAAAAAACTGTTAGAGCAAGGATGTGGCTGTTACAGCTCAGGGATAAGCATCACCCACAGCTCCTTTGCTAAATGGCCAGCTTGCAACAGCTTTGGTGAAAATAGATGATTCTATCATCACAAAAGTAACCACTTCCCAAAGGCTGTTGTCCTTGAAATCTTCATCATTTAATTCATCCCATAGTTAAAGCCACGCTCAAGGCTGCTAAAAACATGAAAATATTTACACCATGACAAACACAATAACAGTAGTCACAAATAAAGAAAACACATTAAAAAGCACAAAACCAAACCAAGCAATCGCCTTTAAATCATAAAGAGATTTAAAAATATACAAAAATTTAATAATAACAGCAGCAGCAACAAAAACCCCGAACAATGTCCCAGCCCAAGAGTCTGTTCAGCAGCCTCAGCTTTTGTAGTTGGAATCAGTCACAAAAGCATCTACATCACAGACTTAAACTGATTAAAGGCCATCCACTCTTCCCAGGAACGCTTTGAACTATAGTTCTGTGCAGTGTGCATGCAGCTATGGGAGTCTCTAAAAGTGCTCTCACAATACTACAATTTCCAGAACTCTTTGAGGGAAAGACTTGACAATAAAACTGAAATAAAATCTGCATACAGTAAAGGTAAAGGGTAAAGGGACCCCTGACCATTAGGTCCAGTCGCAGACGACTCTGGGGTTGCGGCGCTCATCTCGCTTTATTGGCTGAGGGAGCCAGTGTACAGCTTCCGGGTCATGTGGCCAGCATGACTAAGCCACTTCTGGCGAACCAGAGCAGCGCACGGAAACGCCGTTTACCTTCCCGCCAGAGCGGTACCTATTTATCTACTTGCACTTTGACGTGCTTTTGACCTGCTAGGTGGGCAGGAGCTGGGACCGAGCAACGGGAGCTCACCCCTTCATGGGGATTTGAACCGCTGACCTTCTGATCGGCAAGCCCTAGGCTCTGTGGTTTAACCTACAGCACCCCCTGCGTCCCCTGCATACAGTAGATATGTTCAAAAACAGCCCATACTACCTAACCAGCATGAAATTCACATAGCATTTGATGAGCTCCTTTTAGAGTTGTAGAAGTGTAGAATAGAAGACACTTATTCCAATCCTAATAAACCAGAATTTTCCCTTTCTGGGAAAATTGTTTGCACTGTGGGGAGGAGGAGGTATCGGAAGTGGAAAAGGCAACAGGATTTAGTGAGCAGGAAAAGTCCGTGGCACAGAGAAGTCCAGAATGAGACACAGGAGCTGGAGCAGGGGGGGGGGGCAAGAGATTGAGATGAGCCAGGCTGCTGAATAAGCCAGGCTGTCTCCCATTTCTGCTACGACCAAACGCTGCCCCCTACCCTGGTCTCCCAGATCCCAAAGAGGTATGAAGAGGGAGGAGCAAAGACAGACTAGATAAGGGGAACCTCAGGTTGATTGGGAAGAAACTGAAGGAGGAGACTCAGGGAGCTGTAGGAAGGCAGGGACCTTCAGTCCTCACAACTGCCTCATAGGGGCAAGTTCCACCAGGAAGAGCTGCTGTGTTCACTAGGCCTGGATTCCTGGACTGTCTTGTTTCTTTGAATAAAGAGTTAACTTCACTGAAGCCGTGTGAGTTATTGCTGACCCGCTCCTGGCACCCGCCCCTGATAGTTATTCCATGACTGTTGTTGCCATGCATTGTTCTTTATTATGATTTTATGTTGCAGTTTATTATTGTTTAATTTTTTTTGTAAGTTTCATGAAAACTTCTTAGGTGTCTGTGATTCCTGCATTGCAGGGGGTTGGACTGGATGACCCTCGGGGTCCCTTCCAACTCTACAATTCTATGATTATATAAACTGAAACAACAACAACAACACAGTCGTACCTTGGAAGTCGAACGGAATCTGTTCCGGAAGTCTGTTCAACTTCCAAAACATTCAGAAACCAAGGTGCGGCTTCTGATTGGCTGCAGGGAGCCACAGAACCTGTGTAGGACATTCGGATTCCAAAGAACATTTGCAAACCAGAACACTCACTTGCGGGTTTGCGGTGTCCGAGAGCCAAAACATTTGACTTGCAAGGTGTTCGACTTCCGAGGTACAACTGCAATATTGTATCTGAGACATTTCCATGACAGTCATACTTCATGTTATGTTCGCTTCATGTTACGTTCTTTCAGGTTACGTCCTGCAGCGACCCGGAAGTACCGTAAAGGGTTACTTCCGGGTTTCGCCGCTTGTGCATGCACAGACGCGCAAAATGACATCACACGCATGCGCAGAAGCGGCGGATCGCAACCCGCGCATGCGCAGACACGCCGCTGTGGGTTGCGTTCTTTTCCCGTTGCGAATGGGCCTCCGGAACGGATCCCATTCGCAAGCAGAGGTACCACTGTACATGCACGAATCAGCCCTGCTTAGCTCTGAAAACCCAATCTCCTGTGACCTTTGACAGCGTCTGCTATAAAGAGCCCCAGGAAGCAACATCTAGATCAGGTCTCCATTGCACCATAAAGAGACGCGCCACTGATACATGAGCAAAGGCCCTGAGATCCACACAAGCTTTTCCAGGCATCTGTGTGTGTCAGGCAGGAGCCTCGCCGGCTTTCTGCTCCCTTAGGAGCTTTCGGCTATATATAGTTCTGGCTCCTACTGCACCATTTGCCTCCTGGTCAGAGATCTCTTTAGCAATAACGAACTGAGATTACACAAAGAGCTTTAGAAAAGAATTTCTCCCCTGCAGGGCTCTATTACTTCCACTATCCACAACTGTCATATCTGTAAAGGGCAAGGATGGGGGGAAGTGGAACTAAAGAAAACCCACCCCAGAATCCTCCAAGTGGAACCACATTGGGACGAAAGTCACAAAACTGTCTTGGGCCTGTGAGATTCCAGTTTATTTTTCGTGGGCCAAAATAAAAGTAAACAAGCAGAATATACCCAGTTTATGGATGGCGTATATTGCGAAGGTGGGGGAGAAAAACCAGCTGGAAATACCACCACTGAAATCCGAGGCTGGTTTTAATATTAACCATCTCTCTTCCAAGAAAACACCACAGGACTGGTGTGAACCACAAAGGTGCAAATTGCATTTTATTTTACTGATTTATATAGGGTTGGATCTTAATCAGGCTTAGAGTATATCCATTTAAATAAATGGGACAAGCGAGCCATGACTAGCATGCACCATTCACTTCCATGGGTCTACTCTCAGTCAGTGGAGCATGAGACTCTTACTCAGGGTCTTGGGTCGAGATCCATGTCGGGCAAAAGATTCCTGCCTTGCAGGGAGTTGGACTAGATGGCCCATGGCCCCTTCCAGCTCTACAATTCTATGATGGGAAATTTTTACACTGCCTTTTTAAATGCATATGCAATACCTATGGAGGGTTACGAGAATTAAAATCACAATATCAGTGGGGGAAAACTCTCTCACAATAAGATACAACAGAGGCAGGCACAGTCAATCTAAACGTCACAGGGTTATTGTGAGGAAAAATGGCGGGGGGAATCATGTATGCCCCATTGTACTTCTCGGAGGAAAGGTGAGATCAGTGCTTTTTTCTGGGGGGATGCAGGGGTACGCATACCCCTAAACATTTTATGAATCTTAATGGGAGAAGAAACTACAATTTTTAATTTGTTTAAAAAGTTTCTTCTCTAGCACAGTGAATCATCAGTTCCATTGCAACCCCTGATGGAGGCCTTTTGTCCATCTACTGTATTTATTTCCCCCGATTTGAACTATAAAATGGTGATTTTCTTGAGTCAAAATGAGAGTACACTTAAACATTTTTTTAGAAAAAGAAACACTGGGTGAGATATACAGTGGATGCTTGGGTTGTGAACGTGATCCGTGTGGGATGCACGTTTGCAGCCTGCAGCTTTCGCAACCAGCATCTGCGCATGCGCGGGTTGCGATTTGGCGCTTCTGCACATGCGCAAAGAGCGATTTAGCACTTCTGTGTATGCGCGACCGCCGAAACCTGGAAGTAACCCGTTCCGGTACTTCTGGGTTTCGTCGGTCCATGACCCGAAAAAAAACACAACCTAAAGCATCTGTAACCCGAGGTATGACTGTATACGTAATTATAAAATAAATAAATTCCGTGTGACTTCCAGGCTTAGAATTGCACCCCAAATCAAATTTGTTGAAACAAAGCCAGTTTAGCTCAAATGATTTCCATTCAGATTGTTTTAAATCAAAATATCCTGGATAGCAGATGTGATAATAGATGTTTCTGCGCTGTTAACCACTTATTTGCCCCTTCGGAACCTGATTAAATTTAATTTTTGTGGGGAGGGGAAACCTGCTAGTTAATTTACTGGAAACGCTATCGATTGGCCATTTGACTGAACAAACACAATGGTGAAGAAACCCAGACAAACTCCTAACTCTTTCCACTGAAGATGCAGAAGACAGGGACAACAGAAGAGAGCACAGCTGTTGAGAACTAAATAGGAACAGATGCTGCCTTTATTTGGGACATGAAAAAGCAGTAAAAGTGATCAAATAAAGCGACTGGAAACAAACCAGACGGAAATGGAAGACCGAGGAAGAACTTGTACATCAGCATTATATGCCAGCTTGAAATGCTGTCGATATAAATATAGATGGACTGAAAAATAAGAAACAGGTTTCATCTATTTTATTTCAATGCTGGTCAGGTGTGGTTGTAGCACCCACCTCCCATGTGACAAATCTCAGGGGTCTTTGCATATACTGGACATATACTGTTGTTTATTCCTATTTTTAGGAATGGGGAGTGGAAGCATTGTTTGTTATATTCGAATCCTGCCTTTCCTCCAAGTTACTATGGGCAGTGCACTTCCTACCATCACTAGTTCCATTTACACAACAGCCCTGTGAAGTAGGTTACGCTACTGCAGGCAATAATTTAAGCTGCTTGTTCACACTGACTAGCCCTGGGAGGGGGAAACAGCTTCTGTGAATATCCAGGACACCATTCTGTGTTTCAGCCATGAATCCCAGCTTAGCTCCTGCACCTATTTTCAAGAACGTAAGAAGAGTCCTGCTGGATTAGATCAAAGGCCCATCTTGTTCAGCATCCTCTTCTCACAGTGGCCAACCAGATGTCTAAGGGAAGCCCACAAGCGGGACCTGAGCCCACACAGCATTTCTTGTCCACGAACCCCAGCAAGTGATAGTCAGAGAGGTGTGTAAAGCATAACATAGCCCTTATGGCTGGTAGCAACTGATAGTCTTCTCCATAAATCTATCTGACTATCCCATTTTTTAGAGCCATCCAAGTTGGTGGCCATCGCTGCCTCGTGTAGGAGCAAATTCCACCGCTTAACTCTGCACTGTGCGAAGACATTAATCTGTCTGTCCTGACTCTTAGAATCATAGAAGGGATATTCCAAGGGGGGCCCAGGTGAAAAATGTGCAAATGGGGGGGGCACAGCACGAGGCATGGGGGGCGGCAAAGAGGTAAGTGAGAAGTGAAGAAAAATATCGTTTTTTAAAAAATCCTGATTGGCTGGCTATCTGCTGATTGGCTGGCTATCTTACCCTTGTGTAACAAGCCTCATGTACTAAATCCTCCTCTTCATACCAAGGAGAAGTACCCAACCCTTTTCTACTCCTTCCCCTAGGTGACCCTATGTCAGATGGTCAGATGGGAAAAGGTTCCTGCCTTGAATTGCTGTGCCAAAGAGGACATTTCAGCAGGTAGAGTTTGCATGACACAAGCTTGTTGTTTAGTTGTGTCCGACTCTTCGTGACCCCATGGACCAGAGCGTGCCAGGCACTCCTGTCTTCCACTGCCTCCCGCAGTTTGGAAAAACTCATGCTGGTAGCTTCAAGAACACTGTCCAACCATCTTGTCCTCTGTCGTCCCCTACTCCTTGATGACATGAGCTACAGCTGCTGAAATTCCCTCTTTTACACACCTAGCAAAGCTGCAGGAGCAACAAATTTGCGTACAAACAAATTTGTACGTGATCAAAATTAACCAAAGCTGTTCTAAGAGGGATGCGATGGCAGATTTATTACTGTAGAAAAGAAATGTTATCTGAGTTATATGCCCAGCACTACCCTCAGCTTCTGTTGCTATGGAGACACTGGTTGACCCGATGGTCCTTGATTTCAGGTCATTTCAGTGAAAACAATTTGATGTGATCGGGAAATACATGAATCCAATGCGCGCGCTCTCTCTCTCTCTCTCTCTCTCTCTCTCCCCTCTCAAGTGCAACTATCTCTTCTTTGACAGCACTTCACCACATCAACTGCAGGATATACTTTCAAATATAGCCAGCTTTGATTCATTGTCTCCAGGTTCTGCCACCACCATTATTGCAAGTTCGATGGTGTCTTCCTGACCAGCAGTTATCGGGGGCAGCCCTACCATTGAGCAGACCGAGGTGATCACCTCAAATAGCTAAATTGTGTTTTGTTTTGTTTTTACTTCCAAGTAAAGGTGTTTGTGGTCTCACATGGCAAATACCTTGGCCAACCTTGTGTATTATGAACCTTAGACCTGAGCGGGAGAACTATTTGCTGTTTCATCTCAGGCAGAAAAAAGGTCTTGGGCCAGCACTGCCAATTATTACTCCCAATTAGGTTTATAAAATTATAAACAGTGCTGATAAATCAACATTTTCCTCCCTCTCTCTACAACGTGGAGTCACCAATTAAGTTGATTTGCAGGAGGTTCAGGTCAGACAAAAAGTAGTATACTTGTGATACATCAGAATGAATGGAAGACACTGGCTGTTGCAAGATACAGAGACAACTAGAACTTTATAAGACTTAGAATCATAGCAGCGTAGAGTTGGAAGCACTGGCGGAGGAAGAGGGGGCGGGGGAGTGCACCACGATCCCATGGGGTGCCATTGTGGCTGCCCCCCCCGTGCCGGGCGCCACGCCCCTGTAGGTGGCGTGCCACGCCCCCAGGACACACACCATGCCCCTGTGGGCAGTGTGCCACACCCCTCAGGGAATGCACTACGCCCCCGGGACACGTGCCAGCCACACCCCCACCAGCTCTCCACCCCCAGTGCTGGAGCTTGAAGCTCCGCCACTGGTCGGAAGTGTTCCTAAGTGTCATCTAGTCCACCTTCCTGCAATGAACACGTTTTGAAAGCAAAAGCAAGTGCATGGTGAACAGGTCTATCAATAGGAATTTGCCTGCTAAATGAGGTCTCCATGTACTAACTAGAGCGGCCTTGTGCCCCACTTTACAGAGGACAGGCATCTACCTGAAGGGCTGTCAGGGGGCAGACGTCTATCTGAAGGGCTATCCAGAGCATAGATGCTTTAAAGAAGAGAGCACAGGGGCCTTGTCATTGTGCATCAATAATTAGTACCGGGGTGGGGAACTCAGGGCCTTCCAGATGTTGTTGGACTGCAGCTCCCATCAGTCCCAGCTAACGTGGCCAGTGGTCAGGGATGATGGAGGCTGCAGTCCAGCATCATCTGATGACCACCTGCCATGGATGCTTTAGTTGAGATTCCTGAATTTCAGGGGGCTGGACTATGATTCTATGAAGGGCCACAAGTGCACCCTTCTTCAGCGCCTGATCCCAATCTTCCCTCGCTATGGTGAGAGGCAGTGCATTTCTCTTTAAGTTATGGGCAATTCTTTATAAACGTGCATACACACACACACACACACACACATTAGTGTATGCAAATCTTTTGCAAATTGGGGCCCTCTTTCCTTTTCCTTTTCGCAATGCATTAATGGGCACCCAAACATGTCTAAATATCAGCTGCCAGAGACAAAGAACAGGAGCCAACACTGGTCTTTGATCCTCCTAAAGCTTTTTTGGCTGGCCAGCACTGCTGGCAACAGAATGCTTGGCTTGATGGACTTTTGTCCTGGTTCCTCCTATTCTTATGGTAGCTTCTCTGAGACTGAAATGTGACTTCTAAGATTCCCCCTTCCTTAGAACAGGGAGCTGGCCAGATACCAGGGATAGACACCAAATGGCACTTTCTTTTGCTCCTTCTTTCCATTTCTC
Organism: Podarcis pityusensis; assembly: GCF_964106645.2. Lineage (NCBI taxonomy): Eukaryota > Metazoa > Chordata > Lepidosauria > Squamata > Lacertidae > Podarcis > Podarcis pityusensis. Next base: position 88,557,426 of record NC_138026.1, on the reverse strand, counting down.
CTTCTTTTTTTGCAAAGCTGGCAGCTCCTTCCAAACACACATCCAACCAACGCACAATACAATGCATTTAAACACACACAGAGAGAGAGAGAGGGGGGGGGGAGAACCACCCAGGCCATCTGGCTAAATGCTCCTTGAAAACGAGAAGACAAGAAAAACAACACTCTTGGAGTTGGCAGCTGAATGAAACTCAGCCTGCATGTGGACTTTCTCCCTGTGGTACGTACAAAGGACAGCTTCCACGTCTCCTTTGCAATGAACTGGATGCAACCGGGGGTGGAGTGGGGGATCAAGGCCAGTCCTTTGGGTGGGATGTGGTGACTTTTCCTTAGCAACTCATTAACATCACTTTCGAAAGGGCCCTGCGCTCTCCACCACTAGGTGTGCCAATCTGCCCTTCTGTCAGTTCTACTGCTATAGCATTAGAGCCCTCTACTGGAATTCCAACTTCAGGCTGTCTGTTCCTTGAAGGAGCTGCTCCGTTGTGGCTCTTTAGGCCAAGGAAGCAAAGCAGAGGCCTTGCGGAAGAGCTACAGAGCTTTCCACACAAACATCGTCTGCGCTTGGTTTTCTGGATTCTTTTTCTTTATGGCGTGAAGTGGATGCAGTTGTCCCTATAAATGCATATACTGTAGCCTTTGGGGTAGCATACTGTAAAGATAAAACTTATTTTTAGAAAATTAAAAAATGGAGGGTTTATTCTATCATGTTCATCACCATAGTTCATAGGATGGGAGATGCCTGGCTTGGCAGCAGAAGCACCTGTGAAGAGGATCTCAGGATTACCGCTGATCACAAGCAGCATGTGAGTCAGCAATGTGTTGTTGTTTAGTCGTTTAGTCATGTCCGACTCTTCGTGACCCCATGGACCAGAGTACACCAGGCACTCCTGCAAAAAACAAACTGGCATGTGAGATTTTAGGCTGTCTGAACAGAGCCATTGTTTCTCAGTCACAAGAAGGAATCATTCCCCTTTATTCTGCCCCGGACAGACCTGGACTAGTGTGTGCTGTTCTGGGTGCCGTGCTTTACGAAGGATGTGGACAGACGGGCCCAGAAGGCGGCAACAGAGAAGGTCAAAACAGTATGGAGCACAAGTCATGCGCAGGAACATAGGAAGCTGCCAGGCCATGTGGTTCATCTAGTTCAGTACTGTCTACACAAACTGGCAGCAACTCTCCAGAGTTTCAGACAGGGGCTCAGTCAGAGCATGAGACGCTTAATCCCAGGGTCGTAGGTTTGAGCCATATGTTGGGCAAAAGATTCCTCTCAACCTGTGGGTCCCCAGATGTTTTGGGACTATAACTCCCATCATTCCTAGCCAGCATGACCAGTGGTCAGGGATGATGGGACTTGTAGTCCAACAACATCTGGGGACCCACAGGTTGAGAACCCCTGGACTAGATGATCCCTGTGGTCCCTTCTAACTCAATAATTCTTTGATTTGGAGACTCTTTTGTTCCTTCAGTGCTTCCCCAGTCTGAGTAGATGCCTTGCCCTTTGCAGTCCCGCAGCCTTCGATCCAGCCCTTGCAGATGGCATCTCCAAAGGGTACTTTGTTGTGTGTACATCAATGCACGCATCATGTGCACAGTTCGATGACACAGTTGTGCTCACTCCCCCATAAGCACATGCTCCCTGATTCAGAAGACAGTCACCCATGTACCAAAAGTGATGTCAATCACACAGCTTGCCCCTAAAGAGAAACACATCCTCCACACCACATTATAGCTCCATTTAGACAAAAAGATCAAAAACAGTAATTTGCTTTGCTGGGGATTAGGTCATCCATTGATTGCATTTCAACCACTTTTGGGATGATGCCATCGATTTTTATTCGGTCTGCTCATCTAAGGAATAGTTCCATACTCTATGAAGCTCCGCTGCTAAATACCAGAGTAACTGCGAGTTTATAGAAGCAAATAGAGGCATAAACAATCAGTCCATATAGACTACAGAGTGAAATCTACAATTCACATTAAACATAATTTTTTTGCAGCAGAGTGCATCATAAAGCACAAAAATCTTAATGTCACACACTGCACTTAGCACATCAATTCGTTTGGTATAAGAGCAGGAAATGGGTCCTTTTATTACTTATTTTCATTCAACAGGCTGCCTTGTCCTTCAAAGCCTGAACTGAAAATATAAAGTTGTGCTGTATCATCTTATATGAGGGGTTGTCAACCTTTTGGGGCCCATTGACATTGTTGTTGTCATTGTTGCTTTACTCACAAAAAAAGTCTTAAAGTGACTTTACACAGTATAAACACTTAAACCAATTACAAAAAAACAAACCAGTAAAAACTTTAAACATATCTATACAAATAAAAAGGCAGGCCATAGGGAACCTGCCCCACCAAAAGGGGCGAAAAGTACTCAAAACACTTCAAATCAAGTGCCAAAAGCCGGGGGGGGGGGAGGAAGGTTTTGTCTTGCACCTAAAAATAAAGATGGTACCATGCAAACCTCCCTGGAGAGAGGTTTCTACAAGTAGGAAGCCCTGTTTATATGTTGACACCTTCTGGACCTCCTGTGGACATGGGCTTCAAATGAAAAAAATGCAGGGCCTGGGTCAGGTCATGTGGGGAGAGGTAGAATTTTGGCGTTTTTGTAAAAAAACTTTGGGGTTTGTCTAAAAAAAGCTCAGCAGTTTCGGTGGTTTCCTAAAAGAAAGCTCAACAATGTTGGGGTCTTCCACTTTTGGGGTGTCATGGTTTTTACTTTTTGAAATATGGCAACCCTAGCTTTGTGGGCTATCAAGGACACCACTGATCCTGTAGGGAGGGCTTTTTTTTCATCCAGAACTTGCCGGAACACAGTTCCGGCACCTCTCAGGTGGGCACCATAGCCATTATACAAGAACAAGGGTTTGCAGTGAGTTCCAGCACCTCTTTTTCTAGAAAAGTAACACTGCCTGTGGGTGACACATTGGTGACCCCAGCCTCATAAAACTTTCAGTGGCTTGTTCATAGGGTTACATTATTTGTGGGAAGGCATTACTGGTAAGTTTGATCAGGGATGCATTAGCACATTCATATGCATAAAAGCAAACTATATTCGGAACATACATTTTAAGAGACCATTCTCCACTTTTTCTTCATAATGGCATATGATTACCTTGCCTGTACTTTGCAGCAAAAAAAAAAAAAAAAAAAAAAGTTCTCCTTCCACGGTGGACTGGAAAGGAGTGGAACAGCTTGTGCTAGCGCAGCTAATTTTCACTCACAAATTGCAAATAACCAAGTAATTAGACTGTAGAGATCTTTCTGTGTGTTTCTGATGTAAGATGGAGATTTGCATTGATAGCAATAACCCCGCTTTCTGCAGGGAAGGGAAACTGTATGAAGATGGTCCACTCCTGGAGACTTATGGAATTTGAATGTTCTGGAAGGTTTTCTGACTCACAAGGCTGGTGATTTCTGTTGAGGTCCTGGTCCCACTGTGAAATGGGGAGATGCGGAGGTCCATGGACACAGCTGTCCCCTCTCGGTCACTGCAGAGCCTCTGTGGCTTCCTGGTTCTCTGGGAAGCTGAGGGCTATGAAGATGGCCTCACGATACTTGAAGCACAAGTGGTCCAAGTCTCATTGTTATGTACTGAAGTTCTCACCCTGGGCCAGCAGGGGAATACTGTAGATAGTTCAGGTCCACATATGCAAATAAGGGATCGAAAGTGACGTTCAGTGATTGGATAGTTACAGAAAGTTGTTACAATTACGTTGTTCTGGAGCTCTATATAAGCAGGCTGGCTGAACCCTTCAGTTCAGTTCTGTTCTGGCCTGTGAATAAACAAGAGCTGTTTGAAGAATCGCTGTGTCGTCTGATATGTTCACCCACAACTTAACACTCACAGCAAGGACAACCAAGTTCCTGCCTGATTACATGATTGCGCAAGATGGTGATGAAGGTGGCAAAGAAGCAGCTTACTTTATAGCCTCAGTTTGCCATCCAGTAGAGTTGTTTTTTGAGCGGTGAAGAGTCTGTGGCAATCGAGCCAAACTAATTTGGTTCCCTATCCTAATTTGGTAGGATAAAATCACTTGGATTTGCACCAACCTTGCAGCTTGTGACAGTTCCTGAGGAGGTGTTTCAGACCACGCCTGCTCGGGTGTGGTGGGCTGAGTTTCATGTGGCCAGATGCTTGGATCTGCACAGCCACTTTTGACCCTCATCCCTCCTGGGAAATATGATCTAGCCAGAGTGGGGAGACTGAGTGGGTCTAAGGTGTGGTGAATGCTCTTTACAAAAGAGAGTGATACCTGCTTCCCTTAAAGAGCCATTGGTGAGGCAACTTCTTACAAAGCGCCACCCTGCCCAGATCTTCAGGTGTTTGATGACTGCCCAATTGCAAATATCCCCATCCTCTGAATTTCATAGATCTACAAGCAGTGCTTTTTTTCTGGAAAAATAGCTGCTGGTACTCACCACAAAGTTGTTACAGTGCTACACCTTTTAACCAAAAGAGACAGAAGTGCCGGTACGCACCACAAAGTTGTTATAGTAAGTGCCACTCTTTTTAACAACAAAAGAGAGGTGCTGGTACTGCGTACCCCCTGGAAAAACCCACTGTCTATAGGTCTGCCGTGGCACTGCATTATGGGTAAATTAAGATACTGAGTGGCTTCTAAGGATGCAATCCAGCTTGGCTTCACCGAGCCAAATCTTAATGCCACCCAATGACCACTAAAATCTAAGGGCCTGGCAAGGAGGGAAGTACCAGTCGCAGATTACCAAATAGGCACTGGCCTTTCAGGGGTCCTGCGACAATGGATCAAAATAATATTGATTTGATTATGAAACAAAAATACAAAGATGTATTAGGAGATAATTTGCAAAGGGGCCTTCCAAGATTTCAACTGCCTAGGGGCCTCCACAGGGTTTAATCTGGCACTGTTCAGTACACTGTGTTGCTTCCACAACTATGACAGCAGCAGAAAAATGTGTGGCCACAACTGAGGATGGCCAACCCGTGGCACTACTCTAATGTCTTGCACTGGGCCTGCTGTACAGTTCAAACTTAGCTCAATACAAAGCACGCAACCTCCTATTTATGTGTTGCTTACAGGACGGGAGCAGTTGAATAGACTTCGATTGCTTAGATTTAATCTCAAACAGCTTCTTGAATAAAAACACCAGACAGACACAAAAGCGTGCTCATTTTCTAACCGCACATTTAAAAGGACTTATTATGCTCATTTATGAAACTGACATCAAGATTAGCTGTTCTGAGTTGCCAATTTGACGAACAAAGACTCTCTTTCCAAAGCTACCTCTGGGGACAATGAAACCCCATCACCAAACTTCATATTGTTCAGTGTTTAAAGGGCTACCATAGTGCTTTTGGACTCAGAGAGTTCATTATGGGCCATGGCCCCAGACATGCTGATTTGCAGAAACAGATGGAATTGTGCAAATTAAATAGCCATCTGGAATTCGCTGTGCTCCCAAGTTGCATTGTGGGACAGTCAAACAAATGTCAGAGAAGCGTACAAAAAGATTCTATGAGACAGGAGAGCACGGGAGGGTTGGAAAATACAGGAATGTAGAACCCAGCTTCTTTGTAAATACAAAATTCTAGGCAAGGCAGTAGTCGATGTTTCCTTTCTGAATACAACACAGGATCACTTTCCTGTTAAGAATGAACGGTTCTTAAAAATGCAGAACAGCTGAAATTTTTTTGTTTGATTATTTCAGAGATTTTATACACCACCCTCTCCCCAGATCAGAGCACAAGGTGGCCTACAGTACAGCATACAACAGAAACATTAAGATAAAATACAACAATAAAAAACATTAATGTAAAATATAACCGAATAAAATCATTCATTCATGCATACATGCAAAACAGCAATAACAAGCCTAAGCTGCAACTGGCATCAATATTATAGGGTTCCAAAGACCCGGAAAATATAAACAAGTTTTGCCTGTTATCTAAATATAGCTAGTGTGGACAACTGCCGTATCTCAATGGGGAGGGTTCCATAAACAAGGCACCACCACTGAGAAGGCCATGTTTGGTGTCACCACCTTGCTGCTACGCTGGTCCTCAAGATCACAAAACAATGTCTCTCTGGCAGATCTTAAGACTTGGGGTGATGGCTATTAGGAAACATATAATGTCATGTAAACAGAACCCAGGTCATTTAGGGCATTGCATTCCATCAACACCTTGAATTGGGCCAGGTAGTCTACAGTGCAGTACCTTTGGCATTGGACTGCTATGACGGCAGCCCAATAACAACTTGGCTGCAGTATTCTGCACCAGCTGCAACTTCTGGACTATTTTCAAGGGAAGCCCCATGTAGAGTGCATCGCAGTAGTCTATACGAGAGGCTATTAGTCTGTGGATAATTAAGACCAGGCTATCCTTGTGCAGCTTGACACACACCTAACCACAGAACAGGCTACCCACCTCATTCCTGGGTCCGAGAACCACTGACCCACAGAAACTTCATCTTGTTGGGACCCAGCTTTAGTTTATGGGTCCTAATCCAGGCCATTGCAGTAGGTGGGTCTGATTCTGTGCTATAACTAAGGCCTGCTGGCCCTCCAGGAGTGCCACAAAACCCAGCTTGCCTGCCCACATCATTCACAGCACTGGGTCACATGCTGGCTGCCCATGTAACAATCCTTCCTACATCACCTTTTAAAAATGTGGGACTAATTTGCTGGTTCAGAAAGCAGCAACATTGGGATCATGGACAAGGAACAGTTAACTTTGGACCTGGGAGGTTATCTATTGTTGTATGCATTTATTACAGAGATTTTCAGCTCTCATCCTTGGAACAAGTTCCCAGGGTGTCGTACAAAGGATCAAAATATAATTACAACAATTAAAGTATATAAAGAATGTTACCAAGAGCAGCAGACTCTAAATGAGCAGCAAGAACCCATCAGCCCAGCACAGAGATAAAATGGATTAAATTAAATCAGGAAAAGCCTGGGAAAAGACAAACAAATGTTAGATGCTGAAATAGCATAATTGGGGAGCCACCACCAACTTGCCATCTCCCTGGTAACCACTGTCCCATCTCGGATGGTTGGAAGACAAAAAAACTTTGTTAAAGATCTGACACAGGCCATTAGAAACCCTAGACCCAGGCCAAAAAGGAGTTTACAAGGTTAAGACAAGCACTTTTAATTGAGCCCATAAGTTAGTGCAATTGACAGATCACCAGCACAATATGATCCTAACCCACCAGAGAGACAGCATGGTGTAGTGGTTAGAGCATTGGGCTAGGATCTTAGAGACCCGGAGTTGAAACTCCCAGTTAGCCATGAAGGTCACTGGGTGATCTCTGGACGATCACTGTCTCTCAACCATAAAACAGGAAGGGGGAGAAGCATGTACACCCCACTTCAGCTCCTGACACTGAAATAATACAAGTGTAATAATTATAATTTGCAAATAATAGAAATAGCTGCCAGTCCCGTTCTGGTGTTATCAGCTAAAATCCCGGTTTGGCCAATAGTTATTGCTTGGCCTCACTTCAGCCTCCCTTTCAGGTGTGTTGTGAGGATAAATCACTGAAGGGTTCTAAAGCATAAATACAATATTTGCCCATCTGCCTTAATGAGGATTGAGTAGAGATCTCCTCTTATGCAAATTTCATAATGGTTATCAAAAGTAAAAAGTCCAGGCTTCTTAAACCTGATTTGCAGCAGCAGTGTGAGGACTGACTGCCCTTTTTCTAATGTTCCGCAGTTTGAAGTAACTTCACCGCTTGAAGTAAGGGGTGAATAAAAAAGTTACAGCTTTGCAAAATTAACATGGAAGCTTATTTAGTTACCTAATGCTGGTTTTTTCCCCGCCTAGCCTCCACATCTCTAGTTACTATACAGTATTTTGGACGCTTTCCTGGAATGCTAATTTTTATTTTGTCGGTTTGTATGAAGAAACATGCAGATAAGAATCCCCTCCTGTAAGGTGAACAGGTACAGCCAGCAGACTTACCACCTTACCTGCTGCTTCTGAGAATTTAGCATTTCAGTTGAAGACAGCTGCTGTTTTATAGTATTGGCAGTTTTTAATGGCTCCCTGCTTCCATGTTATGGTGGTTACCCGTGATATACTGTATACCAATGGAGGCAGGTTCAGAACATAAGAAAACAAGTAACGTATGCTGCTGTTTCTCTTTAAAAAAAACAAAACCTGCACAACTTTGCCACTACTTGTTTTAAACCACTGCACATTCGTTTTTCTGAAAATAGACAATTAAATACATTTGCTCATTCGCCCGAAAGGTGGAATTGAACCACTCTGTCGCTAAACAGCTACAGGTTTGAAGCCTGCACCCCAGACCACTGAGGATCATCCGGGCATCAAGGCCGTAGCAGTCTTTCGGTATATAAAGCTCTCGCTTTGCATGTATTTCCAGCATACAACGAGCATGCAAGCAAACGGCGGAGCAATTCTAGTCGGGTCTGTCGTCCCTATAGTACCTGGCTAGGCAATGCCTTTCTCATGTGTGACTCTATCTCTTTCTTTATTAATATTTTCTGACTATATACCCTCAAACCTTTCCACTTTGTTCTCATTTTAGTTCCCGCAATCCTTTCATGCAAATATCCCTGACGGTGATTGGCTTACTCCCTCCTTCACGGCCGGGCTTCGGAAGAAGAGGAGCGTGTTAAAGAGACAGTACCGCTTTTCTGGAGCTTCTGCGCGTGGCAGTTTGCTGGGCGACGGCGGGCAGCTGGTCGGGAGCAGCCCTTCCTCGTAACCCGCCTGCATCGCCACTCCATGCTTAGGCACATGCATGAGCGCCCAGGGGCGCTCCAGAGCACCCTCCATGGGTGCCTTAAGGACACGCTGGGGGCGTAAAGCACTTTTGTGGGTTTCTGAACAGAAATGCGGGCTCTGGCCTGCTCTTATATCTTCCTGGCCTAGGGGGAGACTCTGCTGCCTGAAAATATTGCTATGACAGGCGGTAGATATGAGGAGGGAACTGTACTCTGCATGTGCTCAGAGGCAAGCTCACCCCTGGCTCAGACTATGATTTGTGGGCGCACTCTGCATTTGCTCAAGAGGTAAACTCATGTCACAGATTCCTGCGTTTGCTCAGGGCCAAGTTCATCCAGGGCTCAGGCTTGGAGGTTTCTCCAGGGTGAAGCTCATCCATTGTCCTCTGGGCTTGCTGGTTGGTGGGCATCCGTCTGTCTCGGGAGACGATGGAGGGGTGCTCCTCTGGGAGTGAAGTCAGTGTAGAGGCAGGATGCTAAGCTGAGAAAGGGGTTGGTGCCCCCCAATTTGCTCCCACCCATCACTGAAGAAATTCAGCCCTCCTTTATAATAAGGCTGTTCTTCTTTGGCGATCACTCGTAGCCGAGTAAGAGTGTCTTCCATAACAATGAGTCCTTAAGTGACTGTGGAGGCCAATTCTGGATCCACACGCCCTTCCACAGTGGGGACTTAAGTTTCCAGAGGGAGTTAAATCACAATGAAGGTTTGCCAAACGTGCCTTCCTCCTGGCACGTTTTCCCCTTTCGCCCTGAGTTCGTGCTTCTTCTTCAAAGGCTGTTCTTCAATGGGAGCGCTCGCAGGCCCGTGTTTCCCAGTTATCAGTGCTTATACTACATTTCTAAAGATTTGCCTTGAGAGCATCTTTAGACCTCTTTTGTTGTCCACCGGCATTTCACTTCCCACACTTAAGTTGGGAATAGAGTAGTTGCTTTGGAAAATGATAATCAGGCATCTGCACAACATGACCAGTCCAATGAAGGTTATGCTGAAGAATAATGGGTGGGGAACCTGGGACCCTTGGACTATAGCCGCCGCACAATTTCTGTTCTCATCCTGAAGCAAAGTTCTTAACCCGAGGTACTATTTCTAGGTTAGCGGAGTCTGTAACCTGAAGTGTATGTAACCTGAAGCGTATGTAACCCAAGGTACCACTGTACTCTATTCCAAACTTAAAAATGGAAAGCGTAATGCTGGTGGTCAACAAAAGTGGTTTAAAGACTGTCTCAAGGTAAATTTTAAAAAATGTAGTATAAACACCGACAACTGGGAAACACTGGCCTGCGAGCACTCCAGTTGGAGAACAGCCTTTACCAAAGGTGTCATGGACTTTGCAGACACTCAAACTCAGAACGCAAGGGCCTGAGGGAAGGCAATCTTCCTCGACCGCCAAAGAAAGCAGCCGGGGGTCCCTTCCAAGATGCTGCTGGACTCCTAATTCCCCCCAGCAGCCGCAGGCTATTTAGTCAGGTCTGCCCAGAGACTTAGAAAGTGGAGGTGATTTTAACGTTCGAATACTTTCACTTTCGCAGGTTCTAAAGCACTCGTGGCGAATTGCCCCTTGCTTCCCTCGTTCTATCTTTGCGGCGTTTTGCAATCAAGCGGCGCAGAAGGGGCGCGGAAATAAATGAAGATACGCATTTGCAGTCCGGCCGCAGCAGGAGGGGCGCGCTGCGTTTGGCTGCCCCTGGCTGCAGAGTGTCCCCGAGGGGCTGGGAAGGTCACCGGTTCCCCGTCCCGAGCTGCACTCGGGTCAGAGGGAGGCGCTGCGAGTGGGAAAAGGGCGCGCCTTCCCTGCCGATTCCCAGAAGGAGCGGCTCCGGTTTCCCCTCGGGCGCTGCTTTCCCTCCCCCTTCCGCCGGGAAATGAGAGCCGCTTCTTGGGCCTCAGCTCCCCCGCTCTCTCCTCGGCCCGGGTCGCCGAGTTCCTGCCGAGACGAGCCTCGGGTTTCTTCCCCCTACATGCTCTCGCCGGAGCCGGTGGCGCAAGTCAGCTACCGGGACGCCTGAGGCCGCGCCTTCCCACGCCTACCTAGAGATTTCCAGTTTGGGATTTTGTTTGCATTATTGGGCATAATCATTACCATCATTTTTAGCATCAGGTTTTTGTTTTTTAAAAAAATACATTTCAGTAAAAAATTTATAACCTGCTCTCTGTCCCTTCCCAATATAGGCAGGAATGGCTTTGCTGACAGAGAAGTCAAATAATAACCTAAAAAGTTAATTAGGCATGTCCAGGCCTCCTCTTAGTTCAGTGTTTGTTGGCTTAGGACCTTAAGAGTTACCAAGAACTTGTCATTACTGACGAGATGGCTAATAACGGTGGACAAACAGTGCTTACTATCCAGAAAAGGAGATCCCGGGCTCCAGTCTGTCTGGAAACAACGCCATTATGTTTTTTGGAAGTGGCTTCCCCCATCCTCTTTTCATTGTTATATGGGGGTTCTCTGGATTACATCCAAATTGGTTGCACTTTCTTTGCATTTATTTATTTAGGTGTGTTATTGTACAGTATCCCTCCCTTTGCAGAAGCCAAAAGGCAGTCTACAACAAAATCAAAACTGAATAAGAATATGTAAAATTCAACATAATAACACAAAGCAGTAAAGTACAAACAGTTCATAATTCACTGAGTAGCAATTCACCAATAAGCAGCAATAGCCACCAATCCTCTTTTTTTTTTAATTAAAAAAAAGGTAGTCTTTTTTGTCTGCAGGAGTCTTACAGAGTCCCTTGCTAAGCATTATCTTATGGTGCCAAATGGCCACCAAAGAAAAGTGTGTCTTGTCCTGTCAAAAAACAAACAAATGAAAACTTTAAACAGATGGGGTCAGATTTATCTTAGTAGGGAGGGAGTTCCATGTGCAATGAGCACTGAAAAGGCAATGAACTTGTGCCACTGGTTTCAAAAGGTCCTAACTTAGTTTGAATCCAGCACTCTGAATTTGTTTATTGCATTTATGGTTCCCCTCCCCCTTTTAAGAAACTTAGGACGGTTTGCACGGTTCTGCGCACCCTCGTTCTACCACAACAACCCTGTGAGGTAGGCTAGCCTAGAAGCAAGAGATAGGTTCAAGTTCAGGCAGTGAATTTCATGGGAGAGAAGGAATTTGAACACAGGTCTGCCTTGTCCTTATTTGACAATCTAACCACTATCCCACACTAGCTCTGTAGTGATTTAGTGGTGTTGGGAGAAAGTGACAATGAACAGGCAGAATGACACTTTCAACCCATTTTTTGTTTTTGTTTTCACTGCTAAATTTCTGGGAATGAACATTGGCAATGGAAACAGACGTGGGACTCAAATTAAGCCCTGCTGAAAGATAGGCTCCCCATTACCACTGATCTTCCCCTGCAGGAGAGTTTTGATGCAGGGTTGCCACCTTTTTCGCTGACCCCAGCTCTTGTGCGTTTAACCACAGCATGTCATGTTGTTGGAAGACTACCTGGAGCCCCCGTGAAACAACAGAAAGCAGTAAAGTAATACTGTATTCTATTTCAAAGGAAAATACTTCAGGTTCACACACAAGGCAGGGACAAGGGTTGGGCAAGGGAAACACATTGCCCTAGGGAATTCCTACTGTATTTATCCTGGCGCAATTCCTGAAAGCTACAAGAAGCAGCATGTTCACTTGGGACTGATGATTGATGATGTTCTCAGCCCAAAGGTGTTGGACCCTGCTGACCTTCTAGATGTAAACCAGAAACATTGCCGAAGAGCAATCACAATTCCGGTGTTGGGTTACTTTTCAACTTTCTCATCTGTTCACCCTCCTACCTTGGTTTTGATTTTGCTTCTGATATGCATAGTCTAATCTTAAAGTCACAGCATTTCATAGGTCATCAGGGTGAATATGTGGATGTGGAGATGTGTCTCCCTGGCAGATCTCAGTTCTTTCCTATTTGGCTTTGGACATGACTAAATAACAAAAAATTGCCCAGGCTGGGATGTGAGTGGTGCTCTGGTCTCAACCAATGTGCCTAGGGCTTGCCGATCAGAAGGTTGGCGGTTCCGCGACGGGGTGAGCGCCCGTTGTTTGGTCCCAGCTTCTGCCCACCTAGCACTTCGAAAGCATGTCAAAGTACAAGTAGATAAATAGGTACCACTCCAGCAGGAAGGTAAACGGCATTTACGTGCGCTGCTCTGGTTTGCCAGAAGCGGCTTAGTCATGCTGGCCACATGACCCGGAGGCTGTCTGCAGACAAACACCGGCTCCCTCGCCTATAGAGCGAGATCAGCACCGCAACCCCAGAGTCGTCTGCAACTGGACCTAACCGTCAGGGGTACCTTTAGCTATTTGCCCAGGCATTTGAACATTATTATTATTAGGAAAGGGAAAAAAAATTTTCATCATGAAGATGAGCTACCAAAGCTGTTGTCCACAGCCTGTATTGTTAGAAATCCTTACAAATTCAAAAGAAATTCTCCCAAAGATTTTGCAGTAAAGGCCCATAGCTCAATGACAGATCAACCACTTAGAATTCAGAAGGTCCTCCTTTCAATTCCCATCACCTCCAGGTACAACTGGGAAAGAGTCCCGTCTGAAACCTGGTAGACCTGCCTCCAGCCAGTATAATACTGCGCTTGATGGACCAATGGTGTGTGTCTCTGTAGCAGCTTTGGGATTGTTCTTAGAGTGCTGGGGGGAGGGATGCTCCCCCTTTTTGAGAGGCAACATGGGATCACAGAGGTTTCCTGTCACCCTGTCTTAACTCACTTACTTGGCCCAGCCAAAAATACGAACAATATATATTGCAGATTACTGATCCAAACTCTTTACGTGGGACACTCCTTGGTCCAATGTACATTAATCCATTGGGGTAGGTCTGGTGAGGCAGACATGTGGAGGAGCCTGCTTTGAGGTGGGAATAGTAGACCAGATAGCCACTTCATTTGTTCAAGCCTGGCTATTCTGTTACGAGAAGCTCCATATCCATAGAACATTCAACTTTCTCTTTATGATATGTGTAAAAAAACAGACACTGTGTAAGCTCCTTGGGGCAGGGGGCATCTTTGTGTGTGTGTGTGTGTCATGCACATAGAGGGCACTGTGCAAACTAAAACCCAGGCATTCTTTTCCAAAGGTCCATTGCAAGAGGCCAGAGATGCTTATTTACTTTGTCTAGAGGAGTTGCAGAATAAGCTGCTGAAACTTATTTGTGTGTGTGTGTGGTCATCAGTACCTAGTACTCATCAGGACAGAAACTACCTGATTTTCTTTTGTGCTATTGCTTCAGTATTATTATGTCTACTTCAAAAATAAAAAATAAAATAAACCCTTCTAAAGGACATTCTGGTTCTAGCAGCCTGTCTGAATGTTTCTAGGCTTTTTCATTGCTTTGGGCTTGTGCCCTTCCCTGTCTCGTATAAGTGCCCCTGATTTTGTGTCATTCCGCCCTTATCATTAAATAATTATTTTGGGGTGAAGTGCCGGGAAGGTGGGGGTTGAAAGGGCTGCTATTTTTAGCCGAAGCAATGAAATCTCAGCTGCTGGTGACGTTGGTGCTGAAATGCCAGTGTGAAACAGATTGGAACAAATTAAGAGTGTGGTGCCGTCATCAAGAGAGCCAGGCTGCCTGCCAGTGGGGTTGGCTTGGATGCATTGCAGAGAGAGCCTAGGTGGGGTGTGGGGAAAGAGACTCATGAACAAACAATACCCATGAACACAACCCTCCCCCCCCAAAAAAAGGTCAAAGAAAAAGCACCTTTAGATGTGTCACGCCTGCATTAAGATGGTTGAATAGAAAAGAGGGATCCAGGGGTAAATAAGATCTTGGGAACAAACTGTGTTATTTCCAGGTTGGTTGTGATTTTGAACAAACTGGGTCAGGTCCTTCTCTGATGTCACACCGATGACTCACGTCAAGGAACAAGGTAGCCTTTGTGCCTTGTTGCTGTTTTTCTCGGATGATGCAAATGTGGGAATGAGGGGGCAAGTTTCAAAGCAATTAGATGTTATGTGATTTCATTAATTCTTGAAGGTCGGTTCCAGGAGCTCTCAGGAACTGAGCTGGAAACAGGAAACTTTTGATATGTTGAAACTGAGCTGCAGGGAAGGGGGGAAAAAAATCTTCGTTTAATTCCCCCACATGTTCGCCAGCAGAATGAAAAGTGGGAAGCATCTATTCTATTCTAAGCCATTTGTTTATGTGCTTTCAACTGATAAAATAAAATGGAACATCTCAGTCGCCTTTATTCATAGATATGCCTTGGCAAACTAGTCTTTGTTATGCAGAATTTCTGAAAAACAAAGTTGTTGGGTTTTCTTAAAAGCAGATGCTTAGCTCTTCCGTTGAAATCAGACAATTTGATATTCCAGAAGTTCACCCTCTAACTTTTGGAGAGTGACTGGTGGGAATGGTGATTGGGGGGCAGATGTGTCACCCCTGCAACTCTACTTCACCGGTCAACACCTAAGAAGAATGCCTGTGTGGGGACACCAGAGAATTCCTGCTACAAATCTCAAAATTTGGAGAAACCACGAATCTTGGAGAAACATGCATAAAACCACCATACATTTGTGGTGTAGAGAGAGGGTAAATTTGGTTTATTAGGTCCAGAATGAGCATTCGTCCTCCTACATCTCACCTCTTTCCTTATGGGTCGCTTCTGCACTTCTAGCATGGTTTCCCATTATATCCTCACTTGGAAACCGTGCTTTAATCATACGAGGAAATGGTGGGTTAACCCAGATCTGGTTGGTAAGCAGGGATTAAGTTCCAGTGGTGTCCAAACTTTTTTCAAAGAGGGCCAGATTTGATGAAGTCAAGGGCCGACCAAAGGGCCAACCAGAGTTGTTGACCTTTATTTTAGGACTGAAGTTATTGAGCTTTTTTAATGATTTTACCAGGAAATAAGCTGCCACAGGGGCTGAATTAAACCAACCAGTGGGCCGGATTAGGCCCCCAAAACAGACTTTGGACATGCCTGATTAAACTGTGATATCAGTGCTGAAGAAGGCTGTGCTGTAGGAGGAGAGGGGAACTGGTACATGAGCAGCTTTTTCAAACATGGACACTTCACTGCCAAGATTAAATTTCCTGTTGGAAATGAAGTCTATGAATTGCACTCAGGATGGGTTTAATGCTGCCAACATGGAGTAAGTGACAAACAAAATTATCAAGCCTATTTCTGTACAATAATCATTCCTTGAATGGTTTTGTGTGTGTGTAGAATTTGCTACTGCCTACTGTTTCAGAGTGAGAGATGATATCGGAATAAAGGGGCTATTCTGTAAACTGATCTTATCTCACTGGATTCAGGTAGGTGGCCACAGTCGAAATATATATAAAAATAATAATAAATTGTCCAGTAGCACCTTAGAGACCAACTAAGTTTGTTCTTGGTATAAGCTTTCGCATGCATGCACACTTCTTCAGATACTGCTACTGGACACTTATTTCACTGGGTCTGCCCAGATTCTAACTTGTCTGAATCAATTTTAAGATGTATTTTAATTAATTGATGTCTGTTTTTATGAATATTGTGTTGTTTTTATGATGTTAGCCACTCTGAGCCCGGCCATGGCCAGAGAGGGCGGGATACAAATAAAACAACAACAACAACAATAATAATTAATGTCAGTTTAACACCTTTTCACGGAATCCAGGTTCATACCTTTTGCTTCAGTTTGAGAGGTCCCATATGGGCAGCCGGCAGAGGAAGTACACTGAAGCATTTGCTTATTTATCAGTCTCACACCTGATGGTCAGAAATAGCTTGAGCAGCTGAGTTACCATAAGGAAGAAGGGAAAAAGGATGTTAGTTGTTTAACTGAATCATTCCCATATTGTTGGTGCTGATAAGGAAGGACACCTGGCAGATACTCACAGGGAGTTGTACGAAGAGAGGAATTTTTGCACTGAGGTAATTTCCTAACATTTGTTGTGTGTCCCTCTGCTGGTAACAGCCTACATGCTTTTCCATTTTGTGCCTGGGAATTTCTCATAGATTAGTCCACAGTCCTGCTGGATTAAGAAGGCAGTATAAAACAACAATGTAGTCAATGTCGTGCTCTCCAGCCCTTGCTGGACTCCAAATCCCATCAGCTAGGGATAGCCAAGGGTCTGGGATGAGGGGCGTTGTAAGCTAGCAACATCTGGAGGTCACCATATTGGCTATCCCTGTAGCTATCCTGAAATAAGCTCCGTGAAACATAGTGGGACTTACTTCTGAGTAACTATGCTTAGAATTGCTTCGTTATCTGTTCAATTAGCTAAATCTATACAAGAGAGGGAAACCTGAAAGGCGAAGAAAATCATGTTTTAACTTACAGCTAAAATATATTTTATTGGGGTTTTCCCCCAATTTTTTTATTTTCCAAAATAATAAAACTTTTATAATTTAAATACAATAGCTGGGCACAGGTCTAGTAGTTGGTGGGAGAGAATTGTTATCCAACAAAGGTATTTCTCTTTATAACACCTTTTGCTACCCTTCTAAGCCCAGTCAGTCACTCTGAGACGGCTACACCACAAATGTTGTTGAACCATACTTTGGAGAGTAGCTTATGTTTTTGACAAAAAAATGTTTAAATAGGAACTACTTTTAAATTTAAAATCGTCATCATCAAATGCTCCAAAGCAATTTTATTTTTGTAGCGTTTAACAGCTTACTACACCTTATAATTCTTTACTGGGGATTCAATCACGTTCAGGCAAAATTCAGGTTGCACAGCTATGGTTGATGGGGAGGTCTTGAACAATAAACCTGCCAGAAAGTTAAGTTCTGGCTGAGTTCTTTGCTTCTGGCCACTCAGACTGACAGACAGTTGTTCTTTCTGAGTGTACTGGTATCTTCTGATAACAGGTCCTGCAGGGTTCCGTCGTCTTTTGAAATTTCAAAAACCTGGTTGCCTTTGTCCAACTTTTATAATCTCTTATCAGTGAATTTACAACTAGAACAATGAAGCATCTCTGTCTCAAAGCACTTTCAATTTTCTTTAAAAAGGATGTCTGTCTGTCCAACCCCAGGGAGTTTCAAAGCTGACTAATAATGTGAATCATGGTTTCCTATGTTATCTGTCATGGAAGGCATAAGGGAGACACCAGGCGGGAAGCTCAACAAGACTCTTATTCTTACAGAACGGCAGCTGGAAACTCCAGACTCCACCCAAATACCATTAAATTCAATGCCACATAGCGGTGGGAAACCATATAATGAGACTAGCCACATGGTCTCCAAATTATTCACTGCGTGCACTGAAAATGTGCGAAAAAGAGGGCAGTCTCCACCATTTACATTACTAGACGTTCAGATTCCAGGTGGTAGTGCAAGGTGACTTAAATGGCACACAATGTGTGAGGCAGTGTAGTCAAACTACCATCTGAAATCCACCTCTGCTACCATTTGTGAGGCTTTATTGAAGCTCATTGAGATATGGCATTGGCCTCCAATCCAGCTGAGTTGTGTAAATTACGTCTTTCCTATGTGTTGAAGAGGCTGTAAAGATAAAGGCACCCTGTTTCGCTTATGGTAGACTTGGGCTAAGGTGGGCTATTACTGGGCATTCCTTTTGACGTGTATTCATCAAATTGTACAGCAGCCCTTAGCATCCTTTGCTTGCTTCCCTATCTACATATGGAAGGGGTTACTAAGCCTCTCTCCCACAGTGTTATGATACTGAAGCTCCTTGTGGCAATATAGCTCTGTGCCTAAAATCGGGGATCCTGGTCTTTTCACACTGCACACACAAGATGCATTCATATCTTCAGCTAAGCTTGTGAAGTTCAGGGGACAGAAGATGTGATCTGTCCAGGAGCTGCATCCCTTGGTGTGTTCTGCTACTTTAGGGGTTGTGGTGGGGTGCATATGTGCCCACAGAGGCCATCCCTAGTACCCACAGGGTTCCCTCCCTTTCCAAGCTGCAATTTGAATTGAAAGAAGTATTCTCTTGTAGCTAGTAGATTAGGGAAACCGGGATGCAAATGGTGCTGTGGTCTCTTGGGCTTGCTGATCAGAAGGTTGGCGGTTTGAATCCTTGTGATGGGGTGAGCTTCCGTTGCTCTGTCCCAGCTTCTGCCCACCTAGCAGTTCAAAAGCATGCCAGTGCAAGTAGATGAACAGGTACCACTGTGGCGGGAAGGTAAACAGTGTTTCCATGCTCTCTGGTTTTCGTCACAGTGTTCTGTTGCACCAGAAGCAGTTTAGTCATGCTGGGCACATGACCCGGAAAGCTGTCTGTGGACAAACGCCAGCTCCCTCGGCCTGAAAGTGAGATGAGCACCACATCCCCATAGTTGCTTTTGACTGGACTTAACTGTCCAGGGGTCCTTTACCTTTACCTTAGAATAGGGAGCAATGTGTGATTGGTTGCGGTGTGTGGACAGGGCCCACAACAGTTTCTGCCGTTTGCAAATGTTTCTGTGGGTCCAAAATGTTTGGCAACCCTTGCTCTTCTTTCAATTGTAGCAGGGCATGTATCCAAACAAGGACATTCCCTGTTGACCTGAGTCAACCGATCTCTGACTAATCGGTCTATCCCAGTGGCTATCTGTCCATAAGTCTTGGTGGCTCACCACTCCATTCATGTAAGGCCCTCTCAGGCTGCAATCCTATGAATGGTACTTGAATTCTATGCCCTGCTAAATTCTATGGATCTTCTAAATAAGCATGCATTGTATTTTGCTGCCAGTCACATACGGTCTACATCAGATGCACCTTTGCCGTTGCCGCCCAATGCTGACTTACTTGAACAAAGGCCTTCTTTCTATCAGAGGCAATCTTTCATGCATGTAGTGCCAAAGCTTGTTGTGTTCTTGCCCTTTTATCCAGCTTCTGGTCTTCCCCTTGTTTCCTCCACTCTCCAGACATCTGCCCACAAACTTCCAGCTCACCCGTCCCACCTTCAGTAGGTCAGGTGTCCCAGTGTGGGAGAAATGAATCTCAACCACAATTGAGAAATGTGTGGTTTGAAAGGCTTCGTTTCATCTATTTCTTTCATTTAGGTTGTCTGCATTCGGTATGATTAATACTGAAAGGTTACGTGCTACCGCCATCTCAGATCAGAGCTGCAATCAGTAAAAGCAAGACTTGGAGATGGCTGCGAGGGGCTTGTTTGTAAATCTCACTGAATGCAACATTTCCTTGCCTGAACTTGAGAAACTTGGATCTCACTGCCTTGGAAAAATGAAACGAAACTGTGTTTATTTTGACTGATTTTAATCCAAGTCAGGGTTTGGGACTCAGTGTCTTTACGGCCAGTCAGCTAGTAAAATCCTGAAATAGCGGAGCTCAATGTGATATTCCTGTTATTTGTAAATACCCCCTTCTATGTTTTTCTGCATCTGCAATTCCTGACACAGTTTGTGACTGCTAAGCTCTTGCTTCCAGGCTGTGATCAATTCTGTGCGGCAGAGATACAGCCCGTGACTCACAAGCATTGAGTCACTGAACTGGAGCTCAGTGGTGTTCCAGCAGCAACACTTCAGCAGTGACGGAACAGGCTTGGCAATGAGAAAGCAGCCGTTACTCACTCCCAGCATGTACATGCCGCTAGTCAGTGGGGATCCAAATCCCCTTTCCTCTTATGCTTCTTACACACCAGCAGGCTCCTAAGGTAGCCTGAGGATAACTTCAATAACCACTGGGCAGGAGATGATCAGCTTAGATTGTACCTGTCTGATGCTTACCTGTCTAGCTGCCCATTTCCCTCCCCGCCCCCCCTTCCACATAGCAGTTTATTCTTGGCTGGGAGCTGCTCATGCATGCAGATTTTGCCGGTTGCCCACATGTAACGGTTAAAAAATAGGTAAAGGACCCCTGGACGGTTAAGTCCAGTCAATGGTGACTATGGGGTTGAGGCACTCATCTCGCTTTCAGGCCGAGGGAGCCGGTGTTTGTCCACAGACAGCTTTTTGGGTCATGTGGCCAGCATGACTAAACCGCTTCTGGTGCAACAGAACACCGTGATGGAAACCAGAGTGCACGGAAATGCTGTTTATTTATTTTTTTAAGAGATATTTATTAAAATTTTCAAAATATTACAAAATGAAAAAAGAAAAATACAAAATAAAAATAGTTAAAAACAACTCAATCTTTCCGTTACTTATCTTTCATTTGCTTATTTCCCGGACCTCCTCGCGCCTCCCTTTTTTGTATTCCAATTCAGTTTGTTAGTTCAGCAAATCCTTCCCCTCTTTGTTTATCCTAATCTTTAATCTTAAAATATTGTAACATTAAATTTTTACCTATTAATAATCCATTTTTCATATTCCCTTATAGTATTACAGCTAAAAACCACTTAATTTCTATCCAACATCATTCTAACATTCATTAATTTTGCAATATTTCTGTAAATAGTCTTTAAACTTTTTCCAGTCTTCTTCCACCGACTCTTCTCCCTGGTCTCGGATCACGGAAATGCTGTTTAGCTTCCTGCCGCAGCGGTACCTGTTTATCTACTTGCACTGGTGTGCTTTTGAAACCCCCCCCCCCCCTAGGTTGGCAAGAGCTGGGACAAGAGCAACGGGAGCCCATCCCATTGTGGGGATTCAAACCGCCAACCTTCTGACCGGCAGGCCCAAGAGGCTCAGCGGTTTAGACCACAGCGCCACCCACACCCTACATGACACTGTCTTTATTGAAATGCTGTCCTGTATCATTTTACAGTTTAACCCAGATTACTGCTTCCGTGGGTTGGAGGACACCCTGCCTAAGCACCTGTGGAAACTCTGCCTACACCCCCCAGTCAGGGACTGTGCCATCACCTGCAGATGAACGAGCCGATGAACTGATGATGATGCGGACACAGCACTGTGTCTTCATCACCCCTGTCCCCATGCATGATGACAACACCACGGGGCCATCAGTTCATCAGCCCCTTGACACAGCCAGCAGTGAGTCCACTATTTAAAGTCCCTAGGCATGGACAGGGGTTCAAATTCCCTTATGTTTTATGCACAGCCACTGTTTTGGAGCAAATCACATAAAAGGAAGGCAGGAGAGTTCTCATGATGCACTGATCTCATAGCTTGCCAGGCAGGCAGCCCCTGGGCCTACTGTCCACTGGTATGTGGCCCTAGCTCAAGGTTGGTGAGAAGGAAAGGCAGTCCCTGGGGTAACAAAAGGTTCCCCATCCCTGCTATACCTGCTCAGCGGATGGATGCTGGTTACAACATTGTGCCATTGTTATAAGAGTTTAAGGTCTCAAATATATAAATTAAATGTGCAAGGCAAACACGGACATAAATACATAAACCACATGTCTGAAACAGTACAGGAAGACAGTCCTGAAACCATTTTGACTCTCCCAAACTGACCAAATGTTTCTCTGCAAGGAGGGAAGAACTGAAAAAACCTCCCCTCTGTCTCTGTGCTCACAAATCCTTCCTTAAGGGCACATTTAAGGTGTGAATAGGGTGAGCCTGTGACCTGTGACCTGGATTCAGAAATTTAAGTAGTTATAATAACGCCAGGAGTGCCTGGGGTTCTCTGGTCCATGGGGGTCACGAAGAGTCGGACACAACTAATCGACTAAACAACAACAACAATAACAAAGAGTGGCCAAAACCCAGATAATGCAAGCAGGTAACCTGCCAGACAGGAGATAAACAACACACTCAGGATTCTGTTTTAGACCGCCCCCTGTGATGTATGTATGATGTATTGGGGGAGGTGGTCCTGGGCTGCACCCCTTCTGTGATGTATGTATGATGTTTCTGGGGGTGGTCTGGAGTTTGAGGATGGGCAATTCCAAAAGTCTATATAAGGGTGGGCACACCTTTGTTGTGGCTGCTCCTCCTCTCTCCTGCATGTGGGGGGAGAACCCTGTCGCAACAGCTTTAATAAAGATCAGGCTTAGTAGCTGCTTTGCTTCTCAGTATTCTCTGGTTGGCCTCTGTTATTTTCTTCTACCGATAGAGAACCCACTGAAGGACTCTATAAGGGCTCTTGTGTACCCCATAAGGGAATAAGGGCAGATTTTGTTTACAACACCTTGGGAAGTAAGGAACCACAGAACTGTAGAGTTGGAAGGGACATCAAGGGTCATCTTGTCCAACCGCCTGCAATGCAAGAATCTTTTGCCCAATGTGGGGCTTGAACCCACAACCCTGAGCTTAAGAGTCTCATGCTCTACCAACTGAGATGACGGAGACCATTTCAAATGGGCCCCAGTAACCTACTGACCTTTTGTTACTTGTAAAGAGATTATGTCCTTCGCATTCCCCTGCGAACTATCCTAAGACTTCCAGTTCTAGGGGGATTTGAGAGTAAGCTGCATTGAACTTGGTGGCTTTTGCTTGTGAGTAAAACATGTGCAGGATTAGGATGCACGCGTGAGTCATTCAGCAAGCAGGCCCTCGGGATAAAATCAAGGAGACCTGCCTGGTAGTCCTGTGTGCCCCCAGCCCCTTTTGCTTTCCATCTGCGTTTCTTCCTGTAAAGATCTGGTGGTGGCAATAGTGGCAATGAAAGTGGGGAAATAAAATCTCTCCTTCCAGATGGCAGAGAGGATGCATGCTCTCCGTTATTGGCAAAAACAAGCTCTTCTCAGGATGTGCAAGTCACAGTATTGCAGCTGGAATAATCTCCCCCCCTTTTTTTTTCTTTTTAAAGACGAGCACAAGAGAAAGCGAGAAGCAAAAATGATAATTAATTATGAACATTACTGAATTAATATTTGAAATCCTCAAGGAATTAATTTCACCAGAGCAGGGGATGTGCCTACTGGTATCTAATTTATAATTAAAGGCTCAAACAGATAATATTTTTGTCTGTTTAGTTATCTTCCTTCCTCCCCTACCTTTCGCCTTCTTACATTCTTAATCTGCGGCTGGGTATTCATCCAGAGGAAGCTGAGGCAGGAAATATATTTAGACATTTCTCCTAAGTAGGTGTTGCATTTGGGTGGAAAGACAAAATACTAAGAGCCAGTTTGCATGTTAACACTAAGCCAAGCCAGGCTGGGGGTGGGCTACGGATGAGCCACCCCTGCTGTAGGTTTATGAATCTGGCAAACATATCCCAAGAATGGACACAGCCTTACAAGAATATCTCCAAGGACTGTACATGGAACAGATCCACCTTTAAAAACTGATATAGCAAAATATTTTGTGTGAGAAGAGGATTGCAATAGTAAATTTACTAATTCATGTGAATTCACACTGAAAGTAGCATTCTAAGGGGTGATGACCGTAACACTTTGGGGGTGTGAAAAATGGATAGGATGGTAGTACCTATTCCTGATTAATAATGACCCCAAACTGAGACAGCACAAGATGTAGCCATGCCCACCAACGTGGTGGCTTTAAAAGGGGTCATAGACAAACCCATGGAGAATAAGGCTCTCAGAGGCTGCTAGCCAACCTGGCTGTGTTCTCTCTCCACTGCTGGAGGCAGTAGCCCAGTTGCTGGGAATGACAAGTGGCAGGAGTGCTGTTGTGCTCAGCTCTTGCTTGTGGGCTTCCCATGTGCATCTGCTTGGGCCCTGTGAAAATAGGTGATGTATTGCCTGAAACCGGTCTAAATGTAAAATCGTGAGAGCTATTTTAGAATTTCTGATCAGGCAATGTATCGTGAATCCCCAGCCCCACTCACTGCCAGCATTGCCCCCTTCATATATATATATATATATATATATATATATATATATATATTAACATATCAGTTCCAACAGTCATACAACATATTTTCTCATCTTATACAATATTTTAGACTTCTGTCAACACCTCTGATGATTTTCCGTTCTTTTTCACTTATTCTGCATTTCTTAATTTCTATATTACATTTAATTATCCTTAACTAATAATTCTCTTCATAGTCTTTCTTGCAATATTTCAAATAATCCACTTTACAAAACTTCTTGCAATCCTACTAGCGTAATCTGTTCATCACAATTACTTTTCAAATAGTTCATATATTTACTCCAGTCTTCTAAGAATCTCTGATCCCGAAGGTTTCGAATCCTTCCTGTTACTTTATCTAATTCTGCATAGTCAGAATAATTCTGCCCCCTTCAATCAGGCCTCCTGATGGCCACCTGATACCCGCCCACTCCCTCCCTCTGCAGCCTAGCCGCCAGCCTCGAGAGTGGGGCTTGCCTGCTTGCCAGCCGACGCCTTCCTTTCTTTGCCTGGCTGCATGAGCGCTGGCAGGCTGCCTCCTCCCTCCGTTCCTCCTCGTGCCAAGCAGAATGGTGGCTCCAGGTAGCCACTGCTTGCACAGCGAGACTATCGTCAGGACGAGCCACGGTTGGCAGTTCCAGGGAGGCTGGCAGCTCTGTAGTCCTGTGCCATGCCCTGGCTGCTGCATTCTGCCCAGGGCAGTGCCACCCACCACCAAAGCCAGTGTGGTATAGTGGTTAAGAGCGGTAGACTCGTAATCTGGTGAACGGGGTTCACTTCCCCGCTCCTCCACATGCAGCTGCTGGGTGACCTTGGCTAGTCACACTTCTCTGAAGTCTCTCAGCCCCACTCACCTCACAGAGTGTTTGTTGTGGGGGAGGAAGGGAAAGGAGAATGTTAGCCGCTTTGAGACTCCTTTGGGTAGTGATAAAGTGGGATATCAAATCCAAACCTTTCTTCTTCTTGTTGTTGTTGTTCTTCTTCTTCACAGGGAAGAGGCAAAAGCTGTGCATGGTGATGCTAATCTGTGGCCAGCAATTGCCCTCTTCCTCCTTTCTGACATCATAATATACTGCCGTATTGCAAAGTTCAGCCGGCGATATTTTACGGTGTTGGGGAGCAGATATTCAAAGCACTCCTACCTCTTTAGCAGTCATGGCTTCTCGCAAAGAATCCTAGGAGCTGTCGGTTGTTAAGGGTGCTGAGAGTTTCTACGAGACCCCTAGCAAACGAGGGTTTGCAGGATTTCTTTAGGGGAAGCCAGGGCCGTTGAAGTAGTATATGTGCTGTGGTTGTGACTTAGGGTGCTGGACTGTGTTCCTGTGTTAGCTTCTGTGGGTAGCAAAGGAGGAGAATAGGAAAGACAAGTTTGGGCTATCAAACCAGACTCACACCCCGCAAGAAAGGTATTTGTGTGTGCCTTGCTGCAACAGGGACTTTTCTCCTTCCTGGGACAGGAAGTTGCGAGTGCATATCCTCCCACTTAATACCGTAGAGTGAAAGGAAAAACTCGCACAGCCTCCTGCCATGTTAGTTTAAAATACAGCCTTGGCCTTTAGTGCTCTTTGTTATATAAACACAAGTAGCACAGACATATTAATCAGCCTGCCATGGAGGGCGGAACTGAGCAGCAACCTCAAATGCCACCCACTCCTCATTCTCTCTCCCATTTGATGTTGCTATTTTAAGAAACACATTATTTCCTGCTGTGATTTTATATTTTTACCCAGCTTCTAATTCGGGCTCTGAGGTAAGCAGTGACATACATATCCCTCCTCTTTACCTCTCCGACCTCCTTAATTTGGTTCCTCTCATTCTCTCTCTCCCTCACCCACTCTCGGCTTCTTTTTTAGGTTTGGGGGGGAAATTGCTGCCCATCTCCCGGGCAGCTGAGTGTTTCACAGGTCAGTTTCTTCCTCCAGGCCACAGAAGCCAAGCCATGTGGTTGTAGCAGAAACCTCTCTCTCTCTTTTTAACTTCAACTTCCATCGTCCCTGATCATCAACCATGCTGGCTGGGCTCCACCAACACCTGCAAGGCCACGTTCTCCATCCCTGCCCTAGATGCAATGGATGCTTTTAAAACCAGAAAGCTCCAGATCTGTCCTCTAAAGGAGAGATGGAGAACCTGTGGCTTGCCAGATGTTGTGAGGACTACAACTCCCATCAGCCCTGACGGTTGGCCAAGACAACGACAAGAATCCACCAACATCATACGAATCTATATGGCTAACCTGATTCAAAAACACCCACCCCACTCACACATGAAAACAAAGTTCACCACAGCCAATCACAAACAAGCAACCGCACCCTAGGCCAACCCCAATTTCTCTTATCACCAAAGGAACACAAGCGAATAGCAAAGAGAACCCACACAAACGACGCTGACACAAAACCCCACACATACATTAAGCAAATTAGAAACATCCCCTCCCGACCCCACCCCCACTCACCTTTCCCCCCTCCACCTCTTCACCCCCTTTTCTTCCTAATGTAACCCTAATGTCTCAACAAACGAAACTGACCTATGGAAAATGCAACTTGAAAAAAGAGACATTGTGTATACCTTTGTAAACCAAGAAAACTTTAATAAAAATAAACGGGGGGTGGGGGTGGAACCCTGACGGTTGACCATGATGGGAGTTGGGAGTCCCACAACATCTGCAGGGTCACAGGTTCCCTGAGTTACACTGCGTACTGACGCTTCAGGATGACTCTGCCTGTTCAGATGGTGCACTGGCTGCTGCATGCTCAGCAGAGCTGTAAAGATTTCCAGTCAGGCTGTGTCAGACCAGCACTGGGCAGATCCAGGTTCAAATCCCTTCTTAGCCATGAATCTCACCAGCTGACCTTGGGCTGGTCACTGTCTCTCAGCCTATTGTACCTTGCACGATTGTTATGAATATAGAATGGGGAGGAGAACCGCGCATACCGCTTTAGGGGAAAGGTGGCTACAAATCTGTGATAATAAATAAAATGCAGAAAATAGTGATTCAGCCTAGTAAAGGGTGCCTAACAGTGTGGGGCGCGGGTGGCACTGTGGGTTAAACCACAGAGCCTAGGGCTTGCTGATCAGAAGGTCAGCGGTTCAAATCCCCGCGACGGAGTGAGCTCCTGTTGCTCGGTCCCTGCTCCTGCCAACCTAGCAGTTCGAAAGCACATCAAAGTGCAAGTAGATAAATAGGTACCAGTCCGGTGGGAAGGTAAACGGTGTTTCCGTGCGCTGCTCTGGTTCACCAGAAGCGGCTTAGTCATGCTGGCCACATGACCCGGAAGCTGTACGCCGGCTCCCTCGGCCAATAAAGCAAGATGAGTGCCACAAACCCAGAGTCAGCCACGACTGGACCTAACGGTCAGGGGTCCCTTTACCTTTACCTTTAACAGTATGAGAACGATCCTAGAGCTGCAGCAATAAAAACTGCAAGCACATTTGCAAAGTTAAGTAGTGTCCAGTATGATTACAAACTAGACCCCCAGAGTCAGTCCCTTCCAACTCTACAATTCTATGATTCCTATCTGTTTTTACTTGGATGTAAGTGCCATCGTTTGATGGGGTTATTTCCAAGTAACTATGAACGGGATTGCAGCTGATGTAGCGGTCATTTCACACTTTTGCACCCTGGCTGTGCCTTAACAGGAAGCTGCAGCCAGTTTTGGCTCTATAATAAGCATGTATTCCCGTGATTCCTGTGATGCATGTATTCCTATACCTTGTAGCTTCATATCTTACCTTTTAAGGGCATGCTTCTGAAATTAAAAAAAAAAGTTTTATGCCTACAAAATGTTTATTTTTATGAAGAAGATCTAAAATGTTGCCTCAAGTCTGTCCTAACATTCCTTGCTTCCACCAATGCAACATTTTAACTTGTGAAAAAAACTGGACTTGGTTTTTCATGCTTAGACTTTAAAGCAGCCTTTCTCAAACCTTGGTCCCCTGCTGTTGTTGGACTACAACTCCCATCATCCTTACCTAGTAGGACCAGTTGTCAGGGATGATGGGAGTTATAGTCCAACAACATCTGGGGACCGAAAGTTGAGAAAGGCTGCTTTAAACTGTAGATCTGATGCTTGCTGTCATGCAAAACAAAAAGGACTTTAATAGTCATAAATCAGCCTTTGCCACTGTTGTGCCTTCCAGAAGTTGGACTACAACTCCCATAATCCTTTACCATTGGCCCCGTTGGCTGGGGCTGATGGGGCTTGCAGTCCAACAACAATTGGAGGGCACCGGGTTGGGAAAGGCTGCTATAAGCTGTAGGTCATGTCCTCAAGCAACAGTATTTGTGATGGCAAATGATGTAAGGTCTTGCTACTGATAACAACAGTGTTTCCTGCAACATCCAGTATTTTGGCATAATACCTACAAACTGGCCAGCTTGTTGACCACAAGTGCCTTCTCTGGAGACAATTTTGTCTACTTCTGAGAAAAACTTGGGGCTCTTCCAGATGCTCAGTTTATTCAGTATTCATTCTGATTTGCTTACATAAAGCTTAGGCTTAGGTTTTATTGAGCATTTGATTTGTTTGCAAAGTGTTTATATGTTTTCTCGTTGATCATTTGTTCATGCCACACTTCCTGGTTATTTCACAGTCACTTTCCGAACCACAAAAAGTTGATTTCTTTTGTTAAGTGTATTTTCTGTGCTAGGTTGACAGAGTGCTTTAATCCACTTCCATTGCTCAAAACTATATTTCCGTGATGCACCTGAATCTTTCCTGCAGACTAGTGACAGTCTGGTGAAGGCACCCTTAGAAACAATGAAGAAGAAGAAGAAGAAGAAGAAGAAGAAGAAGAAGAAGAAGAAGAAGAAGAAGTAGTCAAGGAGCTGGCATCTTGCAGCCGAAGGACAGCCCGTTTGGAAAACATTGCTGCCTTCAAACTGTCACCATTTTGCAAAGAGATTCAAGCTCGTACCAGAACTTTTTGCACGACTGAAGTGCTTTGGTTCAACAAATCCACTTAGAAAAACACACACCATTTTTTTACCAGTTTGGAAAGTGACAGGGAAATGCCCCTAAAGGTGTGGGATGAACAAATGATCAATGTGCAGGTGTATGAACAATGCTCCTTGTCACATAATGTCCTCATAAACAAATCAGAATGGATGCTCAGTAAAGACCAGACATAGTCTAGCCACCCTGTAAATTTTCTGTAACCAAAAGAGGATGAATGCTGAATAAACAGGTTATCTGGAGGAGTAAGAGTCTGGAAGCACCTTTAGGGTACAGAGTGACAAATAAGTTGGTTTCAGTTTCTCTCTATCCTTTTTCCAGTCTTAACTTTGGTTCTCAACATTTTCACAACACTTTGCCATTTTTCTTTAAAAAGTCCGTATGAATGAATGTGAATTTCTCCTAATATGCACGTTTGTGATGTTCTTTTGCTGGACACACACATTTTTGCAAAATTGTTTCCCCTAATACAATGCATTTTTGCATGTTACATTCACTCATATGTGCATTTTCCATGCACATTTTGCCCTGCTGTATGCATATTCCAACACATTACATAGCCAAAGACCTCCACTGCAAAATTTAAAGAAGTGCAAATTTCAAAGGCCAGCTGTGTTTCACTTGGTGTATTGCTTTCTGCCACTCCAGAAGGTAGGATCTGAACCGATAGATTCAAATTGCAGTCATACCTCGGAAGTCGAACGGAATCCATTCCGGAAGTCCGTTCGACTTCCAAAATGTTCGGAAACCAAAGAACAGCTTCCAGTTGGAAGCTCCTGCAGCCAATCAGAAGCTGTGGAACCCACATCGCATGTTCAGCTTCCGAAGAACGTCCGCAAACTGGAACACTCACTTCCGGGTTTGTGGCATTTGGGAGCCAAAACGTTCGACTCGCAAGGCGTTTGACTTCCGAGGTACGACTGTACAGTAAATGAGGTTCCAACTCAACATTGGGAATAAATTTCTGACAGCAAGAGCTGTTTGACAGTGGAATAGACTGCTTTGGAGGTTGCTGGACTCTACTTCACTGGAGGTTTTAAACAGAGGTTGCGTGGCTATCTGTCAGGGATTGTTTAGCAGTGATTCCTGCATTGCAGTGGGTTGGACTAGATGCCCACTGGAACCCCTTCCAACTCTACAATTATATGAATTTATTCCTCATCCCTCCCCTTATGGACAATGGAACAGAAGGAGAGATCGTGTAGCATGCATCCTGCTACCAAAGGGCAAGGAGAAATTATTAAGTGGCTCAAGCTAGAGAGAAGAATAAATAAGAACGAGAATCCAGGCAAGGCCTCATTGCATCAACTCTTTCCCCCGAGGCTGCCCAATCAGCCTTTCCTCCTTATTGCCATTTATACTACTGTTTGTAAACACCCGTTTTTATGTTGCTACTTGTAGGGGCTTGGAGAGAGACGAGGCTCCTGGTGGCTTTAAGGGGTCACAGAGTCCAAATGCTGCCTTCATATTGGCATGCTTGAGGGTTAATAACTGCATGCAAGAGTCACCTTTGGCATGGACAGGTATCGGCGTAGTCCTCCTGGTATTGGGGGCCGAGAGTTGGTTTTATGAACAAGGCAGTCTCTGCGCATGCAAAGGAAGGTTCTGGAACTCGGAGGCAGCTCAGCTGGCATCGGGAAAAGTGCCGCCGCTGCCCATTCCACCCACCCGTCCCGGTTCTCAGACTTAGGTTCTTCTCACTCCCTGTGTAATGATTGCCAAGACAAAGGACGTGCTGTTTGTGCGTGGCCTGGTGCCAGCGAAATATTGACATCATATCATTTCTTTGCTCACGCACTCGCCAAGTCCCGACGTGCTCAAAGAATCAAACCATTTTGTGGGGCTCTATCTCTCATGAGTTTGGTTAGGCACAAGCCACAGCTCAGACAGGAGGGCGGAGTGTGTGTGCGTGAGGGGGTGAAGCAGATGTTGTTCATGTTGAGCTGAAAACAAGCTTGAAGGAACTGTACTAGAAGGCAACGTATTTTTCTGAGTTTGTCTTGCAAGAAGCTCTTGAAAAACCAGCGCTTGGGAATTCGACTCCTTAAGTATTTAGGCTGCCAACCTGTGCTTGCTTGCTTGGAAGAAAGGCACTGAAAGGCTTCAGAATAAAAATGAACAGGATCAGGCCGCAAATGAAATTCTGCTAATCCCAGTTCCCCAATGAGTGTATTGATGTTGCACCAGCTATGATAAGAATACATTTGTTGCACTTAACTTTTGGTTTTCAGCTCTTGGGCACACACCTGAAATGTGTAAAGATGTCCTAAGCTTAATGGTGAAAATGCAGGGAATGCTTGGCCAGTACTCCATCATGTTACTGTAGTTTTCTGTACCAGCCCGTTCCTCACTACCTTTCGCAACTGGATGATAGCTAATGCTCGTAAATTGATTTGCAGCAGCCAACACAATCATACCTGATGCTTGGATAAATGGTACTGGCAGGATCCCAAATCTGCGGAATGCCAAACTCTGGAGCCCACCCACTTTGAGGTTCCTCCTTCCCAAGAATGGACATGAACATTCATTACAGCTGGGATTGGGAACTTCTCACCCTCCAAATGCAGTTGGACTACAACTCCCATCATCTCTGGCCCATTGGCCATGCTGGAGGGGAGTGATGGCAGTTGTATTCTAACAGCTTCTGGAAGGACACAGGCTCTGCCAATTTCTTCAAGTGGCAGTCACCTAAAGCTCAGCTTCTCCTGGTCTTCTATATGAGCAAGATTCCTCTAGGGTTGCCATATGTCCTCTTTTTCCAGGACATGTCCTCTTTTTCATGGGTAAAATTTGAGACAAATTGCAATTCCTAGCTTTGAATGGCTGTCATAGTGTCCTCTTTCTTGCTCTTCAAAATATGGCAGCCCTACATATCTTTGCAGTCCCCTGTCAAAGGTTGATGGGGGGGTAGGGTTGCCATGTGTCCCCTTTTTCCAGGGCACGTCCTCTTTTTCATGGGAAGAGTTGTCATAGCGATCCATAGTTAAAAGTAGAAGTTGACATTTCTGAACATTTCTGGAGAAGTATGGTGCAAAGTTGAGGGAGGGCCAGGCTGTTTTGCATGCATGGGATTCTCTCGGCCACTCTGATTTCTGTCGGCGATGATATAACTTTACACCGCCGGGTTTAAATCAGTCCTTGAAGAATTAGTCCGTGCCTTGCAAAGGGAGAAAGCGGTGTGTTGCGGCTCCTTTAAAGCGAGAAGCCCGTAGCTGTGGTCAGATTCACCACTGCTGGGAAATGAATCTCTGGAAACCGCATTTTTCTCAAGAGTGCCTTGCGGGCTGGTTACTAAATTTGGTTACTGGGCTTAAATAATGCAGCGTGGCAGGGCCCAGTGGGTTTGAACATTGTCACATCCAGATAATCTTCTTGGTGGCTGAGATCTCTCTCTCTCCCCCCCTCTTCAGCCTCCACGCGAGGCCTTGAATCTGACAAGGGACATCATCTTAAATAATCGGCACTAGCAGAGATGAGTCCGAGCTGCAAAGTTCTGTTTGCTTCAGAGAGAGACCTCTAATTTCGACAGTGCCTTTCAGTGCGCTGTCTCGTGCAGCGCTGCCTCCCCGCAGCACACACAAATAGATGCAACGAGGGAGACACACCACGGAAGATATAAATGTGACATTGCTCCCATGAAAGTCTTCCCCATACAGAGAGTCCTTTTCTTCCTGCTCCTTGTCTGCTGTTGCTGAAGTACACACGAATCCAAGAGGAAGGGAGGGCAAAGGACCCACAGTCCTGCTCTGGTCTGAGCCCATAGAAATATAGAAAGTATAGGAGCAGAAACCCCTGCCTTGGAGTGATATTTGGGGTGATATTTCGTGCTCCAGACCTCACCACAGTCTTATGCACCAGAGCATCCATATCTGGCTAGCTCAGTAGTGTGGATAAACCCTGAGTGTGACTGACTATTGTTCCAAATATTCACTTTGGTCTCCTCCAGATGATCTCCTTATTCAGCATTCAGTTTATTCAGTATTCATTCTGATTTGCATACAGGGTGTTTACAGAGTGGCTGGGGAAACCTAGCCAGATGGGCGGGGTGTAAATAATAAATTATTATCTTTATTATTATTACACATATGCCTGCTAATCTTTCATTTGTCTCACACGTTTCTGTGCATTTCTCATCACTTTCCTAATGGCAAAAAGTCAGTTTATTTTCTAAATAAGATTTGCTGTGCTAGGGTGACAGAGCAGTTTAATTGCACAAACCTAAATTTCCAGGATGTACTTGACTCCTACCCACAAAATAGAGACAGTTTGGAGGCAGCCTTATGTACTGGCTATGCTTGCAAAACAATTGGGGTGTTGTGTTGGGTGAGCTTTGCTTTTAAAAAGGGAGGTATGTGACTGTCCTGTGTGGATGACTGGGTTCATTATGAGATAGGAGAAATAAGGAATAAAATGAAATATTGAAAATAATGAACTGCCCCATGACAAATATTCTTTTTGTAATTTCATCTTGAATGGATCTTCTGAACATTGATCTGAATCTCGCCCTTCCACACCTGAAATTGCCCCCCCCGGCTGCAAACCTCTGTTTGTCTGTCCACTTTGTGTGTATTCAAGTGTGCCATCAAATGACAGATCAGACCAAGGAGACAAGATGTGCTTCACAGCTTGACTCCCACTGAGACATTCCTTAATGTGATACTAAGGTCACTTTCAGATGACTTATTGAGCATTCATTCTGATTTGTTTGCGGAAAAGTTAGACTACTTGTGTTAAGCAGGTGTTGTCCTGCACTGCCCAGAGCATTTCCTCATCACTTTTCTTACTGCAGGAAGTCTGAACTTCTGGGGAAGCAGCTTTGTTGTGCAAGACTTCTGAAGTAACTGGTGTCATGGGTTTCTTTGCCAGGGGTTCCTGGAACAAACTCTTTCTGTCCTTTAGAGTGTGTTGTAAAAAAAAAAAGAAGTAAAGGTAAAGGACCCCTGGACGGTAAAGTCCTGTCAAAGGTGACTATGGGGTTGCGGTGCTCATCTCGCTTTCAGGCCGAGGGAGCCAGCATTTGTGTGGGGTAGTGCTTAGAGTACTGAGCTGTAGACCTGGAAAACCACGGTTCAAATCCCTACTCTGCCACTAAGCTGACTGGGTGACCTTGGGCTAACCTACCTCACAGGGTTGTTGTGGGGATGAAAGGAGGTGAGGAAGAACCATGTACACCCCCTTGAGCTCCTTGGAGAATTCCTTTGCCTGGCATCCCAAAGTACTACGGCAGGATTTGCTGTGGGCTCAAGTCTTACCAACTCAGAATACACACAGTTTCTTACATCCAGCACCCACCCACCAAGCCCAAAGAATTAAGTGCCACCATTACAGTGGTACCTTGAGTTACAAACGCCTCAGGTTACAAATGCTTCAGGTTACAAACTCCACTAACCTGGAAGAGTTACCTCGAGTTGAGAACTTTACCCCAGGATGAGAACGGAAATTGTGTGCTGGCGGTGCAGCAGCAGCAAGAGGCCCCGTTAGCGAAAGCACGCCTCTAGTTACGAACAGTTTCAGGTTAAGAACAGACCTCCGGAACGAATTAAGTTCATAACTAGAGGTACCACTGTACCCTTAACTTGCAGCTGCTTTTTGTCCTTTTCCTCGCTTTGCACAAATGCAACCGTCAAGCTGTCCATGGTGGAAAGCAAAGACAGGTTTTAAAAACCTCCAAAGAAAAATGTTGGACCAACTCATTCCTCCTCGAAGATTTTCAGAGAAAAGCTAAAGTGGGGGTCGGAGATGGGGGGGGGGTGTTGAAAACTGGTAGCCATAAACTGATTGGGATGCAATCATCTTCTCCAGATTGGGTGTGAAGACATGCTCAGAGCTGTAATGTTATAATTTTATTCCATAATCAATCTCTTTCTGCACCAAAGGCTCCTCGGGTGCTTCCACCGACTCTCCCTTTAAATCAGGTAACACTTGGCAGGAGATTGAATTGACAACGTCTCCTATAAGCAGCAGTTTGCACAGCAGGGTACCATTGCGGTGGCTCTTCGGCTTGGTTAGCTCAGAGATCAACACTTGTCAGAACCCCACCAGCCTCTCCACCCTCTCTCCGCTTCCATTGTCCTAAAGCAAGGACAGATAAAGCAACATTACACCTTTCCCTTTCTATATAGATGTAAGCTCACCCTTTGCTCAACAGACAACGGATTCAGTATGCCACATTTTTAAAACTTCTTGTTCCCCAAGATCAGCCCTGCAAGAGGTCATTGCGCTAAGTGAGGGCTGTTTTACTGCTCAGTCTGATGCATGTTGACTCAGAAGTATGTCCCCTTGAGGCCAATGGGGCTGACTCCGAAGTCAGCACACACAGGGAAGGGCCCTAGCCTAGTACTAGAGCATCTGCTTGGCATGCAGAAGGTCCCAGCTTCAGTCCCCGTCTGGCATCTCCAGGTAGGGCTGGGAAAGACTCTCTGCCCGAAAGAGAGAGAGACACTGCCAGTCAGTGTCATAGACAGTACTGACAATCTTCCACAAGATACACTGAGTGGCTCTGGGTATAAGTTATTTAAAAGGCCTGGATGAACAGAAAGGTCTCAAAGACCACAGAGATGGCACCAAGCCAGCCTCCCAGGGAAGGCTGTTCCCAACCGGGGTGCCACTACTGAAAAGGCCCTCTCCCTAGCGGTGACCCGCCTCCATTGGGTGCAGGCACTGAAGCAGGTCTTCTGGAAAGGAACTTAAGTTCCAGGTAAGTGAATATAGAGGTAAACAGTATTTCAGGCCACTTGGTCCCAAGCCATTGAGATCTTTAAGGGCTTAATCCAGCACTTTAAATTGGGACCAGAATTCAGCATGGAGCCAGTACAACTGACAAAACACAGGCACCATATGATCAAACTGCCCAGGTTAATAACCTTGCAGCCCTGTTCTGGATCAATGGTAGCATCTGGGTCTTTTTTAATGGCAACACATTTTT
Source organism: Podarcis pityusensis (assembly GCF_964106645.2). NCBI lineage: Eukaryota > Metazoa > Chordata > Lepidosauria > Squamata > Lacertidae > Podarcis > Podarcis pityusensis. Next base: position 88,521,244 of record NC_138026.1, on the reverse strand, counting down.
CAATACGTACTTTTAAATCAGGTGTGGAGAATCTTGGCCCTCCCGATGTTGCTGAACTACAACTCCCATCCTCCATGGCTATTGGCATGCTTGCTAGGGCTCATGGGAGTTCAGCAACATCGGGGGGGGGGGGAGAGAGAAATCCCCTCTCCTGGTCTAAATGGATGGTTACCAGAGCATGGGTATGTGCACCCAAGCAATCCCCTCGCAGGTAAGCTCACGTGTGGCGTATCAGTTGATAAGCTGACAGGGTGAACCCAGAAAAGGTTAGGAATAATCCCAGAGGAGGTGATGACTCAGTGGCAGAGCATATGTTTGAAAGGCCAAGTTCAATCTCTGACGTTGCCAGCAAAAGCCTTTTGGGTGGAAGGGCTAGGAAAAGAACATTACCTGGGGAGATCTGCTGCCAGTCAGGATAGATAGCAGCGAGTTAGCTAAATGGCCCCTGGTCTGACTCAGGGTCCCTCCCAAACAACTTTTTTATTGTGCATTCCTGATGATTTCCTCATGAGGGTATCAGGGGCAGTTATATGGGGTCTCACTTTTGATAACTGTTTGTGCCTTCAAGTGTTCCGGAGCCGAAACATTCCCCTGTAACTTTCTGCACCATGAACGTCCCAGTTTATTTTTCATCCTGCTTTCGTTGTGCTGCAGCAGAATAGTGCCTCTCTGGACGGGAACACTAGTGAGGCATCGCAGAACAACGAATAAAACAGAACGATGTGCGGACAGTCCAGTATCAATCCACCACTAATGACTTTTTGCAGGAAACGCCTACGGAAAGCCAAACATAAAACCCAGTCTGGAGAGCCCAGTGTAGGCTGGTTTATTAGGGCAAATGGAGCATTGCCCCCTCAGCCTCAGTTTGCTCTCAGCCAGCTCTAACCTGCCTGTCTTCTTTTTTTTACAAGCAGCCAGTTCAGGGGGTGGCACTGCTTGTCTGCGTCCTCTTCCTTGGTGTCAGTTTTGCCCTCATAGAACTCAGCAGGGAGCTGGCTGGGGGACAGAATTGCTTGACTCTGCCTGTTATTGGCTCTGGTTCCACCTAGTGTTGGTCCTCCTACCTTTTGCTATGCCTTTTTGCAATGCACAACAGCCACCACTTGGGGGGGGGGGTCCTCAGTAAAAGGAAGCTCTGTAACTTCTTTTAAGCTTCATGGAGAGAACTCAGGCAGCTATGCTTTTGGATAATTCAAGCCTTTTCTACCTAATGTTTAATATGAACATTAAAAAAAAAAAAAGGTGCATTGAAAGACGCTGAAAGAACTTTGACCTCGTAGGGCAAGAGTGGCTCACCTGTGTGTCTCCCTCTCACCCAATGTTGCTGGAACTTCAACTCCCATCATCCCTGACTAGGGGCCAGGGCTGATGGGTTTTGAAGTCCAATCACATTTTGCAGGCCACAGGTGAGTCAACCCTGCTGCAAATAGGTATTTTGGGATCATAGAGTTGGAAGGAACCTCAAACGCCATCTAGTTCAACCCTGTCCATGTAGGAAGTTCACTGCTACAGCATCTCCGACATGTAGTCATCTAGCCTCTGCTTACACAACTGCAACAGGGGAGAGTCTACCACCTTCTGAGGCAGACTGCTCCACTCCTGCTTCCAGCTCTGCAACAGGTAACATCACCTTGCAGAAGAAATCAGTTCTGAATGCCCTCCATACCCTCTTCAGCTCCTTTTCTCTTGTAACACATCTACTGGCTGCACATCAGCAAGCATTAATGCTCCTTTGCTGCCCTCTGGTGACAATTACGCATTTCATAAATTAGGAGTGAGTGTGAAGGTCTTATGCTGCCCCTTGCTGTTCAGCCCTTCTCATAACAGAAACTTGAACTATACCACAGGCGGCTTATGTTTGGGTTGCCTTTCCACGTTTGCAATTTACCTGGCTGGAGAGCTTTCCAGCATAAAAACATATGCATTTTGCTCCTGTGGTTTCCTTCTCCTGCAGGTCCTTCAACTATGGCCTACACTTTTAGAGGAGGTATTCCAGAGGGCAGAAGGCAGGGGAACCAAGGGTAGGTGCCACCTGAGCCAATGACAGGCAGAACCACCTCCTTCTGCTTCTATCCCGACCCTCCTCCCCCCTGCTGTGTTCTGCAAAACTGAAACTAAAGAGGAGGAAGCTGTCAGTCGGTGCTGCCGCCCCTTGGAGTTCTAAGTAAGAAGCCAAGAAGCCAGAGGTGGAGCAGCTTCCACTTAGAGTTGCTACCATAGTTTGGCAAAATATGGGGGGGGGGGTGCACTGGTGGATTTTTTTTCACCTGGTGCAGACAAAGCAATGCATTACAATCTATTGCAGCCTAACAGGGTGGCCCCTCTGGAATTTGCCACACACACATACACATGAATTTGTAAATCTGTCTGTGCTTTGCTACACAAAGCTTAAATACGTGACATTTCATGTACCCTTTCACATACAGTGGTACCTCGGGTTACAGACGCTTCAGGTTACAGACTCCGCTCACCCAGAAATAGTGCTTCAGGTTAAGAACTTTGCTTCAGGATGAGAACAGAAATCGTGCTCCGGCGGCGGGGCAGCAGCAGGAGGCCCCATTAGCTAAAGTGGTGCTTCAGGTTAAGAACAGTTTCAGGTTAAGTACAGAGCTCCAGAACGAATTAAGTACTTAACCCGAGGTACCACTGTATATGCACTTGTACAGCAAATAATAAATGGGGAAGGGCATATTCTGATGAGGGAATGAGCTTTGTTAAATTTCTGAAAGAGAGAGAAAATATTAGGTGGAGAGCAATCCTTGTGGAGAACTATTTCACTCCCCACCCTCCTCTTTCAAATGTCATGCTTTATCATATCACATCAAATATCATAACTTTGTTCAGAAATGGGGCTTCTGGGCCACGCTGACACAAAGCGGCTTGCTTCTAGAGCCTCAGAGCCTGTTGCTCTCTGAAGGACGGGGCCCAGAGCTCACAGGCTGCAGATGGCTGCCTTAATTCAGCCAAAACTGCAGGGAACTGGAAGCAACATCATGAAAGCCTTGCCCTGATTCGGTCCTCCTCAGGGGGAGGATGAGGAAAGGATCCCCTACTTGGCCGAGAGAAAGAGTGCGCAGCAGAATACAGAAATAGGGGGCAAACTGTGTCCTGCAATGAATCAATACAGGATGTAGCATTTTACACTGAAATATAGGACGATCCTGTATTATACAGGATGGGTTGCAATACTGCCTCCACGGATGTTGGGAACAGGAAGAGACCAGGTTCCCCCCTTTCCTTTCCAGCTAATGTTGTCACACGGGAGAGGAAGAGAGTTGTTGTGGACCTGGGCCAATGGATGACAATTACATGAAAGGAGATTCTGACTAAAAACTAGGAGGAATTTTCTGACAGTGAGAGCTGTTCAACTGTGGAATGAGCTGCCTTGGAAGGTGGCTGACTCTCCTCAATGGAGGTTTCTAAACAGAGGTTGGGTGGCCCTCTGTCAGAGATTCTTCAGCTATGATTCCTGTAGATGACTCCTAGGGTCCCTACAGTTCTCTGATTCTAATAATAAACAAGCATGCAAATAAATCACTGCTGAGGTGCACCTACCATTGTGAGGCCTGAGGAGATTCTGGTGGTGCATCCCCAGTGGTTGCCATTGGCTACGGACTACCTGTGACATCACAAATTCACATCGCAACTGGGTGGGTATAAAAGTGAGCCCTTTCCTCTTTCCCAACAGACCACAGTGGGCAACAGCTGGGACAGGAAGTATCGCTCACTCTGCCACTTGGAGAAGGGGAATCAGCAGACGGACAGAAGCAATCGTCTGGCTGTGGGATGCTGTGGAACAATAATAAGGCAAGTTCACTTGCAGAGTTGTGGCTTGAAGGTGGCTGGCATCCACGGTCAGAAACTGGCTCACATCTAGTGATGGACCTAACTGAACCTGGAAGATGTTAGTGGGTGGAAGCCAATGGGTTCTTATTCAGATATCAGTGAAATGCCATGAGGCTGAAGCAGGTGGATGTTTGTAGATTTACGCTTGTTGAAATTTACCTTCAGAAGCCAGTTGACGGAAGATATTTGTGGGTTGAAGTTGGGGCACAAATAGGTATCAGTACATATGAAGGTTGAACTGTAAATATTTTTTAATAATAAGCAACTCACTGCTGTGGTGCCCCCACAACTGTCAGGTCTAGGAAGGTTGTGCTGTTGCCATTAGCTACAAACTGCCTCTGATGTCACAAAAGGACATGGTGGCTGAGGGGAAAGAGGCAGTTAGTAGTGTGGGGGCGGAGGGGAGGGAAGAGCCCCAGGAGAAGGAGACTGAGGCAAAGGTGCCCAAGGGGTGGTCCTTGCTCTCAGTGTGGCCTTTGTAGCCCTCGGCAGGGAGGAGGCTGGGGACAAAACAACTTCTTTAAAAATTGAAGGTGGTTTTATTTTTATTGTTTTTGCATAAACTGCTTAGAGTTTTTTTGTTTTGTTTTGTTTTTTACTATTATGAGTAATACTATTACAACCCCATGCTTCTCCTCTTGAACATATACAGGATGATTAACAGTTAAATTCAGGCCCAAATTCACCCTCCACCCTAACTGCTACTTCACATTTTTGAAAAGCTTTTGGAAACCATAGTTACGGTCAAACACATCTCTAGTTTCTTGCCTGTCTTAATTATCTTAAACATGTATTTATTTATTTTTGTGTGTTACACAGACACAGCTGAATTCGTATTTTATGTGGGGTTTGTTGCTCATGACGGGTTCCGATTTTGACGCTTGGAACAATGTTCATTGACAATGTAATGAATGGATGATGCCGCTAGATGGTGCTTGAGCCCTCTAGCATCGAGAAATTCCCCCCATCACTTTTTTAAATGTATGTTGTTGTCTTGCTCTTCCTAAAGGCAGAGGAGAAGGATTAGTCAAAAAAGAGGGAAAGAACCCTCAACACAACAGAGCTGGGAGTTGATTTGAATTTTACTTTCCCTCTCAAATGAAAATGCTTGCATATATTCATATACATCAACAGATCCTCTTACCCTTTTTGTCCTTAAAATGGCAACAAAGAATGCTGCTTCCCTTAGGAGTGAAACTTTCTAGACCAGAAGATGCTTGTTCAATTTCACAATTCCTTTGTTTCCCTTGGGATTGGGAGGGGAAATCAATTAGGAGTGATGAAATGGAATGAACTGACCATGGGTGGCTATAGCACTGTATCCCTTCAAACACTGTTAGAGTCCATCAGACTCCCATCAGACCCAGCCAGCATGGCCGATGGCCAGGGATAATGGGAGCTCGAGTCCAACAACATCTGGAGGAGATGTCCCCAGAGTAGACTTTCCTTCTTCCATGAGAGCTCTTCTCTTCCCACCCACCCTCCATTAGGCTTGTATGATGATCAAGTTCTTTGTGATGCATGGATACAGTTCAAGAAGCTGCACTTCTTGAATCACCACCTCCTGATACACATCTGTTACGAGGCTAGGAGGCTTCTTGTAGTGGCATGGTGACTGGCTTAGTTAGAAGTGCCAGGGATTGGATGTTAAGTGTTAGTAGCTGGATTTTAGATGCCCCTCTCTGTTCTTTGGCGAGAGGCTTTTTTCCTTCTTCATAAAAAAAATGGCACGAAAATAATCTCTTCTCTCTTTCTCTTCTCTCTTTGGCGATCACTCATAGCCAAGTAAGATTGTCTTCCAGAAACATGGTTTTAACAGTGACTCCATAAGTGACTGTGGAGGCCAATTCTGGATCCACACGTCCTTCCACAGTAGGGTCATAGGTTTCTGGGCAGGGGGTGATTATGACGATGGTTTGCCAAGCATGCCTTCCTCTTAGCATGTTTCTCCCTTTCGTCCTGAGTTCGAGCATCTTCAAAGCCCATGACACCTTTGGTAAAGTCTGTTCTCCAACTGAAGCACTCACAGGCCAGTGTTTCCCAGTTGTCTGTGTTTATACTACATTTTTTTTTAGATTTGCCTTGAGTCTTTAAACCTCTTTTGTTGACCACCAGCACTGCGCTTTCCATTTTTAAGTTTGGAAACGTACACTGTTGATAGCATATGCCTGTATTTTGATTCTTAGTTCACTACAATTTCAAATGTTTATACAGTCAGCTATTTGGTTAAATCTGATTAGCCTTTGGGAACATCTAGCATTGTATATTCAGATATTTGGATGAACTTTACATTGACATGGTCCTACTTGTAAGGCATAAGAAAATCTAAGTATTTAATTTAGGCCTTTGATTTTCTATTTATTGGGGTGTGTGTAGACATCCTGCTCCAGAAGTCTCAGGGTGAGTAATAACAACTAAAAAGCCAATGTAAAATATTCACTTGAAATGAAATACCAATCCATCTACTAGCTCATGGGAGTGTTTCCAAAAACAGGAACAGCATGTGAATCTCATAAACAGCCAAGGCCTGAACAACAGTGCCCTTTATTTATTTTCTTACAATTATTTCCCACCTTTCATCCTTCATGGAATCCAAGGTAGGATGGTTCCCAGACAGTTATCCAATCCAGGCACTACCCAGACCCAGGTTAGTATAGCTCCAGCAAGGCAATGGCCTTGTGTGCCTTCAGACCAGATCTGAACAACAGAATGATCTTCATATGCTGCAAGGTTTCCTGGAGCAGTTCAGTGGTAAGTGCCTTTGTTCTTCAGCTGAAAGGACCTGAGCTCAGGACCTGCTGGAACTCGACAGATGAACAGCCGTGAGATAATAATTATAGCATGGAGCTGCTCCGCTCTGCACAGAGTGCCCAGCACCCATCAGATAATAACGGTGCTCAGGGAGTATTTGCAAGGTCATTAGCAAATTTCCTTTGGCGCTCCTGCCTGGGTTCTTCAAGAGGACACACCACAAGGCTGTGTATGACAAACATTTCTCTGGTGTAACTTCCCCTTTTAAGCCTGCTGTACTTTTGCAATCTGTAAGGGTACAAGTGGAACCCTTTTTCAAGGAAGGAGAATGTCCTTGCTCTGTCTTCCTAGTTGCTGCTGGTTCCCTTGGGCATGGCCAGGAGTTTTGTTAGGGCGAGCCTTTTTTTGAGAGAGATCGACCCCAAAAGTTGTTGAGCTTTTGGGGGGAGATAACAGGTAAAAATCCCTCCCAAAGAGGATATTATGGGGGGCAGGCTTTGGCTAGAGGGGGCAGAACCTCAGTTAATTGAGTATTTTTAATGCTTTCCAATAATTTTTGAGGATTTTCTTCCCCCCCTTGCTGGTTGCCCCATTGCAAACTGAGTGTGGCAATGTTCTCTGATCAGAATGGTAGTCTGTCTCTGCCTTTAAAGGGAGCACGTGCACACATACTGTATGTAGTTACGTAGAAATGTACCTATCCTTTCATTTAGTTAAACATGCTCCTTTCGGATTTAAGGATCTGCAGCTGCAAGGGCTTACGGCATCCGGCGCCTCTGGATCTCCCAGCCCGGAGGGAGGGTGCGCGCGCGCGTGAAAGGCGACTTTCCCCTTCTTCCTTTTGGTTTCCCTTTAAATGGAAGCCCCGCCCACTGAAATTGACACAGTCCTCCTCGGCCGGGCCAATGGGCGCCTCGGATGCGTGTTCTGTTTGTTACAAGTTTCACGCAGCTCGAAGGCAGCGAGAGGGAGCGTGGAAGAGAGAGAAAGGAGCCGGGCCGGGTGCGCGAGGGAGGAAGAGCGCGTGTGCCCAGGAGGAGCGATGCTGCCCAGGGGCTGCCGGCGACGGGGAAGCGAGTGAGCGGCATGGCACGTTAGACCCGCTGCCATGAGCGGAGCCCCGGGCCTCTGCTGGGAGAGCTTGCTCATCTCTTCCTAAGTTCTTGCTGCTGCTCCCCTTTTGCCTCCCTTGCTGAGCAGAAGCCCCGCTATAGCTGCTCCTTTACCTCGGTTGCCTCCGCAGTCTGCGAAGCAAATGAAAGGATTTGCTGTGTAATATCTATACGGTTTGGAAGAAAAGGAAAGGGGGGGGGGAATCAAAAACCAAAGACTGTGCGTGGCAGTATTTTTCATCAACAAAACCCAGACCCATCCAGCCTGTTGTCTGGAAGGAAAGGGGCGCAAGATCGAATTTCTCTCTGCAGATCCTGCCCTCTCCAAACTACAAGTTGGGTGTACCTGAAGTTGCTGAATGCAAGCTATTCTGAGTGCCTCTAAGCGTGGCGGCGGCGGCGGTAGCGGCAGCCGATCTAGATGTGCGTGGGTGCTTAACTCTTTCCCGGCTCTCTGGATTTGTACCATGCTCAAGATCCTCACGAAGAAGCTCAGGAATCAGAGTTTGAATGAGATCCAGCCCTTCCAGTTAAAGGTAAAAAAAAAAAAGGGAGCGCGGAGTTGGTTGTATATTCCAAAGCACGTCTCATTTTTTATTCTTGCGTTGAGCTGTACTGATTGCAGAAACTCTATACTGTTCTTGTTAGCATGGCCAGGGCTCGTTATCTGCCTTTCGCATCCTGCTCGTGGCACGAGTTAACCGTGAGAGCTGCGTATGCACTTGAATAAGGCCTGTTCCTTTCGAGGGCCAGGTTGTCTTTGTCCACACAGCAGCTCAAGGGATGGAGGAGGCCTTGCACTTCCTTGGACAGCCTCGAGCCTCGAAAAGTGCACTGTGAGGATGCAAGGGTTATTAGCAAAGTGCATATTTTGTGTGTTGCGGATTATATTTGAAGGGAGACATTTTTTGATCTCGAGAGTGGCTCCTGCAAAGAGAGGGGGCTGTGCCACTCTGAAAATAAATAAAACATTTGGGCAATATTTAGAAGTTGGTGAAGTGCTTTGCTAGGCACGGGTTTTGACTGCACTTGTCTGTTCTAAGTCTGTAGATATTTCCAAATTACTTGAGAGTAAGTATATCTCTCCCCCCCCCATAAAATAAAATAAAACAAACAGTGGAAATTACTTGTGGCTAAACATGTTTAGGATTGCATAGTATAGTTACAGTCTGGTGCTTGCTTAAGAGTAAGCTTCTGAGCTCTGCAGGACTGACTTCTGAGTAAACGTGAGTGGATCAGGCCGTACCTCTTACCTGCCCCTTATGGCTCTCTTTGTTGGCAGATTACTGAGCAAGTTAATTCATTTTTATGGACTTGCCTGTGTCTGTCTGGATATTGTCAGTGCGTTCATAAAGGCTAGGGACTCCAGACACATCTGCACCATATTGCACACACATTTATTCAAAAGCTTCTCCCAAAGATTCCTGGAAAGTGTAGTTTAGTCTTCACAGAGCCACAACTCCCAGCACCCTTAACAAATGACAGTTCCCAGGAATCTTTGGAGGAGACCATGTGCTTCAAATGTGGCCTGTCTGCAGGGCCAGACTTCTTTTCCTGCCTCCCCCCCCCCAATATAACATTTGATTAAGGCCCAGTGAGCTGTGGGTGCTCTAGATAACCCTCAGCCAGCATAGGTGTGCTGAGAGATGTAGTCCAAAGCATTTGGAGGGCACCATGTTGGGGAAGCTCTTCCAGACTCCACAGTGAACTTGGCCATGCTATCTGAAGTCAAAGGGTTTCCAGGCGTCTCTAGGAGAGCCGTGTCTGGGTGGGAGCTAGCTGGGGGTGGAATTGTGACTGCCTATACTGAGCAGTGTTGAGGTCCGCCCTTATACCTTGCATGTGTGGGTCTAGATTGGCTTTCTAGAGCCAGCGTCTGTCAAGTTTTTGTGCCAAGCTTTGGTTTTAAGCAGCTGTCCTGAAGGAATTAGCACAAGTTCTTGTAAAGCTGCCACTGCTTCTTCTCAAAAGAACACAGTTGGAGAGGAAAAGGCGTTGGAGACTTGCACAAGCTGGGGAACAGAAAAAGTTCAGCATTTGTTCAAACTTGATTTCTTTCCCCTCTCCCCTCCCCCTCCAGATAAATATGTCTTGGAATGGGGAATATATACAGTAGGCCTCTGGTTCTTAGTATAGCTTCTAGTTAATAGCACTGAGTCGGGCTTGGAGTGTTGAAACAAACTTCTGAACATAGGCAACTAGAAATTTGTAACTTTTGCTTAAAAAAAAAAAAGCAGATGGAAATAATGATGCTGCCCACTTCATAAAGGGACACAGTAAAGTATGCACTTCTGAGAACAAAATGGTGCCTGATGTTCAAATGTCTCTTCATATCCAGTGGTTGTGGGCTAGCTGGCATATTAATATGTTTTGTTTCACTTGGATAAAGGATTTAGCTGGTAGTAAATACAATTTTGTATTTACAAAAGGAACACGGGTGGCGCTGTGGGTTAAACCACAGAGCCTAGGACTTGCTGATCAGAAGGTTGGCGGTTCGAATCTCCGCAACGGGGTGAGCTCCCGTTGCTCGGTCCCTGCTCGTGCCAACCTAGCAGTTCAAAAGCACGCTAGTGCAAGTAGATAAATAGGTACCGCTCCGGCGGGAAGGTAAACGGCATTTCTGTGCACTGCTCTGGTTCGCCAGAAGCGGCTGAGTCACGCTGGCCACATGACCCGGAAGCTGTACGCCAGCTCCCTTGGCCAATAAAGCGAGATGAGCACTGCAACCCCAGAGTTGGCCACGACTGGACCTAATGGTCAGGGATCCCTTTACCTTTACCTAAATACAATTTTGAAAAAATATATGTTATGGGACAGAATCTATAAACTCTATTGGGTCTGTTTCATGGAGGTGTGCCCCAAAGTAACTACAGTTGTACACAAAAGTCAGTTTATAGGGTTGTCTCTCACCTGAGCAATCACACAAAGAATCATAGCCTAGGCTATGATGTTGCAGGCTTTGTTGATAGCAGCTGCAAAAATGAATGGTTTGCAGTCGCCAGAATGGCCAGAGGAGTAGAAAGATCGGTGCTCCTTCACACCCAACTATAGAAACACTGAACTTTTGACAACGTGAGATTTTAAAATAAGGACAGGACCCTTGAATCAACTGGTATATTTGCATGGGGGCAGCTGTATTGCTACCAGATTGCTATGCAAGAGGATAGACTATTTGATGCCTGTTACACGCTTCTGGTTGTCCAGCCTCAATCTGGTCTTGGATATCTCCAAGATGTAACCTGCAAAAAAGTAATAGATATTAGGAACATGTCTTGACTAACTTTCTATAAACCAATACCCGGAGAGAGAAGTGTGTCTCTGAGGAATAATCTCTTGTAATCTGAAACCTTGAGGGCTGCCACCATCCTCCTCTCCTAACACCTGGGAATACATGCTTGTATTCGCATAGGGGAAAGAAAAATATAATAAGCATGAGCCATGAGAAAGTATGCATGGTTCAAAATCTCTCTTTAGAAATTCATGTTTATATACTTGGCCAAAACCTCATCCTGGAGCAGTTAATTCCATAGGTAAGTTTCCCCGCATTTGTGTTTTGAAGTCATGTTTGTCTTTGTATATTCGTTCTTTCTCTGTCCTAATAGACAACTGCTTAAACAGAAAGCATGGGTGACTGTGTGATCCCCAAAAGTGCAAAATGTGAGCTTGGAAGTGTAGTCCAAATCTCCACTTGGCCATAAACTTGCTGGTGGTGTTAGGAAAGCCGCTCCCTTTCAGTCAGAATGGTTGTTAGAATCATCTAGGTTACCTTTCTCCAACTTGGTATGGTCCAGATGTTTTGGACTACAATTTCTGTTGGCCCTGGGAGCTGTAGTCTAAAAACATCAGGATACAGCCCTCTTCCAAGAGTTGTAAAGAGGACAATGAGAGCATTTGAGGGGGGAAATATGTATAAATGTTCTTATTGCTTTTCCACTTTCCATCGCAGTAGAGAGCCTTCTGTGTCTGTAGTGGCTCCCTGCATGTTTTAGCTCCCCAATTTCCCATGGATACAGAACACTCTCCATCTCAGACACTCGTGTTCACAAGTTGGAAGGTGACGAAGTTGGTGGTGGAAGGGGTTGAGCTAGCACTCATCCAGACCGCCCCCCTCACATAATCCCATTGCTCTTCTTGCAGCCCCTTAAGAGGGCTTAGGTTTTATTAAAGATAGCACCCCCATTAATCAGTGCCTCCATTCCTGCGAGGTCATTCTGCAGCCGTGTTATCCTTGTGTGAACTTAAGTGGCATAATTGGATCTCTATGCTATCTTAAGGTGTGGATGTTTGATTCCTTGATCCTAGGGCTCTGGTTTATCACAGTGTAAAGGGAGTTTTCCTGAGAAGAGGTGGAGGGAGAGTTGCAGGGTAGTTGTAAACTCTTATCCGTGACATGACTGCGCCAGAAGACAGCCTGTTTCCTTATCCTTGCAAGAAGGAAGAATGTTCCTCTGCCCTTGTGTCAACTGTTGGGTTGAGGACCAGTGAGCAAACATTATTGAGCTAGTGGACCTCCTCCTTTTTTTAACCTTGCATGGTTCCACCTCTGAGTTCTGAAGCAGGAGTTCTGGGTGCTGCCTGTTGTCTAATTGTACTTGGTGCAGTTCAACTGCTTGTTTTTCTCAAGATAGGGATCATATATGCAACCGTTGCTGAAACCACCCTGTGTAAATGCAGAAGTGGGTTGTTTAAATCCACCCAAACCAAATGGGCACAGACCTCTGTTGTAGACGGGGAGGGACAGATTGGCAGCCTCTCTTTAGTCTTACAGATTGAAATATACTCAGAGTCGCAAAGTGATTTCATGCTCTTTATTCAGCTCATAGTGGTGAGGAGGAATGAATGAAAGCCCCCTCAAAGTATCTGCTTTATATACATTATTTACACAATGGGCTGCACGTGATTGGCTAATTCCGGAATTCTACTGTAAGCCAATCAGGTTGTGGATTCACTTCTATCTGGAGCATGATTGGGTGGTTCCTGCCAACCAATCATACTACTGCATTGTTCTAGGACCAATCAGACTGCTGCATTCTGAATCCTGTTGTTCTAGGGCCAATCAGACTGCTGCATTTTGGATCCTATTGTTCTAGGACCAATCAGACTGCTGCAGTTTGGATCCTATTCAACTCAGTACATAACACAGATGTTTAACAATATTTCTCCATGCTATGGATTTAGGCAAGTAACAGCAAATTTACAATTATGAGAGTGAACAAAGAAGGAAGAAATCCAATGCCAATCCACAGTTGACTATGTGACAGAAAAGAACTTCCCATGACGATCTGTTTTCTTGGTCTGTACCCATTAAAAAACACACACTCCTTTATCTTCCTTTACTTTTTCTTCCTTTGTCTGATCTCTCTTCACTTTCTTCTCAATTGGCTCTGCTGGCCATATGCATGTATGGCAGTCCTTCAGAAAGGGTGTCTTCCACCACTGGCACGGTGACCCAGATAAAACTCACCATGACAGCAGTTGAGAATTACGGTCTATGACCATAAGAGGAGCAGTGCTGGATCAGACCAGTGGCCCATCTAGTCCAGCATCCTATTCTATCTGTGACCAACCAGATCCCTGTAGGAAAATTTGCAAGCAGGACCAGAGAATGAACACTCGCCTTCCTGTAGTTTCCAGCAACTGGTATTCAGAAACATTTCTGCTAGTAGCCATTGATAGCCTTCTCTAATTAATCTGTCCATTCTTCTTTTGAAGCCATCCAAGTTGGTGGCCATGACTGCCACCTGTGGGAAACTAGGGGCATGTTCCATGACTTGAATAGCAAACATGGTGCCTTCTAGATGTCCTTTGACCACAACACCCATCATTCCTGATTAGTGAATGATCATTCCTGGCTGGGGCTGATGGGAGTCAGAATCCCGGCAACATCCAGACAGCACCATGTCAGTTACCCCTGGCCTACTTCGTAATTTGGAATAGTTTTGTCAGGAATGGTTGGAACACTGGCTCCTGCCCACATACTAATTGGACACAAGCTTGGAAGGCAGCACTTTCAAGGTTAACATCTTAGCTTGGAGACTCCCTTGCTGTAAACTGTGACCTTTCTAACCATTTACAGCAGTTTGGCTCCCTGTCTCTCCCAATTCCCAGTCTGCTGAACAATCCTTCCTGTGCAGTTTGTTACTTGGTTCATTTGCAGAGTTGAACAGGATGCTTGGGAGTATTGTTTGGAGAAGCAAGAGTATTCAGAATTTTCTTGTGGTCGGTTGTGCAGTTGTTGCTTGATCTTTCCGCTGGGCTCTAGGCAGCTTTCTCACTCAGCTGATGAAAGTCTTGCTCAACAGGATTTGTTTCCATCCTCCCATCTCCCAGAGAGGCTATTTCTCTCACCCTCTTCCTTTTGCTCTTCATCTGTGTTCTAGTTTATTCTCACCCCCTCCTGTTTAGAAAATGAGTTCCCTTAAGAGGAATACTTCCTCCCTCTTTGCTTCTGTTGGACGAACTTGGGGACTAATTTTAGTATTGCACTACCTGTAAACAGTACTGGAGGCAAGGCCCAGTTCACACACCGTTAACTGTTGAACGGTTGGTGTTAAACGGCAGTGATTATAACTTTTATTTACTCTATATATTTGACTGTTTTAACAGTCCGTTGTGCTTTGAGCACATTGCCCTTGTTGGGCAATATGTAGAAATTGTCTATGCATCAAACTGCATCAAACATTTAGTGTTCTGCTTTTCAATCTGTAGGAACTTATGTAAAGTAGGGGGTATAGAATAAGAGAATCAGAGAATGGTAGAGGTGGGGGTCATATAGTCCAACCACCAGCAATGCAGGAATCTTTTACCCAACATGAGAATCAAAAGCCTGCTGTTCCCCACCTGCCAATGCTCCATCCACACAATCTGAGCGTAACTCGCGAAAGATCCTACATGGGTAGTCTTGATTCACAGTTTAGGCCACATGTGCAAGCTTTGTTAGCGGAAAACTAATATGAAAATAAAAAACCCCTTTATTTGCCCTACCCAACAAATAGAGCCAATATAATTGCCCCAGATAGTTAGCTTAGGGCTGTTTTTATTACATTGGAGGCCTGATCATGAGAAAACAATGATGCTGGTATCTTAAACAAGAACTCCCTAGGACCCTTACCACCAGCTTAACCTGCTCAATAAATATTTGTGCTCAGCATGTTCCCTTGGCAAGAGGCCAGCTCTTCCAATGGTTTTCAGCGACTTCCCACTGTTCCCTGGGCCCAGTGCTGGATTTATGTACAGTGGTACCTCAGGTTAAGTACTTAATTCGTTCTGGAGGTCTGTACTTAACCTGAAACTATTCTTAACCTGAAGCACCACTTTAGCTAATGGGGCCTCCTGCTGCTGCCGTGCCGCCGGAGCACGATTTCTGTTCTCATCCTGAAGCACTATTTCTGGGTTAGCGGAGTCTGTAACCTGAAGCGTATGTAACCTGAAGCGTATGTAACCTGAGGTACCACTGTATAAGCTAAACAAGCTATAGCTTAGGGCCCCACTCTCTTGGGGTCCCCAAAAAAATTTAAAGGAAAAAAACCACTGGATGTACATTTCCTAAATATAATATAAAAAACAAATAAAATCAAACTTACATAGTCAGAGCTTAATAATTATTTTACTATTAATATACTTAATTGTATTTCACTATTAATATACTTCTTAATTGTATTTCAGTTCAACAGTTACTATGATAAAAAACATATTTTGTTATGTGCAAATGGCTTTACATACCTATTAGGTCCATAAATTACCATATAGCATATATTCAACACAAAAAACAGTGACAATTTGTTGTTGACAAAGGACAGCTGGACATACAAAGGGCCCCATTACCTTCAGTAGCTAAGGGCCTCATCAGACCTAAATGCGGCCCTGCCTGGGCCACACAGTCAGAGATTCACAGCTGTTGTGGACTACAATTCCCATAATCCCTGATCATTGGCTGTGTTGCCTGGGGCTGATGGGAGTTGTTGTCTGTAACATCTGGAGGGTACCATCTTGGCTACCCCAGATCTAAACATTTAAATTAACTCGGCTTCCCTAGGCTTGTAACTCCTTTTTTTCCTCTAGGCTTTCCAGCATGCACTTTTATGGGGAAATGGCACCCCCAAATTGTGATGGGAGGAAACTTGGGAATTTTCCAGCCTTGAGCGGAGACAAGGAGTGAACGAGGCTGCAGCAGCAAAGCCCTCCAGCTACAGTCCAAGTTTCTTCCTTAAATAAACACAGCTGCAGCTTTCTGCTGAGACAAAGCCGATAGCTCAGGGAATCCTGTGAACAGTAGTAGCATATCCCTGATCCAGCACATGCGTGCTTCTGGAAAGCAGCCTCCATCCTATTTTTCCCCCTTTCCCATTTCTGTGCAAAAGTGTGTACGTCTGCACACTTGATATATTGGTTTTCTTTGACTAGGCCACATATAAACAATTGCATGCACAATCTCTACTTTGAGCAATGTTTATTTAAAGGTTCTGGGTGCCTTTGTATAAGAGTAATACTAATTTTTTATCCACCCAATAGAACTGAACACCTGAGGGGGTCTGCAGTGAAGAAGGCCGCCTTTCAGATATTTGGGGACTTTGTCACTTTGGACTTTAGACATTAACGTGAGCACCTTGAATTGGGCCCAGAAATGAATGTGTGGCCAGTGCAGCAGTTTTCGAACATAGATTATGTGAGATTTAAGGGGACCCGAGCTCTTGAAATAGCATCTCTGTTTGGAAAATCACTATTCTCTGGGTTCTGGTGTAATCATTCAGCTTAGCTAAGAGCTTATCTATATTACACTATGGCAGTTTTATTTGTTTTATGGCTGTCTATAGACTCTTGGGGGATTCATTCTGGTGAAGGTGATAGAATTCTTGGCTATCCCCAGGTCATACAGTTCCCATGGCTCTCCAGGGAGATGGCATAGATATTATTTAGTTCAAGCAAATGTTAAATCTTGTCCTTCAAATTCCACCCCCCGCCAAGCTGCTGACATGACATAATAAAAACAACAGCACAAGAATAAAAAAATAGATAAAAGTGCCTTGCAAAACTGAAGCAGCAGTGGCAGAAATAGAACATTCATTTAAAATGCTTGGGTGGGTGAGCGTTTTTTGAAAGTTATTTTATTTTTTATTAATAATCAAAATAAAACAAAGCTAAAGAGCATAAAGAAATACTGTGAACAGCAGGTTGAAAGCTGTTATGCTTAAAGATGAGACATTTTCATTGATTTAATTTGGTGTTGATTACATACACATATCCACTATTACTAGCCCTCGTTGTTCCTTCAAGAAAAATAATCCTATTTCCTTGTCTGACTTTAGATTGAACCACTTCATGTTCCATTGTCATATCCAACCAATAATAGCAAGTTGCCACCTGATTCTGTGTTTTGCTTCATTGCAAACTACAGTGGTGCCCCGCAAGACGAATGCCTCGCAAGATGGAAAACTCGCTAGACGAAAGAGTTTTCCGTTTTGGAGGTGTTTCGCAAAACGAAGCTCCTATGGGCTTGCTTCGCAAGACGAAAATGTCTTGCGAGTTCCTGCGGTTTTTTTCCCCTCCCCCCCCTTTTTCTAAGCCGTTAAGCCGCTTATCTGCTTATCCGATAAGCTGATAAGCCGCTAAAAGCCGCTAATAGCGCTAATCCGCTAATCCGTCAATGGGCTTGCTTCGCAAGACGAAAAAACCGCTAGACGAAGAGACTCACAGAATGGATTCTTTTCGTCTTGCGAGGCACCACTGTATTTCAATTGCTTAATAAAGTTCTAAGAAAAAAGAAAGTCAAATATAAATGTGATGCATGCCTTAAAAACACACCAAAAAACGACTGAAAGAGGACAGAATGCATGCGAAAGGGACCAGGGTCAGAATTACACTCATCTGTGCATGCCTGTTTTATATTAAACTATTTCCTAATGTGGTTCTCTCCTAGATCTCCTATCCCCCGAGTGATGAGGAAGACAGTGATGACTCTGAGGGAGAGAACCAGGAACTTGCTCAGATTGACAAAGGTAAACTGGGAAGCACGTAGGGTGCAGGGCTTATCCACTATTGATCTGCAATGCCTGCATGCTCTATCAACTCTGTTATATGTAACTTCCACCATATACGCCTCCTTCCATTGACCCCTTACTACACAGAACTTTTCCCACGTTTGGTAGCTCTGAGACTGCAAAATGCATCAAGAACACATAAAGTGTGGCTTGTTTATTACCCCCATAGATTTCTCAGGGCAGTAACTCCATTTTTATCTTTGTAACAATGGCGGTAGCCTGGGCTGTATGATGGTGGTTGGACCATGGCCCACCCAGTGAACTGCATAGTTGGGTGGAGCTTCCAGTTCTCCTTGTTTGTTTTGCTGGAATGCTGCACTGAGCTAAGCTGAAGCCATGGTTCGGCTTAGCGTGTCATCCAAAACAAGGCTTGCGGTTTAGCTGTCTCCAGGCTAACCATGAGCGGTGACCAAGGTTTGTCCCATGGCTTATAGCCCGTGCTTCATCTGGGAGAGGTAAACCCTAAGTGGGGGTTCAGACGACACACCAAGCCAAACTGTGGCTTGGTTCAGTGCAGTACAGCAGTAAAATGAGCAAGGAAGAGCAAAGCAGCTGGGATCTGCTCTCCTGAAGCCAGAATTTTCACACCATGGTAGACCTCTATCTGCATTGCCACTCTAGTTTAGATTCTTCTGGCTGATGAGCTGCTTGCTTTACTCTTTCATATGTGGAGCTTGAATTTCTGTACAGGGAACAGTGTGGTGTTTTGTAAGGTATCATATGGGACGGGGGTGGTGCTGTGGTCTAAACCACTCAGCCCCTTGGGCTTGCTGACCAGAAGGTTGGCGGTTCGAATCCCCACGATAGGGTGAGTTCCTGTTGCTCTGTCCCAGCTTCTGCCAACCTAGCAGTTTGAAAGCATGCCAGTGCAAGTAGATAAACAGGTACCCCTGCGACAGGAAGGTAAACAGTGTTTCCATGCGCTCTGGTTTCTGTCACAGTGTTCTGTTGCACCAGAAGTGGTTTAGTCATGCTGGCCACATGACTTGGAAAGCTGTGTGTGGACAAATGTCAGCTCCCTCAGCCTGAAAGTGAGATGAACGCCACATCCCCACAGTCGCCTTTGACTGGACTTAACTGTCCAGGGGTCCTTTACCTTTACCTACCTTTGTAAGGTATCTATCAAAGGTGGCAAGAATATATTGTCTGTGATCGACAACCCATAGTGCAATGGCTTTGATGCAGATACTTGGCCATGAGATACTGATGGCCCAACCATGTGTTACGAAATATAAGTCCACGTACTTTGCCACTTTGTAGGGGAAATACATTGTACGAATAGTCCTTGTAGCACCGTATGTTGGAAATGCAAGGTAGATGCAAAACATCTGGTACCGCTTGTTGGCACCGTGTAAAAAATATAAAATGCCAAGTTCCTTCTAACAATAATTCTGTGCCGTATGCATTTCTGCCAAGTTGGGGAATGTTGCATTACTGTTCAAAATGGCATTTGACTGAACCTTTCATTTGCCATTCTTTTCATACCGTTTCCTTTATGGTTGCGGTTGCTTGAAAAGTTACGCTATTTTGCAAGTTCAGTTGGTAAAAAGAAGGCAGGATGTAAGTTCTAAAATAAAACAAATAGCTAACCATCTTGTGTTCAAGTTTCTACTTGACTTCTTCCTCTACCCAACCTCTCTCTCCACTTTAGATATGCATGTGGTTTTCAAGAATCAGCCATGCTCTTTAAATGTACTGTGGGAAATAGGAGCTCAAACAATGTATGAGGACCCTACAGGCACCCTGGTTATGGGTAAGGGTAGTGAAGTTCAGGGGCAACAAGAATGTGTCTGTTGTATGTATATTGGGTGGGTGGGTGGAGAGCCTTGGGGAACCTCAATATTAAATTAAAAAATTATATTCAAAAGGGATCCCAAAGGAATAGACAAAGGTTCGTAATTACAGAATGGTTGAAGCTCAGTATTCAAAAGGCTTGGTGTCTTCACTAACACCCGTAACTCTTGTCTCTTCTCTCTCATTGTATTAGTGCTCAGCTCACTTTCTTCTGCCTCTGCAAAGCTCTGCTCTGAAGGTATAGTGAGCAAGTTGCTGGGTCCTAGAAAACCAGCTGGACCTTTCCTTCTCCACAAATGAGCCTTGATTTCAACAGCTGTTGCTTTTGCAGGAGAGTCACCAGTGGGTTCTTGGAGACTGGCCAAAGTGGGGTGTGTGTGGACATTATTATTATTATTTATTCAATTAATAAATAATCTTTCCCCACCTCCCCTTCCAGGGTCCCTGGTGAAGTAGTCATTTGATGGGAAGGAGGGATACTGGTGTGGTCAGTGTCCCATCATGTGACAGCCATGACCGAGATCTCTTCAGTCACTTTTTAAAAAAATCTACTTCTGCAGAGAGAAGACGGAATTGCACCTTGACCCCCCTGGCAACCAATCAGCTGCAGAACCAAGAAAACCAGTGCTGCAAAGTACGAGCCCATTTTCCTCCTGGCCTGGACCGCCACAGCTCTGAAGAGGAGCTGGAACGTATTAGCTGCGAATTTGCTGCTGAGAAGCGAAAGTGGTCCCAGGTCAACAGGCTCTCCTGCTGCGGCGACAGCTGCAATACCTCCTCAAGCGACGAGGAGGTGAAGAACTTGTGCGGCATGTCGTTCCGGCCAGTGGCAGAAGCGGCGGACGGCTTGCATGCCACCCCTAGCCCAGTGCTTTTCAGTGCCTCCCCTCCCAAGAGACTCCAGCCTTTGGTACGGACCCCGACGTCCCGGCCTCTCATCTTCACGAGCGTCGGAGCCAGCTATGAGCAAGCGATGCCTTGTAAGCGGCACCGGCAAGGTTATGGAGACAAAGTCGGAAGGCCCAGCCTTGACCTGGAAAAAATGCAGCAGGTAAGGCCATGTTGCGTTGATAGTCAGTTGGCTGATCTACGAACTATTCTACGAATGCATTTAGAATCTGCAGAGCTGGAAGCGCCTCTGAGAGCCATCCAACCCAACCCTTTGGGTTGAGGAATCTCAACTAAACCATCCATAAGAGATGGCCATCCAACCTTTGCGTAAAAACCTCCAGTGAAGGATAGTCCACTATCTTTGGAGGGAGTCCATTCCACTGCTGAACAGCTCTTTCCTCCAGAAAGTTCTACCTGATTTGATTCCATTTGTAGTCAGTTCACAGTTCACGAAAATAAAGCAGGCTGTTGTGACAGTAATACATATAGAAAGGTATACAAATGAAAAGAAAATGAAACACCACTGGCAATTCAACCGTTAAGACTTCTTGTTTAAAATTTACATTTATGTTAAAAAATGAACGTTAAAAGCTTACAAATAGGCCAATCAACCATAATATGTACTTTCTTATTCTGCACCTAAACCCAACAGGTCTGGGAGGCCACTTGCAGTCCTCCTTCTGGCTGAGGCTCCCTTAGGAAGGCTCCTGGGTCTGGGAGGTGGGATGAGGCAGGTGGGAAGAGCCACCCCCAGATGGCGCACAGAGTTTCTCTGCCAGTAGTCTCACTAATTATGTGGTAGAATAATTGCTCAGACTTTCCCTCCTGGAATGAGGCGCAGTTGGAACTGCTTTGACTACCCTGAGCTCCCTTGCTCCCTAGAACCCAATAGCCTTTATTCCTAGGGATGGGGAACCTCTGGCTCACCAGATATAGCTTCACTAGATATCCCATCGTTCCTCATCCTTGGATGTGGAAGCTGGGGCTAATGGGAGTTGAGGAGCTCAAGAACATCTGAGGAGCACCAGAAGTTCTCCATCCCTGCTTTAGCTCCTGGTGGTCTAGTAACTACCTTCTGCACTGCATGGAATCTGACTTCCTGCGTTCGCTTGCCAGGGGTTCCGTTTTTTCTGGCCTTCTCTCCTTTCTGGAAACGCTTCATGTTCTCAGCCTGTTGGTTTCATTGGCGGGGGCCACCGGTGTCCCATTGCCTCGCTCATTGGACTTGGTGGCGTATTGTTTGCCTGTAATCAGTTGGAGAAAGCAGCTGCCCCATCTGCTTGTCATGCTAGGCTGCTTGTGGTGCCTTTGCAGAGGAGTGTTTGCTTCAGTGTGCATGTTCCTTTGCATTTGGCTCTCTTCCCTCCTCGGGTCCCTTTCCATTTTGTTTTTGTTTAAATGGGGCTGAAACAGCTTGGCTTGCGTACAAAGGCACTGATACATCTACAGCGTATTCAGTGGTCTCCTTCCACCCCTTGATCGCTGTCCTTGGGCAACGTCCTAATTACACCCGGGACATGCTGCCAGCCGTATGCATTTTAATGAGGCCTTTGTGTTCGTGTCCCAGAAAGCCCAGGGCCGCTGCTTGCTTCTGGATGGAGGGGACAGACTCTTCTTTTCAGGGGAGCCTGTGGGGAAGTGCTGTAGGACAGGAGGCAGATGGGGTGTGTGTGTGTGTGTGAGAGAGAGAGAGAGATCAGACAACTTGTTTTGGTTGACTTGAGGTGATGGCCGTTGCAAAGAGGCGGAAGAGCACCTGTAGTTGTCATAGTTGCCAGTTTCTTCCCAGGCCCAATTCAAGGTACTCACATTAACGTTTAAAGTCCTAAACTGTGTAGGCCTCAAACACCCCAAATACCATTTCCTTCCCTATAGACCCTCTCAAGTGTTGGTACTGGCAGAGAGGGCTCTCTTAGTAGTTCCACCACCCTCAAAAGTTCAGGTTGTGGTGGCAGAGAACATTCTCTGTGGCAGCTTCTAGGCTGTGCAATTCCCTCTCGACAGAGGTGCATCTTACAGCTTCAGTACAGTCGTACCTTGGAAGTCAAACGGAATCCGTTCCAGAAGTCCATTCAACTTCCGAAATGTTTGGAATTGAAACCGTGGCTTCTGATTGGCTGCAGGAAGCTTCTGCAGCCAATCGGAAGCCCCGTTAGATGTTTGGCTTCCAAAAGAACATTCGAAAATAGGAACAATCACTTCTGGTTTCCGATCATTTGGGAGCCAGAACATTCGACTCCCAAGACGTTTGGGAGCCAAGGTACGACTGTATATAGTTTCCACCATATGCTGAAGATGCACCTCTTTGTCTTGGGCTTTGACACCTGAGAGAGAGATTTTTAAAGGACCCAGTCCATTCCTGTGACTGTCATTTGTTTTTAATGTTTTTAATATTGGATTTTAAATGGGTGTAAGTAACCCATCCTGGAACCTGATGGAGGAGAGGGGGGATTAAAGGGAATCAATAATAACAAAAGTAAAGAAGTAATAAATTGTGTAGAAGATGACGTTTTGAAAGCCACAACTTGTGATGCAGGGGAAGAGAAACTTTGTCACCTGCTAGAATTTCTCTTTGCTGTTGCAACTCTCTTCAAAATTGCAAGAGGATGGTCTCCTTGGCATCTGGTCAGTGGGGAGAGGAAGGAGCAAAATTCCAGAAATTCAACAGAAGCCCTGGTGAGCGCTTGCTCTTGCAGATGAAGTAGGCTGGTCTGATCTTGCAGTTTAAGCAGATGAAGAGGAGCCAGAAGAGTTAGATTCAAGGGCCTTTAACAGGTAGCTATAGCATAGCCAGATTAACAGAATTGTAACCCTCCCCGCACCAGTCATATTTTTAACAGGAGCAGCAGCAGGGTTACTCTTAAAAGCTGGACCAACCAAACCAATGGATTCAAATAACAAGAATGAAGATTGTGACTAAACATTAGGAATATCTTTCTTATGGCAAGAGCAATGGAACAGACCACCTCAGAAAGTGGCGGCCTCTCATTTCTTGGAGGTTTTTAAGCAGAGGTTGGATGGCCATCTGTCATGGATCCTTTAGGTGTGATTCCTGCATTTCAGGAAGTTGGACTAGATGACTCTTGAGGTCCCTTCCAACTCTACATTTCTATTATTATGAATACAGAAAACACCTGAATGTGTTTAAACAAACAAACAAAAAAGCAAAGAAGATCTAGTCTGCCTGGTCTGTTTTCTACTTAATGTGCAAGACTTTAGTGGCAGGAACTTGTGTTCGCTTTACTCCAACAGGAACATCCAAAAATGGTATTTTCCCACCTCATTCTCCTGCATGCCTAGGTCAGGCTTGGCTTGAGCTCTTCTGGGTTGGTTGAGGAGGAAGAGAAAAGGTTAGGCTCGCAGATTATATATATATATATATATATATATATATATATATATCTCTCAAAGGTGTGGGGAAATTGCTCTAGTTCTTGGGTGCTGCTCGTGGGCCTCCTTTGGGGATCTGGTTGGCCGCTGTGAGAACATAGTGCTGGTCTAGATTGGCTTTTGGCCTGAACAAGTGGGACTTTTAAGGATGTCCCGTCAGATGGAAGGAAATTATTGGTTAATTGCATGAAAATGATACGAGAGCAGTCTTGACTCGCTAGCACTGTCCTGTAAGCGATCCCAGCATCTGGCAATAAATAATACTTCTGAAGCTGAAGCCATCAGGGGGGGTTTTTGTTTTGTTTTTAATGGAATTGGCCTGCTCACTGGAATCTTTCCCGGCTTTGTGGCCACCTTTTGACTCCTGAGCTCAGCAGCCTGGTAAGAGGGTATTAGTTTTGGGCTGCTGCTTTGGCTGTCGTCCAGAAGGAAAGGTCACGCTGGCGGCCCTTGTTGCACATACTCTGGCATCCGGGTGGTGCCAGAGCGGTGTGTCCTCCGTACTTTGAGGGTGTGAACACTCTCCAACCTCCTCTGCAATTCACTCAAACCACTCCACACACAGTGCTCCTTGTTTTAATCCACGTAAACAATGCGCCCATTCTTTGGAGTGCTTGTATGTCAGTATCCACAACTGCTTGGGTTAGACTGAATGTGCGCTTGTGTGCCAAACAAGCTGTTAGCTCTGTTTGTTGAAGCCACGGGGAATGCAGCTAGAGATTGGGTTATCTCAATGACTTCAGAAATTGGGAACGGCTGCTTCATCATTCAAGCAAATGTTGGCAAATGAATTCTTGGGAGAGTCCCAGCTTCCTCTCCTACATCTTACTGGTGGCCAACCCAGTTGGGCCAGTAGGGCTGGTGTAGTATGTTCACTCTGGCATGTTAGGTCTAACATTTCATGTGCATCCAACTGCAGAACCCATATCTTCAGGGAAATCCTACAGAAGCGTTCCAGGACTACTTTTATTATTTTAAAAAATAGAAAACCCTTTTTGCTTGGCAGATGGTGTTTGGCTTGGTTTTTTAATATACCTGCAAGTTTTCCCGTTCTGTTTTCCTGTGATCTGTCAGTGTAGGAAGTGAGAAAGATGTGACAAAAACCTATGCAAAACAGGTTTCCTAAGCAGTGGTGCATCCATGAAGGATAAGCTTTGTTGTGGATGTCTCCATGATCCTGGGCTTCTTCCAGGGTTGATGGCAATACTCTGCTTACTTTGGGATCAAATCATACCCGGTGGCGGCCCCTAAATCAAGGATGGGGAACCTGTGGCCCTCCAAATGTTGCTGGATTACAACTCCTATCAGCCACAGCCAACATGGCAAATATCAGGGTTGATGGGTGTTGTAGTTCAGCAACATTTGGAGGGACATAGGCGCCCCATCCCTGCCCTGGATGCATTTCTCAGAACTCCCCATAAGACAGGATAGATTCCTACAAATGGTGCCTATGTATCTGGCTGGTGAAGTCTATGTACTTCAAATGTGTTTGTGTGAAGGCTCCTGTCAAGTGTGAGCCAGTCTTTAATTATGTTGTGTTCTATATCTTGTTGCTGTTTTAAAATGCTATGAACTGCCCTGATAGCTGAGATAAAGAGGCACAATTTAAAATGAGATGGTCCTTTACAAATGAGTGGAATATTTAATACGGAATTGAACCCAGCTATGGAAAGTTTCTGTTGTCTGTTGAAGAACCTATTTATACACTGGAAATCTGGCTCCAATATGCTCGTCTATAGTGTTTGTTATAGAAGTCATCAGGAGTTTGGGTGGATGTGAATTAATGAATGGACTCCTTATATTTACATACAGAAACTTTGGCAGGCATGTGTGTGTGTGTGTATGTAGGGATTTCCTCAAGCGTTTGGCAGTCGACTTACCACTGAATGACTGACTTCTGTGTGAGAGGAGATGGTGCTGAAGACATTGCAAGATTTCCATTTATTTTCCCAAGCATGCAGCCTTTTGTGAAGATGCCATTGTTACAGGGAAATAAAAAACGCAGAGTGAGAGCAGCTAAACATTGTTGGTAAGAGTGCTATGATTTGCTGATGTTGAAGGCAAAATTTCCGTTCACCTCTCTCAGGGGCACAGTTTCTTTCAGAATTTATAATGCCTGCTGTGTTTCGTTGACAGAGATTCTCTCCTCTGGTATACCCTGTCATAGCTCACCCATCCCAGCATTTGGGGTTGAGATGACACTGAAGTGTATAAATCACAAGTTTGACTATTATTCTTGAGAACTCATAATGCTTACCTTTGATGTGCAAGGAACATTATGACCCTAAGTTCCTCTTTGATTCTGATTTTTAACCCAAGCCGTAGAAGAACTTACTCCAGTTAACCTTGCAGCCAATGGCTGGAGGGCGAGCTCTGCCTTCCTCCCCCTGAAAGATGCACTTTATCTCTCTCCTTTGTCCACGGTACACAAAATGTGACTTGGGAATAAGAAGCCCTTTTTTGGGGGGGGGGGGAGACTAAAACATCCCTTGCACATACACAAACCCATCATTGGAGGGAGGAAAATGCAGCCATTTGAAGAGGTTTGGAGCTCATGGGGGCAACAAATATGGGCACTCTTTAACGGAAGGAGTTCATCCTTATGATGGTTCTCTGCAGTTGCTTGCTAAGGCCAAACCTAGTTTGAATTGAGTCCACATCTGTTTGTGACAGCAGAATCTCCCGTTGAAGGAGCTTCTGGAATTTGTCTCCTTTGAGAAGCACAGCGCTACACCAAAGCTATTTTTAAGGCCTAGTAAAATACACTCCGAATACAGTGGTACCTTGGTTTACGAACTTAATCCGTTCCGGAGTCAATTCTTAAACCAAAACCGTTCTTAAACCGAGGCGCACTTTCCCTAACGAGGCCTCCCGCTGCCGGTGCCCTTCCACCATTCGGCTTCTGTTCTTAGACCGAGGTAAAGTTTGCGAACTGGGACACTACTTCCGGTTTTGCGGAGTTTGTAAACCGAACAGTTCGTAAACAGGGCTGTTCTTAAACCGAGGTACCACTGTATGTAGCTGACCCCGCTACCTGGCATCAGGCATAGTACAGGCAGTCAAGCAATTATCTGGTGAGCATCAGGGAGAAAACTCTCTCCAATCGCAGCCGTTTAATTATATGTTGCGTCAGTGGATCAAATCACTGGAGAGCGAGATCCCTTTATCCCATTAGCCCCTCTATGGCTCCCGTGGGCCCCTGTGTGTCATTCAATATGTACGTGATGCTCAGTGGGAACAAGATAGCAGAGATGGAAACTGGAGAACGGCGGGATGGTCCATGATGTTTCCTCTTTCTAATTAATTATTATTCTGCTGTCATCCTCAGGAAGCTCCTAATGATATTAAACAGACTCTTCACCCCGTTCGTCGTCTTTGCTGATGGTTCCAAACAACGCTGCTTATTGATGCAAAAAGCTGACTTGTTTGCATATTATACAAATGAGTCTAATGCGGCAAAAATAAACATAGCGGCATGTGAAGGTTTACTGACTCTTAGGCATTTATGCTGCTGTGCTGTAGGATCAGCCTTTCCCAACCTGGTGCCCCCCAGCTGTTTTGGACTATAATTCCCCATCATCCCCAGCCAGCATAGCAATGGTGTGGCCTGGAATAGGAATGATAAATTTAATCTGTGTGGGAGAAATGCTTGCTGGAGGGTACCCCCCCCCTTTTTTACACAATTTAATTATTGTTGAATAAGAGCATTTGCTTGCATTAGTTATGGTAGAGGCTCTAGGAAATAATTAGGGATGTACTAAATGAAGAAGAAGAGTTTGGATTTGATATCCCGCCTTTCACTCCCTTTAAGGAGTCTCAAAGCGGCTAACATTCTCCTTTCCCTTCCTCCCCCACAACAAACACTCTGTGAGGTGAGTGGGGCTGAGAGACTTCAAGGAAGTGTGACTGGCCCAAGGTCACCCAGCAGCTGCATGTGGAGGAGCGGAGACGCGAACCCGGTTCACCAGATTACGAGACTACCGCTCTTAACCACTACACCACACTGGCTAAGGGACGTGGGTGTGCTAAGGGACGTGGGTGGCGCTGTGGGTTAAACCACAGAGCCTAGGACTTGCCGATCAGAAGGTCGGCGGTTCAAATCCCTGAGATGGGGTGAGCTCCCGTTGCTCGGTCCCTGCTCCTGCCAACCTAGCAGTTTGAAAGCACGTCAAAGTGCAAGTAGATAAATAGGTACCACTCTGGCAGGAAGGTAAACGGTGTTTCCGTGCGCTGCTCTGGTTTGCCAGAAGTGGCTTAGTCATGCTGGCCACATGACCCGGAACCTGTCTGTGGACAAATGCCGGCTCCCTTGGTCAGTAAAGCGAGATGAGCGCCGCAACCCCAGAGTCGGTCACGACTGGACCTAATGGTCAGGCGTCCCTTTATCTTTATCTTTATCTTTATCTTTATCTTTATCAATGGGCTAGTCCTCACAAAGATTCAAAATCCCCCTTTGCAGTAGCTGTTGTAGGGAGGATCTTCTGGTAGGGACCACTAGGGTTCCCTGTGAATGAAATGACATCGCCTTAATTTTGGGAAGACTACATTTTTGCCACTGTGGCCCCTGGATAATAAATTTTCCTTAAGAGATTTTCATTGCCCACCAGCACCCACTGACAGAGAAGGGGACAGGGCACTGAGAGGACACTTTGCCCAGGGTCCCTCCAAGGTGGAGCTGGGCCCTGATGCTGAGAGATAGGCCTCTTAATATGAGATAGGTATAGATAGCTCAGCTCAAGGCTTGTCATAACAGCTAAGAGACTTCTAGCTCCTCCATCACTTCAAAGGAAACCACTGTAAAGCTAAAGCCAGTGTGGTGTAGTGGTTAGAGTGCCGGACAAGGGCCAGGAAGGCAGGATTTGAATCCCCACTCCACCATGAAGGGTGACATTGGGCCAATCGCTCACACTCAGCCTAACCTACCTCACAGGGTTGTTGTGGGGGTTAAATGAGAAGGGGAGAGAACATTTCTTTCTTTCTTTAAATTTATCGCCCTTCAGCTGAAGATCTCGGGGAGCTTCGCCAAGATAAAAATACAGGATAAAAGCACAAAATAAATAGCTAAACCAAAAGCAAAACAACAGCCCACCTTGAGCTCCATGGAGAAAAAGGCGGGATAGAAATGCAATTAATTAAATTAAGACATGGTTGGGCCAAAAGGGAATTTGCAGGCACAGCCGATTGGCAGCACTCGCATGGTGCTTTGTGAGCCCCAATAAGTTGATTGCTTATCAGGGTTTGCAAAGCATGATACCTTCGCCCACACTGTTTGATTTCACAGACTTGGGGAAGAAATGGGTCACCTGATGCCATTGTGATGTCAGCAGTCTGGCAGGTAGCTTGCCCTGCCCACCTGTCGAGCTTAGCCCCGGGGATATGGGGGAGAGATAAGGAATTGGCCACCCCAGCCAGATCCAGTTCCCCACCTGGGGAACGCATTTCCTGCCCCGTAATGTACCTTAAAAAATCTGCTTACCTTTAGAAACGTTGCTTAATGGCAGCTGCCTTGTGTGTATCTGTTTTATTGTTTTATTAATGTGTATTTCATTGACTGTTGACTTAAAGCTGCTTTAAGAGCAGGAAATTGTGATGATTATGATGATGGCGGTAGGGTTCAGCCAGTCCTAATCTGGTGCATGGACATTCAGTGGCAAACACAGCTGTTAGAGGAAAAGAAATCAGAAAATAGAGGGCTCTAGTTCACTGGCATTGGGGCTGTCTGTCCGTGAGATGCGTGTTTTGCTGTTGTGAATTCCATACAGTTTGAAGAAAAGATGCACACCTGTAAAAATAAAAAAATAAAAAATCTGACTGCCACTAATGCAAACCCACAAAAAGTGCCCTCTCTGCCTGGCATAGTGGCCAGAGTGCTGGACTAAAGAGCTGAGAGACCAGGGTTTGAATCACCACTCAGCCATGCAGTTCTTTTGGTGACCGTGGGTCATTTGCTGTCTCCAACATGCCCCACAAGGTTGCTGGGGTGTGTTTGTGGTGCTCTGTTTACACCACCTTGATCACTTTGAAGGAAAGGTGGGATGAAAATGTAGGTTAAAAAAAAAAAGTTCAGAGGGAGGAGCTCTCCTGTCACACCTTAACAGGTTGTGCAACTTATGCCTGTCATAAATTGTAACTGGGAGCAAAAGGATCTGACAGTGGGGAGCTGTTCTTCTGTGTTTAGGATTGGCTATGGGGGAGGGAGGGAGAAACTCAGCAAAGAATTCTCCTCTTTGAGCCAATTGCTTGCAGGCAAATAATATGTATTTGGCCCCCTCTCTCTTTGAGCATGCATGTGCATGCATATATATATGTGTGTGTGTGTGTGCGCACAGACACACAAATATTTGCGCACACGCTCCCTGGCCTGTTTCAGTTTGCCACGTGGTGAGATGGTAGGTGGGAGGCCATCAAACAGAAGCCTCTGGCCTCACAATAGCCACTTTGTCTGGTGGCCTGACCTCATTTGCCCACCACGCTGCAGCTGCTCCCATCCCTAGCCAGGCATTAACCCCCGGCATGCTGTGTGCCAGACACAACATTTCACAGGGATGGGGAGAGTGGTGGGCAGGAGCTATTTCCTATTGTTCTTCACTGGCTCTCCTTTCTTGGGTTGGGTGTGTTACTGCTTAGCTCTGTGTTCTGTTCCTAACAACTGTCACCGGCAGGGATGTTGGGTAAGACTAAGTTGAGAGTTCCTGGAAACACAGAAAAGTCTTGCTTAGTTCGCGAGTCCCGCCTCCTCCCTCTCTCCTCTTGGCAGATCTGCTTATAGCTGTGAGAGAACATTCTCAATGCTGCTGAGAAAAGTGTGTCATGGGAAGGACTTCTCGTGCACAAGTACAGCAGACGTCGACTTGTGTTCTCTCTGTAGGCTTCTTGCCCCTATGTTGGTGCCATGCTGTGTCTTCCCCATCCTTTGTGTGTGATGTGCTCTGAAACAGTGTGTGAATAACATGGGGGGGGGGGTATTCGAACCCCTGTCTCTCTGGCAGGCTGTACCACTGGGACTAGAGGACTGGGGTGTCTCAGCATTGTATGTAGTGCTGGGGAGATGCCCCCTTCAGTGAAATTCATTGTTTGCCTCCATGAGTGGTGGCAATCCCTGATAGGTGGGCACTAGTGACGTTCCCAAGAACATGTAAGGATGTGTCTGTCATTGCTTACCTTTTTTATTTTTATTTTTTGCCTTTTCTGGTTTATGTTTCCCTCCATTGGATTCTGCAGCCATTCTGCCTGTGCAGCAGCAGCGTATCTTCAGAATGTAAAAATTGCTCCAATGAGGTTAGGATCGGGGTTTCCTGCCCAAAAGGCAGTGACTGCCGCAGGTTGGTTTTACTGAAAAACTTTGCTTTAACAGATTGGTAAGGTTCTAAAACAGTGAACAGGCAGTCAGGCTGTTTCCACCTTGCATGGCAAAATTTCCCTTGCTTGGTTTCCATGTTCTGTGCCCTGTGCAGCTGCTGTAGCAGCAGGTGTGAAGATAACCAGGCAGCAGATTCCTCATGTGAACAGAAAAAGCCTGTGGGAGCAATTTAAAAGTGTGCTAGCGTAAAATCGTCTCAGTGCTGTGTGCTTTTTTATTTTAGAAGCAGGAGATGGACTTAGGCTTGACTTACTGAGCTTGCAGAACAGAACTGAGGGTTCCTGCCCTTTTTTTCACTTTTTGGTCTGTAACAGGGCTTCAGTTCTTTCTAGCAGCAATTACTACCGTAATTCTGAGACGTGGCTTTTCCCATTACAGCATCTCTTTATCAGATTTGTTTTTGGTTTTTTTTGCCTGACGCATTTCTGTACCTGTTAAAAAGCCGGAGAGCCATGCCACAAAAAAGTTGGTAACTCTTAATAGAATGCTGCCTCTCCTAAGCTCTCTTCAGGTGTTCATTGCAACTGTGGGAAGAGGGCAGTGCTGCTGTGGGAAGGTCTGAAGCGGGGTTGAAAGTGTGTTTGGTTCAGTCTGGGAAGGTGGTGGGTAGAGTTGTTAGGCATGGAGAATTCTGTCAATTTCTCTTTCAATCTTATATTCAGCTTGCCACACTTCTGTTTCATTTTTTTAAAAAATCCTCACAAAAATGTCTGGTGTGCATTTCTGCCAATATATATTTTTCTATGCTGTTTTGTCTAATAAAATGAATATTTGTTATGTTCACCAATACATGCATTTTTCACACGTTGACACAAACGTACACATTTGGGTCAGGAGCTTACTTTGCAATAGTTGGAGAAGTGTAAATTTCAGAAACAGCCTGTGTTTGGGTTTTGGCGTTGTTTTGGGAAGTGCAAATGAGTTTGGTTCACATTTTAAAATGACCCTAATTTCTCCCCTTTCCCTGGGAACAACTGGAGCTTCTGCCCACAGGGACATCGGCAGCTGGGGTGCTGAGCTCCCCACACCTTCTGCTCATTACTGGAATTCCCAGTTCAGGCATAACGCCTGTCTGTGTACTTCTCACTAAGAATTCATGGTAGGATCAAAACTGTATTAGACTTGCCAGCTCAGCGACTCAGGTTGAAGAATGCAGGTCCTACCCACATCTGCAGCTAATAATAATAAATAATAGTAACTTATTATTTGTACCCTGCCCATCTGCGTGGCTGGCTCCAGTCACTCTGCGGGACTTCCAACATATTTTAAAACATAATAAAACATTAAACCTTAAATCTGCCTTCTAAAGTTATATAGTGCCACAGTTTGCGAGATTCATATTGTTTCATCCATGCCATTTGTGTGCATTTACATAAACTAATGCTGTGCTGCTTCCCTGAGAAGTGGAGAAAGCAGCTGAAGAAAGCTCTGGAGAGGCAAGAGAGAACAGGTTGCAGTGGCCCTTCAGAGTTTGCAAGGCAAACTGTGGGTGCTTCTCACTGCTAATCTGTATAAGGCAGTACTCCGTCTGGGGGTTGAAATGGCTCAGGGGAAGGGATGCAAATCTATGTCAATGTAGTTGAATCTAGTTTAGTACATCTTGGCCCAAGAGGATTTCCCTGGGGACCATTTTTGCTCCAATCTGACTTGCAGGCTCCTCACACAGCATTCCGCCCAACTTTTGGAGATGCAAAACCAGGATGTGTGTCTTCCAGGACTCACTTCTGGGTGAGTCGCATGACCCATGCCTGCCTTCGGCCCAGGAAAAAATGCTTTTTTGGGGGCAAGAGCGCAGCAACCAAAATGGCTGCCACGATCTCGCCCAGAAAAATGGGACATCCCTTTTTCCCCGGGGGCTCTTGGCAGGTTTGTAATGCAGTAAAAATGAATGGGGTCAACACCTACTGTTTTAAGTTATCTCCAGTCCAAGTAGAGATGGGAAGTGAACGCAGTTTCAGACAAGAGCCTGCTTTGGTAACAGAAAGATTTATGATGCAGCTTTGCAGGCCTTGGAAAAGTCTCAATTTGGTTAAGCATTAAGACCTGTAGAACCTATGCATGTTTACTTGGAAGGTAAGTTGGCTGCGTTTCGAAGGGGTTTATTGCCAGATTAAGTGTTCTTAGGGTTGCTCCCCTAAAATTATTTGTGGCTGAGGCCAGTGGGCATCTGGAATTTCTCGCACTTGGAAACTTGGTTGCGGCCTGACTTGTGTGTGGAGAAATAGCAGCGGGGATCCTGTCAAATCATCAATGACATGCCCTTGTGGCAGTGCCAGGAGCAAAACGTCAAAAACTCAGTTCCAACACCTGGTTTAAAATAGAAAGTGTTAACAGCACAACGAGGATGCATGAGGGAAACCTCTGGCTTTGTTTTCAGCCTGACCGGGCTATTGTTTTCAGAATTTGCTGGGGGAAACCAGTGTGGTGAAATGGTTTGGGGGGAAACTGAACTGAGGAGCTTTTCTTCAACTTTCCAACTTATAGGATAGCTAGTAACTGGGACGTGATGGTCTGCTTCCACTGTTGAAGGCAACATGCCTTGAAAATACTACTTTCTGTGAATCACAGGTCAGAAGAGTGCTGTTGTGCTTGGGTTTTGCTCACAGGCTTCACATGGGCATTTGGTTGGTGACCATGAGAACAGGATGCTGGGACTTAGGGCCACATAAAGGGCACCATATATTTAATGCACCATGCTGACACCACTTTAAATTCCCCCAAGGAATTCTGGGGGCTGTAGTTTGTGAAGGGTGCTGAGGGTTGTTAGGCGAGCCCAGTTACCTTCCCAGAATTGCAGTTCCCAGAAGAGGGATTGATTGTTAAATTACAGTCTGAGAATTGTAGCTCTGGGTGGGGAATAGGGGTCTCCTGACAACTCTCAGCACCCTTAAAAAACCACAGCTCCCATAATATCTTGGGGGAAGCCAGGACTGTTTAAAGTGGTACCATAGATTTAAACATTTGGTGAGAATGTGGCCTAGATGGGCATTTGTTCTGATCGTGCAGGGCTCTTTTTACATTCTGGAACACCGGAAGCACAACTGGTGGGACCCAGCAGCCTGTTTATGAGACTTGGAGAAGAAAGGCATGCAGGACATAGGAGAAGGACAGCTCTTCCCTGACATGAGCAACTGGTCAGAACTTTCTGCTGCCACCTTCAACTTTTGTGGTGTAGGTCTGGGGGCAAATGCAAATCATGGGTAGAAGGCATACCGGTGATCCCAAAGAACATGACATTTTCCTCATTAGTACACCAAATTTGCTTTCGGTTCACAATATGGTTGTTTCTTTGCCCAGTGAGTAATAGTGTGTGGTGATACAATTGTTGTTCCACATCATGCTCCAGTATCTTTTGGCAACGCAGCTAACAGATGGGGTTTGAAATTACGGTTTGCGGTGTTTAAATATTTGACTTTTGAATGATGAAAATTGTAAAATACAGATAGGTGTTGGACTTCAGGAATGTTTTGAACTTAATGGGGTTGTAACTTCTTCACGTGACATTGAATGGGAAGCGTGTAAGGGCTACATTTGAAGCAGGATTATAGCATATGCCTTCCATAAGGAATGCATTAGAACATTGCAGGAAGAGAATTTTCAGAAAACAGCGAAGTCTCTCTTCTAAATCAATTTGTAACATCCTTTTTCTCAGGTCTTTATAGAAAACATCTGCAACACGCTAATTATGAATTAAATTAGGGCAGAATTTGGATTTACATGTATGCACCAAATATATTGGGAAAGGGGTGAGAGACTGGATCAGATAAGGGACTTTTCATTTTTTAAAAGTCAGAACGATATGTAGTTGGTTAGAGGTGAGTGTAATACGGTCTGTTCAGTACCAAATGAAATAAATTCAGAGTTTCAGAAGTATTACTCCAAATTACATAGGAAGGATAATGATCCTACATGGTGTGTGACTTTGAAAGCATTTTTTTCCCAGTTGGTTCTCCTTCATCTTAAATACACAGCAAAAGGAAATTCTTGCAAAACCATTACAGATGGAAGAAATTAAGAAGGCTGTTTATATAATGAAGATTGGGAAAGTGCAGGGGCCAAATGCCAGGTTCAAAGTATGATGCATATATTTCTGTTTCTCCTAAATCTTGTAAAGATTACTCTCTAGGTAAATTATAAGCCAGTTAATTAATGTAGATGCTAAGATGCTAACAGTGAATTTGGCAAATGGAGTTGAAGCAGTGATAACGGCAGGATGTTAGGCGGGGTATGTCAGAATCCACATACATGTCCACCATGCACATGAATCCAACCTACACCCTGAGAGGAATGGAAACGTGTTGGAACTTGTGCCCATTTAAAATAAATGCACCCCAATTCACCTTCATAGCTGGTAAAGAACACATCACACCAGAAAGTAGGAAAGATTGGTTTATTGCTCAGAAAGTAGGAAATATTGGTTTATTGCTCAAAAAGAGAGCATATGTGCTAATTTGGGCAGCAAGTTGATTTGCATTGAGTAGAAAGTAATGTGCCTAAAACCTGCCCAGATCTGAGGGACTTGGAGATACCGCAACCCTAGGCAGTGTGCATCATGCTGTTGCACACAAGAATTTGTGGATAAGAACATAAGAAGAGCTCTGCTGGATCAGACCAAAAGCCCAGCATCCTGTTCTCGCAGTGGCCAACCAGATGATTGTGGGAAGCCCCCAAGCAGGACCTGAGCGCAATCCCCACTTGTGAGTCTCGGCCACTGGCTCCAGCCGTGGACGTAGAACATAACCATTGTGGCTAATGGCTATAGATAGCCTTGAATTTGTCACCTTCTCATTTAATGACATCCATGTCGGTGGATTAGCTTCATTGGATGACCCTGAATTCCGAACGTCTCCCTGCCCGCTCTACCATGTTCCCACTTACTTGTCTGTTTTCTAAACTGAAAAGCTGCAAGAGTTGTTTATTGGCTCTTCCCCCTCACCTCTGTTGAAACACACACACACACAGTGTCTCCCTTAGACCCAAAGGCCAGATGCTTGGGGGAAGAGGCTGCTGCTTGATGAGCTCCATTCAAGAGCGAGTAAAGGGATCCCAGCAGCTGTTTCCTCTCTTTCTCTCTCTCTCTCTCTCTTTAAAAAAGCAGCATTTTGTCTTGCTTTCAGAGTCCCACACTTGAAACTGCCATGCAGGTGTTTCTCTCTCTCCCCATCGCCTGGGCCTCTGGTGTCCACCTGGAGTTTGAGATGCCAAGCAGGAGTGAGAGCTGGGCCTTGCCCTTGAGTGACAAAATAAATGCCTTCTCATCTGGGGAATTTCAAAACAAGCCCATGGTTTTGTGGCAAGGAGAAAAAAATATTGTAAACCTGATGACCTTTTCTCCCGATGATAGTATTAGTACTGGCATTTTTGTAAGGGGAAATCTGCTTCCGACTCTTCAGAATCTCACCAAATTAATACTGAGGGAGGTTTTTTCAAATTTACATTGAACAGCTATAGACAGTACATGCCAACGTCAAGTTTCTTCGATTCTGTGTAATCACCTGCCTTTCCACTATATGTGTGTGTGTCCACTACGTAGACATATAGATATAAACACACACAAAACAATTTTTTATGTGCTGTAAGCCGCCCAGAGTGGCTGGGGAAACCCAGCCAGATGGGCAGGGTATAAATAATAAAATTATTATTATTATTATTATTATTTATTACTCTAGGGCCTCTGCCCCTCCTCTCTGTGCCCACAAACCCCTCCTTTCGCTGAGCTTGCCCAGTAAATACCAGCTTGATGATACTTTTCACAGCAGCGCTGGAAACAAAGCCTGAGTTTGTTTTATACAGGCATTTCCAGGAAAATTATGTTCAGAGTTGGCTGGTTGCATGCATGGATTGGGACAGCACTCCAACCGCTTGGCGTATTTTGCCTGGGAACCCCTTCTAGTCCTGGAAGCTCTGGGGATGAATTTAGCCCACAGGCTTGGAACTCAAGTTGGGATGAGGGGGAAGAAGCCACTGTGTTCTTGCTCCAGTGCCTTTCACATAAGTTTAATTTGCAAAAAGCAGTAGGTGAAACGCTGCACGGTATGGCAAGAGGGATTATCATGTGCCGCTTGTACATACACATCAAGCTGCTGCTAAGGGCACAAGAGCCAGGGATGTATTAAGCTGGCAGTCCTGCTTGGGTCCAGGAGCAAGCTATGTTTTGGTGAGTTTGTGGAGAGATGCTCCATTGGATGATCAGGAGGTGGAGCTAACTGCTAGAGCGCATGTTTTGTGCTAGTAGTAAGTGGTTTACTGGAAACTGCCTCGTGAGGCGTAATCTGTCATCTACCCTTCCCTGGCTTTTAGAACACTGCTAAGGTAATAGCTTGATATAAGTTTGAGAACTGATGGGCAAAGTTCCAAATGCTCGTTAATTTGGTTCACACTGATAATTGGTTTTGCAATGCAAGATGGGATTCATACTGGGTGGTTCGCATTTCTGGCTGTCAGTGTTGTTGTTTTGGTTCGAGAAATCTTGCTTGATCAGACTTCTAATTAAAGAGACTTCTGAACGCTGAATTGCTTAAGTTTGAAGTAGAGTCTTTTGACAACTTGATGGTTTCTGGCTGTGGAGTTTTCTCTTGTGCTCTGCTCGCTTTGATCCTAATTGGGTAGGGATGTTTTGGGCGTGCCGCTTCTGAAAGATCTCATTTGTACTGGAGTGTTTTGCTGAACAGTACTAAACTGTTCTGTTTCATGCTGAAATGTTATGATGTCACTTTTGGAATAGGGCTGCCATTTTGTAATGGGCTCAGAATAAAACTGAAAAGGATATATATTCATTGTTTCTGTAATGCTACATTGAGCAGAGGCAACGTGTGGGTAAACCTCCTAATAGCAGAGTGTGCGGTTTTGCTGGTCCCTTCTTGTATCTCTCGAGTTTCTTTTCTCTTTCTCATTATGGGATCAACATAACCACAAGCTCTGTATTTTACTCACACATTGCAGCATTGCAGAATCGGTGTCCATCGTTTTTAAACACATCTCAGTTTCACTTGCAGCCCGTTATGCTGTTCCAAAAGTTACATTAGAATACTTCACAATAGTGGAACTTGCAGTTCTGATGGTCCCAAAGAATGAAAAAGACAAGATCACACTGCATTTAGGGTTCCACAGATCAAACAGACAAGTCCCCTGCTCTAGGGAAGGAACAATCTGTGCCTCGAGTATCCATGGTGCTTGTTCAGCCCTTAGGTTAAAAAAAATAAAAATATTAAAACAAATGTGTTAAGAGTTTCATCATTACAATGCTAAAATTAAGACTCAATGACGGTAGTGTTGGAAAGGCATTTTAAATAGGTTTTCAGTGAATATATTAACGTGAAACCCCAGTAAAGTTTTTCCACAAATTCCTACACTGCTTTTTATTATTGCTGATTCATTCTTACAGCATATCAAAGCCATACAGGTTTAATAGTTCATCCTTCTCCCCCTGAGAACCAATTTATGAGTATATTAGGATATCAAAATAGATAAATAACTGTGAAAAGGGCTAGGAACATCAGCA
Organism: Podarcis pityusensis; assembly: GCF_964106645.2. Taxonomy (NCBI): domain Eukaryota; kingdom Metazoa; phylum Chordata; class Lepidosauria; order Squamata; family Lacertidae; genus Podarcis; species Podarcis pityusensis. The sequence goes on along the minus strand of NC_138026.1, from coordinate 88,482,562 downwards.
TTTGCCCAAGTGAAATTCTCAGGTATTCTTTGGGAGAAACCAATACAGTTACCTATATGTCGGTTTTTAATACACTTTTAAAAAGTGTCGTGCCTCTGGGTGGTGGGCATTGAAGGTACAGATCAGGTGCTTTCCAGGCCCTGTGCATCCCTCTTATGGGAGAAGCTGCATTTGTGAGCCTAGTACATGTCATACAGTTTCTGTAACAACATGGCGCCCTCAAAGTGTTGATGGACTACAACTTCCATTGGCCTCGGCCTGCATGGCTGATGGTCAGGGATAATGTGAGTTGTAATCAAGCAATTTCTGGAGAGTGCCATATTGTCTCCTGCTTTACATATACACAGAGAATGCATATTTTTGGGGATTGTATTATTTTTGACTCTTTGAAGAACCCATCTTTATTCCAATCCACCTCCAGATTATGAAAATGGAAATTGTAGCTTAATCTCTTGTAAAGACACCACTGTTGGCTGGTAATGAAGGGACCTGTCTCTGGTGGCCTGCTGTTCCATAACTCTCTGTTATGAGGTTTCTCAGAAACTCTCAAGCAAGGTTCTTAACCTTTGTGCCTCTTAAAGTTAATGGCCAGGAGAAATTCAGGAAATGCATTCTCCCCCCAACCCACCCCCATCAGATTTAGCAGTGATGCAAGTTTGTCCTGTGGAATGACTGCCTGCCACGCAGTTGCTCTGAAAACAGGAACTTCCTTTAAGAGCAAAGTATTTAAGGGCTAAACTGAATGTGTAGTTTGCTATTGCAAAACTCATTAAAAAGCAGAATAAAATAGCCAGTGTTCCCCCATCAAGCCCCATAAGAAAGAGGGGGAGGATTTTTTTTAAAGCCTTTGTTCTGATTGGATGCCACCACCTATTAATAGGAAGAAAACCCCAATTGGTACCATGGGTCTCAGTAGTGGTTTCTAAATGTTTGTTTGGACTTCCAACTCACTTCTAGCACTCCAGCATTATTTAACACCCAAATTAATTGTGCAGCTACATCTTGCATATCTGCTCGCTCGCTTTTACCATATAATTCTGCTTCTTCCTCAGAAGATGCTGTTTAAGAAGAATTGTGGCACAAAGACGAGAATCATCAAAATCCGGGTAAGTGGCTATTGCTTGACAATTCTCACTTTTGTCTTCTTCCTCCTGGGGTTGGGCAATGAAGTTTCCCTGCTTGTGGGATGGTAATATAGCAATGAACCTTCGTCTTGCATTCATCCTGATTTCCTTGCAGCATGCTTACACGTCTTTCACTTAGCTCACACTTTTCATTATATTTCCATGTCACTTTCCAAACTGCAAAAAGTCTTGTGTATTTTAAAGTGGATTTGTTGTGCTCGGGTGATGGGGGCCATTCAATCCACTTCACTTGTGCAAACCTAAAGTCCTGGCAGGCAGCTGAATTACTCCCACAAAACACTGGCAGGCTGGAGACATCCAAAATGTTGTGCTCTCCTCGGGTCCACTTCTGAAATAGCAGAAAACTTGATCTTCAATCTGTTGCAGTTGCCTCAGAAGAACTTTCATGGTTTTTTCTCCAGAAAGAGGTTGTGTCTAGAGTCAAGGGTGAAGACTGGGTGAGGACTGCAGGCAGAGATGGAAACTAGACACTCCTGAACTTGAGCATCAGGGAGTTCATCTGTATATTCTGAGCCATGTGCAGGAATCCTGAAGTTTCTGATGCATGAATCACCATTGCCAGCCTTTCCCTGTCCAACAGAATTATGTGTGAGATTGGGAGAAGGGACCTGAGTTAAGGGCCTTAATGTACCTCCATGGAAGAAAGGGCTTGCATGTACTTTCATATAATTTGGTTGCTTTCTTCTATCCACATCTATTAATCCTTTGGGGCCAACTACGCCCAATGCACTGCATCTAGTAGTTATGAACCATGGAGGACCGCCAACAGAGACTTCCCCCAAGTCCTAAGTGATTAGGCTGGGATATTAGGGATTAGGCAGTCTTTAAAATATTCTGGACCCATCTTGTTAAAGTCCTTGTAAATACAAGAACCTTTTACAATTTACAATACAAGAACCTTCAAACTGGCCCGGTAGAGTATGGGCAGCCACTGCAAGCATTTGACCCCCAGAGCAATGTGCTGGTGATAGGCTGGCCCTATCAACACTGTAACTGCAGTATTTTGCACCAAGTGGAGCTTCCAAATGAGGTGCAAAGGTAGCCCCACATAGATCACATTGCAGTGTGGTCACAAGTGCATGAATCGCCACCGACAGGCTATCCCTGTCCAAGAATGGACACAGTTGGCACCCTAGCTCTAGCTGATAAAACACACTGCTAGCTATTGAGACTAGTGACAAAGAGGGAAATAATGACTATAATTTTAAATGGAAGCGCAACACCTCTCATCACAGGTAGGAAGAAGACTGTAACAAGGTGATCTGTGTGCCTGCTCAGTTTGTTCTGCTGACGCCTGGCTGGCAACTTCCATGGCCCCAGCTGTCCCTTATTGTGGCTTTTTGCCTTTAACCCATACTTGGCTTTGACAGCCCTTCAAATGGAAGAACATGTGGCCACTCTATTACTATTATTGCCAGTTGGGAATAACATCTGAATATCCTTAGATGGTGGTTTGCATTAATCACAGCATTAGTGCTAATCATTTCATCGTTGGATGCATGCTTAATATGTAGATATGCGGTGTATGCAATCAGTTATGCATTAGTTGTGCCCATTAGGAAGAACTGAAATAGATGATTATCACTTCATTCAGTAATAAGGATAATTGGTTGTTGGTAGAGTATCTGATTCACATGCAGAGAAGGCCTCACATTCAATCCCTGACATTTCCAGGCCAGGCTAGGAATGTCCCCATTCTGAAACTTTGGAGAGCTGCTGACATCCAATGTGGACAATACTGAACTAGATGGACAAATCATCTGAACTGGTACCATGCAGCTTCCATTTCAGCCAAGCCACACTCACCTAGCTCAACTGAAATGGGGTTTGCAGCCACTGCTGATCAGCTGATTGACAGTGCCTCCAAAGCTCTGTGCACTGATCAGCAGGTCTTAGGAAGCTCCATTTTTAGCACTCTGCGAGTGCTGATTGGCCTATTGTTGGTGCTTCGTGGGCTGTGCTTTTACCCGCAGAGTCTGATATAGAACCAAGCAGACAAAAGTGGGTCACCTGGTGCTATTCTGATGTCAGGTGATTGGTAGGTGGGAGACCTTGCCCACCTGACACGCTTGGCCTTCGAGGGGTGGGGGAGATAACTGTCTGTCCCCCCACCTGAACCAGTTCCTCACCCCTGTGGTAGAAGGAGGGATCTAATTCCAAAAATGGAGAGGAGGGGGTGGCAAGGGCCGGGTGGACATGTGGATGCTAGGGTGAGTTAGAGAGGGAAGTTGGGAAGCTAATACACATTTCTTCAAGGCAGTGTGGATACCTGCGTGAGAGCAGGTAAGAAGGAAAGAAGAGAATAGCTGAGGAGCAGATAATTACTTAAAGTCCTTCACTGAAGCACAAAAGTGTCTTTAAAAAAAATAAGTACTAGATTGGGTTGGTCATGATGGCAAGAATATTTTCTGCAGCCCCTTCCACTTAACTAAAACAATAATTTGTTATAGAGGTAGCATTTTTGTGGCCAGCAATGCCACAGCAGAGCTGTGTTCTTGGAATGCTTCTTTCATCACATAATATCCTCCTATTGTGATAAGGGCGGGGAAGCGAGAGCTAAGATGTGAAAGTAATCTTCTCCCATGCACTTTCCCAAGAAGAAGAGCATGAATGTTTGAAATGTGCTGGGAATCGATTTGGCAATAGATTATTTCCTGCACCTGGTGATTTTTGCTTCTTTTATCTTCTCAGTGTGTGGTACAGCCCTCCTTAAATTTTGTAAGCATTCTTCTTAGTAATTGACTCGCTTTTGAGAAAAGTTAACTTAAAATCCCATTTGCTACTTTGCAAAACATTCCCCTGATTTTGCTGAGTTCTCCAGGCAAAAGATTTCAGCTGGGTAATTTTTCATGGTAATTTCAGCATGTACCTCCTATTTATTGTGGGGGGTGGCGGTGGGCATCCCTTTCACAAATGGCACTAGAAAATAATTTCTTAACTCTGCATATGGACTGAAGCACAGAAATAAGGAAGATGATTGATATGACCTAACTCTCCAAGACAAATAAACAGGAAGTTTGTGGCTCATTTATGTAAATCTCATCTCTAAACAGCTTGTGGGCATAATCTGAGAGATCATAAAGCTGTAAAGTGGCTGATAACCACTAAGCAAACTAAAGCAGTATAACTTAGTACAGGATCTTTGGCAGTTTCAAAGGATCCTCTGAGAGGAAGTGATTATTATTTCTTTAAGAAACTTTCCAGTGCAGAATTCTAAATGGCCAACAGTTTAACAACAAAATAGCATTTCGTCTTTTTTATCTCTTGTTTAAAAACAACAGAGGTCCTTTTTCCAGCCCCTTGTTGCAGACACCAAGAACTGCAAATTATAATGTTGATCCCACTTGATTTTTCCAAACTGAAGCATGTATTTCATTGTTCTTTTTCCCCTGTAAGAAATAAAGTCCTTCCACACAGCAAAATATTACTCTGGTTTTGTGATCCCTTTGATCATACATATCTGATAGGTAAGCTTTTTTGCTACTTTACCAACTCTTCTGGTGTGGTGCTATATTCAAAGAAATCAATCATATGCTTTATGTTTTAGATGTTTCACATAACACTCTATTCAATACCTTTCTACCTCTTGACATTCTAACCAAATATATATAGGTCTCTTTCCACACCCTTTCCAAAAAAATAGTGAGACTTTTTCTGCATGCAAAAGGGTATAGTACCATCTATGTAACATTTTCATAGTATTATTTTATCCAGAATGTATGCCAGTACAAATTCATTGGCTTCACTACCCACATGTGGGAGAAAAAATAGTGTAGCAAGACGGGAGCTCTAGCCTTGTGCAGGAGGAAGGGAGAACAGGTGATGCCATTTTGAGTAATCCATAAAATTCCAGGTTTGAGCTGAAATAGCAAAGTTATTGGAAATGACCAAATGGATAAGGCAAGAGATGAGGAGGCTTGAAAGCAAGAATGAGAAGGATACAAAATAGGAAGAGAAGCGCCATCTCCTTGATGGATTTCCTGAAAATAAGCCTAATCTCTGGTGAGAGTTGATGTAGATTATTGCAACTCATTTCATCTTCTGTGGATCCTGTTTTGTAGACCTGCACTCACTTTCAAGCTCTTCATTCTCACAGAATAGCAATCTGTTTCCTGCGGTTCCATGGGTTGCCTTTGCAAATGATAGTTCTTCTGCACCAGTTCTAAGTTCTTTCTGTTCGGAATAGAGAGCAACTTTAACTAAGCATGGAATCCTTAGTCCTCCAAACAAGCCAACTGGCTAAGTTAGATACGAGGCAGAAACTTCATGTACAAGAGCTGAAATGCTCTTGCTAACAGAGCCATCAGTATCAGATAATGCTCCATGGAAGGGGTAAATATTTGGGTGTCCTTCTTTGCTCTTCCGAGTTTGAGGCTTATTTCTTCGTGGCTTATTTCTCCAGCAGGGTGGTAATTAGACTTTGTTCATTTCATTACGTGGGTGGAGGGTGGGAGTTGAATCTTGCCTTTTATTTTAATTTTGGCATTATCTGTCAGCCCAGAGGCTTTCTGAAATTTGTCCCATTTGGGTCCTTGTTAACAATTAAATTAAATGTAGGAATAGAGTAAAAAAGTTAAGGTCATGCTGTTGTAGGAGTGCAAACAGGAGATGTAGGTCAAATCAATGGCTCTCATTCATATATATGAATTTTTTGGGGGTCCCCCTCCCCAAAGACTGGGTTGCAGGGAGGTTACAGTTTTCCACACCATAGTCTGTCAACTATATTTGCCTATCTTTCTGATGAGTGTGGGAACCTGGATCTCCTTTTCATTAATTCTTCTGCTGTACGTTGTGCCCATGATTCTCATCCTTGGCCTCTGCCAGGGAAGTGATTTATCCAGAGGCAAGGGCCTAGTGTCGGCATGTGTAGTCCCTGTGCCAACAGCCTTGGTTAGAGAAAGATGATAAAGATGCACTTTGTTCTTTTCAGTTTTGATTCTTTCTACATGCATAATATTGCCTGTGTTGGGTTTGTTAGCTGTGAGCAACTGCAGTGCCTGGAGCCTAATGCAGATTGCAGGGTGTATACAGGGTGCTTGCATATATTCTCTCCCACCCACCCCCCTGCACATTTACTCCATAAGGCAGCCATTCATTCTGTGTATTGCAGATCCCGAGGCTAGCATCTGATTTGCATTAGACATAAAGGCTATAAAGTCTTACAAGCACATGCACCAGCAGTACCCGTTCAAAGCGACATGTGCCTGTGTTGGCAGAGTACTGGTGTTCCAAAGATGCCGTAGCTTAGTAGCAGAGGGCACATGCTGATGGTCTGTATTTCAGCTCTTCAGGATCTTTTCCAGCCCTAACTGGAGATTAAGGGAGACGAACTACTGATCAAGGTCATTCTGCTGACTGGCAGCAGATCGCCAGCATTTCAACAGAAGTATTTCCCAGCCCTGCTTGGAGGTTCTGGAGATGGAAATGGGGATGATTTGCATGTGTTCTGCCACCGAGCAACAACTCTTCCATTACTGCCACTCCCTACAGATGGTTCAAAGCCAGATGGCTTGACTTGTTGTAAGGCAGCTTCCTATGGTCCTATGCTCTATATCCAAGGCAGCTCCATCTGGTACACCGGCTGAGACCCTACCAGGGTGGTACATGCCCTAGTTATCTCCTGCTTGGACTATTGCAGTGCACTCTGTGTGGATCTACATTTGAAGGTGGCTTGGAAACTACAACTAATCCAGAATGTGGCAGCTAGATTGGTGACTGGGAGTTGCCGCTGGGACTATTAACAGCCGTCTTAAAAGAACTACATTAGCTCCCAGAATAAATCAAAGTGTTGGTGCTGACCTTTAAAACTCTAAATGGCTTTGGCCCTGTGCACCTGAAGGGGTGTCTTCAGCCCAAGACACGGAGATCCAGCTACAAGGTCCTTCTGGTGGTTCCCTCATTGCGAGAGGTGAGGTTACTGGGAACCAGGCCGAGGGCCTTATCGGTAGTGGCGCCCACCCTGTGGAATGCCCTCCCAGCAGATGTCAAAGAGATAAACAACTATGTGATTTTTAAAAGACATCTGAAGGCAGTCCTGTTCAGGGGAATTTTTTTTAGTGTTTGATGTTGTATTGTGTTTTTACTAAAAAAAATTGTTGGGAAAAAGGAAGACAGAGAGAAAGACTGCAGCCCCAGTTGCATATGCAGCATGTCTCTGAAGGGGAATTGATCAATTAAAAGCACAATAAGCTTAGGAACAAGGGACGCGGGTGGCGCTGTGGGTTAAACCACAGAGCCTAGGGCTTGCCGATCAGATGGTCGGTGGTTCGAATCCCCACGACGGGGTGAGCTCCCGTTGCTCGGTCCCTGCTCCTGCCAACCTAGCAGTTCGAAAGCACATCAAAGTACAAGTAGATAAATAGGTACCACTCCGGCGGGAAGGTAAACGGCGTTTCCGTGCACTGCTCTGGTTCGCCAGAAGCAGCTTAGTCATGCTGGCCACATGACCTGGAAGCTGTACGCCGGCTCCCTCGGCCAATAAAGCGAGATGAGCGCCGCAACCCCAGAGTCGGTCACGACTGGACCTAATGGTTTGGGGTCCCTTTACCTTTTTAAGCTTAGGAACATTGAGTGGTGCTTTATGCTATTGGTCCATCTACCTCAGTACTGACTGGCAGTGGCTTTCCAAGCTTTCAGGCAGGTGTCTCTCCCAGTATTACTTGAAGATGCTGGGGTTTGAACCCAGGGCCTTCTGCATGCAAAGCTTATGCCCTGCCACTGAGCTATGGCTCTTCCATATTGTTGTGTGTTCTACCAGTGCGGCAGTACCAAGAGCTTGCTTTTTGAGAGCTCTATAAAGACTGGCCAGATGGAGAGACAAAATAAGCAAGGTCAGTGCTGTAGGGATGGTGTAGCCTATTTTCAGGAGCAATGTCCCCATTCCCCAAGTAAGGAAAAATCAGAAAGTGGATAGGCCACAGCCCTTCCGATTTCCATGCAAGTCAATGCATGAAAAATGGTTTATCAACAACCAGAGTAATTCATGACTAAATTACTTTTTAGAACGGTGTTCTTCACCTATACTGCTATGCTCTGTAGATAAGTAAACAGTTTTTATTGCATGTAAGCCTTCAAATGCTCAGCACATGGGGTTTATTTAGCTGAAACATGTAAAAAATGGTCTTTTGGAAAGCTTCTTTTACATCATAGGACAGTGGAAGTGCTTTATTAATGCAAGCACCATGCCAAAAAAAGAGGGCATTAGGGGTTGAAATGAGACTATCATGAGTTGGCATCAGTGAGAACCCAGATCTGGCTAATTTCCTACTATGCCTGGTTATGTGCAACTGAGCATAATGCTTCTCTTTGAAGAGCTTTTCAAAGAAGCTTGAACATTGTCTAGTTGCCCCTTTGTACAGTTGCCAGTGGCCACCTGACAACTTTGTAAACACACTTGTGCTTCTCTCCCCCCCACCCCCTTATAGCGAGGACACTGGTATGTTTACTTGACCTTTTCAGATGGCGCCACCCCCTAGCAACATTGCAGAAATACAAAGGGGGAGTTGAGCAGCAATTTGTTCTCTGCTTATGGCATTGGCTTCAACAATTTTCTAAAGGTGGCAGCAGGAGGAAAAGACACTGGGGTGTCAAACACGAGAACAGAAAGACCTTGGGATGCTAAACTCTAGGATGAGCCAGAAGAGTTGGGTTGTAGCTTAAATATGCGTGCCAATGTTTAGAAAGTGCTCAGATAAGGAATAAGTTGAAGGGCCACGATATCAGCAGGTACGCAGATTGCCCACAGGAAAGGGAAGCAAAGCACTCTGTGGAACATTGAACAAGTCCAGCTGTGCAGTTTAGGGATGGAATAACTTTCGGCTTACTAGACCTACTTTATACCTTCCCATTCCTCAGGCAAGCTTAGGGTGGAAGTTAAAACAAATAACATTCTAAAGGAACATTAACAACAGTCCAGTAAAAGTAGTCATAAGATGCTAAAACAGCTATGGCAGAAGTTGTGTTGAGTACCAATCAATGGATTGGGGGTTTCAGATACAGAAAAGTACTTAAAACATAATCATCCTTGGTAGCATTTTCTCAATTTGTACAGTATTGGATTTTTAATAATTTTTTGACTAGCTGATTAGTTGATCTTTAATAATAATAATAATAATAATAATAATAATAAAGTGTCTCTGAAGTCAGCAGTCTATATATTTTGATTGTTTTAGTACTTATAAAAACTACACCATCTTAAGAACATTCCTTCTTGCATTTGCGAGGATCATCTCATCTCAGATTGTGCTTGCCACTACACATGTGTGCATCATCTGACAGCAATGCTTTCTTTCAGACTATTTCCTCATGCACATGAGTTTCAATAAATTGAATCTGCTTAAAATTAACTGATCTGAAATGGGTCGATTATAAATGGACAAGTACGTACATCAAGAGTAGTCATCACTTGTCAGTGCTCCCAGAACTGAAGGTGATAAGGCATACAAAAGTCACAGCATAAAAGCTCCCTCCTAATGACTCCCATTTATGCCATTTCCTGCAGGCTTTCATCTCATCCAGTTCTAGTTGCCTCACCTCAAAGAGGATATTATAGAATTGGAAAAGGTTCAGAAAAGGGCAACCAAGATGATCGAGGAGCTGGAAAGACTCCCCTGTGTAGAAAGTTGGCATCATTTGGGACTTTTTAGAATAGAGAAAAAGCAAGTAAGAGGTGACATGATAGCAGATTATAAAATTAAGCATGACCTGGAGAAAATGGGAGAGAGAGAAGTCTCCACCCTCATAACACTAGAATTTGTGGACATTCAAAGAAGCTGATGGTTGGACGATTCGGGACAGTTGAAAGAAAATACTTTTTCACGGAGCGTATCTTTAATCAATGGAATTCAGTCCCCCAGTAGGCAGTGATGGCCACCAACCTAGATGGCTTTAACAGAGGATTAGACAAATTCACAGAGGAGAGGGCTATCAGTGGCTACTAGCCATCATGGCTACTGTTGTAGTCCCATTTCTGAGTAAGCAGGGGCTAGGAGTCTCTGACGCACAATGGCCTGAGAGCAGAATCCACATCCGAAATCAAGTCCATTCTGAGGGTTGGGCAGGCAGCAGGCAGCATAGTCAGACAATCCAGACGTCAGGGAATCCAGATGATCACAGAGCCAAGGGTCCAATGGGAGAGCAGGATGCAGCAAGGTAGGGCCAGGAACCACAGGCATTGTTTCGAGCATTGATGACTGCTGAGAGTTCTGTTTAAGAAGGCCAGAGCCGGCTGGTTGTCATCAGTGCCTTCTCTGTGTCCTTGAAGGCTGATCAGCTGCAGGTGGTATCAGTTTGCCTTCTCCAGGCTTCTGTTCAGCAGGCAAAGCTGACCCATGGCAGCAATAATGTTCCTGAATACCAGCTGCTGGAAGCCACAGGAGAGGAATGTGCAGTTCTGCTTGAATCCTGCTTTCAGGTTTCCCACAGGCATCTGGTTGGCCAATGTGAGAACAGGATGCTGGACTAGATGGGCCATTGGTCCGATCCAGCAGGCTTTTCTTGCGTACTTATATTGCACATCCAGGACAAACCTGCTGAGCTGATGCTCAGGGTGGTCAGGTGTTACCTTATCTCGTGCATAGGGAGCCCATGTGGCCCTACAGATGTTGCTGGACATGCCAGCCATGGGCAGATGGGAATTCAGAGCCTACAACAGGGTTTCCCAAACTTGGGTTGACAGCTGTTTTTGGACTACAGTTCCCATCATCCCTGACGACTAGCTAGGGATGATGGGAGCTGTACTCCAAAAGCAGCTGGCTTGAGAGCAGTACATGTGAAAAGGATCTAGGAGTCTTGGTTGACCACAAACTTGACATGAGCCAACAGTGTGACACGGCAGCTAAAAAAGCCAATGCAATTCTGGGCTGCATCAATAGGAGTATAGCATCTAGATCAAGGGAAGTAATAGTGCCACTGTATTCTGCTCTGGTCAGACCTCACCTGGAGTACTGTGTCCAGTTCTGGGCACCACAGTTCAAGAAGGACACTGACAAACTGGAACGTGTCCAGAGGAGGGCAACCAAAATGGTCAAAGGCCTGGAAACGATGCCTTATGAGGAACGGCTAAGGGAGCTGGGCATGTTTAGCCTGGAGAAGAGGAGGTTAAGGGGTGATATGAAATATATAAAAGGATGTCACATAGAGGAGGGAGAAAGGTTGTTTTCTGCTGCTCCAGAGAAGCGGACACGGAGCAATGGATCCAAACTACAAGAAAGAAGATTCCACCTAAACATTAGGAAGAGCTTCCTGACAGTAAGAGCTGTTCGACAGTGGAATTTGCTGCCAAGGAGTGTGGTGGAGTCTCCTTCTTTGGAGGTCTTTAAGCAGAGGCTTGACAACCATATGTCAGGAGTGCTCTGATGGTGTTTCCTGCTTGGCAGGGGGTTGGACTCGATGGCCCTTGTGGTCTCTTCCAACTCTATGATTCTATGATTCTATGACCTAAGTTCGGGAAACCCTGGTCTTCAATATCAGAATGAGCACAGGTTCCTTATCCCTGCCATACCGTGTTTTTCTGCTGTTTCACCAATAGTTTCACTGTTTTGTTTTATTTAATTTTTTACTATTTAAGCTAGCCAGTTATTTGAAGGCACCTGCTTCAGTTTTGAAAAATAAATTAAGAGGAAGCTTTGTTTATCCGTGATTAGTGCAGAGGTGCAAATGACAGAAAGAAGCAACGAAGAGCCTGTAAAGGAATTTGACTTTTGTTTTAATAAGGAGCTGAGATTCTCTGTATTCCAGTCTAAGAAAACCTTGGCATGGCCACATAATGGCACCCAACTCTTTAGATTCTACAGAAGATATTCTGGACCAGCAATGGCTGTTGTTGACATTGTCATTAAAAGAAAGGAAATTGGTTCAATCTTTGTGGAAATTTCAAAAATGCTTTGAGTATTGCTTCACTAATACCCTCAATGTGATGAAGAAATGTTAAGAGTTGTATGTGCAACTGATCCGTTCTCTACGGCTGCAGTCTTGCATAGACTTAATGTGGGCCACAATCTTATTCATTCGTGTTACCTTGGAAATAAGTCCTGAGTTAAATGGGACTTTCACATAAGACAATGCCCACTTGATAATAACCAACTTGTGGTTTTGATTTTAATAGTCACAGTGAGAATAGTATTTGCAAGACATTGGGGGAAAGGCAGCTAAACCCTCTAAAAACTGAATGGGCTACCAAAGGTCTGGGAGGTACTACAAGCGGTGGACTTGACAGCATACAAAACTTTCCAAATGTGGTTGTGAAAGGCTGAATAAAAAAATGGGACACTTTGTACAGAGACGCCTTAATAGGAAAGAACTTGAGCAGGGAGAAAATTGGCATTGTTTTACTTTCTTTTTGAACTTTAAAAGTAGTATGTATATGTAAATAAACAGCTGTTAGTTTTGTACGGCGTTGCTTTGAAATACTGGCTTTCTAAAAAAAATAAACTGGTTGTTGCATAGACTTTGTGGTCTTTCACAGTTTGGCATTCCTAGCTCCTTGTTCCCTTCTGCATCTAGCACAAATCCCTGGTTCTTACATTTAAAACCTATAGTCTTGCTCCTAGTTTTCATTTTTATATCCCTGCTGATTACCGTATTTTTCGCCCTATAGGGCGCACTGGCCCATAGGACGCACCTCCTTTTTTGGGGGGGGGAAATGAATAAAAAAAAGTTATTTCCCCCAGCCCCCAGAACAGGCTGCTATCCGCAAGCCTTGCGAGTCCGACGGCAACTCCCTCTGGAGGGCGTCCCGTGCTTCGGGCTGCAGGCTGCTGCCCGCAAGCCTTGCGAGCCCGCGGGAACTCCCGCCGGGCGCGCAAGGCTTGCGGATAGCTTCCTGAAGCCTGTAGAGCGAGAGGGGTCGGTGCGCACCGACCCCTCTCGCTCTCCAGGCTTCAGCGAAAGCCTGCATTTGCCCCATAGGACGCACACACATTTCCCCTTCATTTTTGGAGGGGAAAAAGTGCGTCCTATAGGGCAAAAAATACGGTACATTAATTCTTCCAACTCCTATTTCATTAATAATAATTTTATTGTACCTGATGCAAGTGCTGCAGCATGCGTCATTTGGTTTGTAATTTAAGAATTAATTCTAGTAGTGTCAAAGTTCTGCTAGCCTAGGGGGTGACAGGTGGATGTGTTGCTTAGCAACCAGAGTGGGATGCTGCTTGCTGAGGTAGCACATGCCCTCATTGGCTGTGTGGTTCTGAGGGAGTCTTTCCTCTGTACATTTGATTGAATGCCTATCTGCTATATACAAGGCCTAAAGTAAGAAAGACAAAACCTCCTTGTTCCTCAAATTATATACCGCTCAGTATAGTGTTTATCATGATTTCTTTTCTCTGTGGACTCTGTCTGTGTTATGCAAGTGGTTTTGCTAACAGTACCTTCAGTGTGTATGGCACTTTGCAGTATGAGAGGACAGGTCTCTGTTCAGAGGGCTTGCAGTGTAATCACAAAGAAGATAAAACAGGAAGGGAAAGGAAGAGTAAGCTGGAGAAGAATAATGTCAGTAATGAGGGCTAGGAGAGCTAGGATGTTATGCTACCCAAATGATTCCACTTATTCTTCTTCATTGGTCACTGAGCCTAGAATTTCTTTCTAAAACACTTGCCTGGGGCCACAGCCCTTCTCTTCAAAACCACACACCACAATGTCTGTTTATGTACTTGGTTGTGGCTGTAGTTGACAGACAAAAATGCAGGGTTGCACCCCTGTCTGGGAGTGGGGGTGGTAGCAAAGTAAAACACAAACCGGGAGAGCAGGCTAGTTCCTTACAAAACAACACAAAACGGAGTAAAATAGTGCCTGTGCATTTTGCTATATATGTCAGGGTCTACAAATGATTGAAACCTACTCTTAAAAATAAATATATTGAAAGCTAAGAATTTATGGATTCCTGGCTCGCGTAGGTTCTCTCCATTTTCATGTTATTATGGCCTGTTCGGGATACCCTTTGAAATCCTCTGGGGATTGTGGTGTGTTAAAACAGGTGGCCATGTTTTGAAGACTGGAGAGACCTGGTAACCTTCAACATGATGCCCTTGGTGAAGTGATAATTGGCAAAATAAATAAATAAATAAATAAATAAATAAATAGTTGGAACTGTAGAGGCCTGATAAGTGACTATCATCGCAGGCCAACTTCTGCTGAAGCCTCTCCTTTGCTTTTGCCATCCCTTTTTACCACAGTATGTAATTTTATTTTATTTTATTGCCAAATTAGATTTCCTGCTGTGTTAGTAGAAATGCTATAAGGAATCAAGTATAAATAGATTAATAGAGTATTAAAGGGAAAAATAAGATTAGAATATGTTAAGATAATTATAGGATAGAAAACAGAGGAAGATGGAAAGGAATTGCTGAAATAATTAATAGAAGTGGAATACAAAAAGGGAGGTGTGAGGAGGTCGTGGAAATAAGGGAATGAAAGTTAAGATATTGAAATTGTTTTGTGTTTTAAATGGTTTGCGTCTTGTTTTGTTAATCTTGTGTTCTTTCTTGTCTCTTTTTTTCTTTTTCTTTTCCTTTTTTGCTTTTCTGTTTTATTGTGTTTAAATGGTTGGAAAACCAATAAATAGTATTTTTTTTAAAAAAAGATTTCCTGCTGTGAAGACTTGTTTCCCATTATCGGGACCCCATGAGAGCTTCCAGACCTTATTCTGCCTTGCGTCTTGGAGTTTTGAGTAGTTAACAAGTGTCATCCTTCCCTCGCCTGTCAGCTACATTGTCTACCTGCAACTTCACCACCCCTCCCCACATACTAACAAAAAAAGCACAAAAACCCCCACATCCAGCTGCTGCATGTTCACTGATCCTGATTGGTTGGCATTTTAAAATGGAGGGCAGTGCCAGCCTCTTTGTCCATTTCCATCTCTCTCTCTCTCTCTCTCTCTCTCTCTGTACTGGCAGGCAGCTTCATTGCTCAGAAGAGGGACAAATCTGTCTGATTAATTCTGCCCCTTTAGCTCCGAATAAAGGTTGCTATGTTACCCTCCCACTCTGAGGCCTGCCAGTGCATACAACCATCCATAATGCCACAGCAGGCAGCTGGTGAGTGCTCTCGAAATGTGCCTCTCCTGCTGTGTTCTTGCTGTTCGCCAAGGTTACAGGGTGTGTGCATGGGGGTGTTGGGCATGACTTTGGGGGGCAGAGCTATGGATAGTCAGACATTGCAGCACTAGGATTTTCCTTCATAAAAATGCCAGCTTGGGAGGATCTCTCTCAAAGCGGGTTTCATATCGGAATCCTTGTAATGAAAAGCTGCTGCTTGACCATGCTCAGTCGTGGACAAGAGCAGGCCGGATGCCCACTGCCACCCTCGCTGATATCGCTAGTTTCTGAAAGCAGGGACCTGTGAGCCCCCAGATAATCTCTCACCATTGGCTGTGCTAGGTGGGGCTGCCAGGAGAATGGGTGATACTGCTTTGGAATGCAGAATGGGATGATTATGATTAAAAAAGATAAGCTGTAATTTAATAGCAGAACAAAAGAAGACCTGTCACAAGTGAAAAGACAATAGGGAAGTAGCTGAGCCAAAAACGTTATCTTTGTAGTGCTAGATTTTTGCTTGCAGGGAGGTTTCTACGTGGAGGAGCGCTCCAAAAATTGCACCCCACTCCATGCTACGTGAAGTGCTCTATTCATTTAACCATCTCCTCCTGCTGTATGTGCAAACCTATAGTGATTCTAAAGCTGGAGGAAGATTTCCATGCGTCCATCAACTTACAGGTCAAATTCCCCTGTCAATCAGGATTCAAAGACATTTACAGTGGTACCTTGGGTTACATACTCTTCAGGTTACATACGCTTCAGGTTACAGACTCCGCTAACCCAGAAATAGTGCTTCAGGTTAAGAACTTTGCTTCAGGATGAGAACAGAAATCGTGCTCCGGCGGCGCGGCGGCAGCAGGAGGCCCCATTAGCTAAAGTGGTGCTTCAGGTTAAGAACAGTTTCAGGTTAAGTACGGACCTCCAGAACGAATCAAGTACTTAACCCGAGATACCCACTGTACTACTATGCTTTCAAGTCAGCTAAATTTTTGCAGTCTCTGATAAATCAGGTTTAGTGTAGTTGTAGATTCATGTTTGGTTGCCAATACTGGAAGCAAACATGAGATGTGATTCACTGGGCCGAGGGCTCCAGACGCCAGACTCAGCTACATTAGTCAAAAAACCAGCATTTTGAATGTGTTATAAACATACAACAGCAGATGGCGGTGTAGAGCACAAAACGTTTCTATGCAATTTTGCATAGTGTTTTTTTTCCCTTTGGTTGTAACAATTTATTTTATGACTGATTTCTAGCATTTCCCCCCTGTGTTTAGATCTATCCACCCACCCACTGGCTATTGTGTCAGTGAATGCTAGGATAACCTTTTGTCGGACTGAATGATGATAGCTGGAGTTATCTTTTGAATTTGGTGTTTGGTCAGAGCTTTTTCAGAGCAGCTGAAGCAAGGCATTCTGTATATAGAGCTTGTTGGACCACAAGACCTTGTTGGACTACAGTTCCCGTGACTATTGTCCCTAGTAGGCTGAGGCTGATGGGAGTTGGAGTCCCACATTTGAAGGGCCTCAGCTTCCCTATCCCTGATTGGGTGTTTGGTAGTGTTTAATCATCAGTGATCTTTGCCAATGGAATTCTACAGGTGAAAAAGTCCATTGTGGCTGTGCAATCTTCAGCCATAGCTCTCTGACAATGCTAACCTCAGAGGCCTAAACGTTAGTTAGATGGACCAAGAAGTGTGCAGAGTCACATTCAGTATTATTCCATTACTGCCCTCCCGGTACAGAAATGGGAACATCTTGAATTGGAAATATTTTGGATTTCAAAGCCAGTACTGCTGATTTAAATTCATGGCACCTGTTCAGAGAAGTTTCCTGACGCTTTCACTGTTTAACCCCAGAGGCACCTGGGGTCAGACTTCCTCAAAGTTCAGAGATATTAATAATTTTAACTACTGGCTGC
Organism: Podarcis pityusensis; assembly: GCF_964106645.2. Taxonomy (NCBI): domain Eukaryota; kingdom Metazoa; phylum Chordata; class Lepidosauria; order Squamata; family Lacertidae; genus Podarcis; species Podarcis pityusensis. Next base: position 88,465,463 of record NC_138026.1, on the reverse strand, counting down.
TGTCACAGTAGAGAAGGATTCAAAAGGCTGGTAACTTGAATCTCTTTCTGAGTCCACATAACTGCAAAAGAGGAAAAACTTTTATTGCTTTTTCAAGCATTGCAGAACTACCTGTCCAACTGGAACTTAGAATAACAGCACCTTTATATGTATGGGCAGATGAATCACATAGAACCTGGGGTAACTTATGCAATGGATTTCAGATATTGTCGGACTCCAGCTACCATCCGCCAATGATGTTTGGCAACATCACATTGGTTATGCCTGGTGGGGAGAGAAATGTTCATTACAACCTTCTATATCTAAGGTTGGTCAGCCTGTCCCATCAGACTGGGTTATTATACAGCTTCCCAAATTTTAATTATAGTTGATTATTTGCAAATGTTTGTACAGCCATAGTAGAGATGACTGGTACAAGAGGAACACCCTCCCACTGGATGTTATTGAATGCTGTAGTACAGGATGAAGGAAATACTGGTACTTACAACGTCTTTCAACCATCTTGTGATTACCAGTTTTCGGTGGCTGCAGCTGGTAACAAAAGTGGGGCCCTCCAATTTTTTATTTTTTTACTGCAACTCCCATCAGCCCAAGCCATCATAGCTAAAGGACAGGAATGATGGGAATTGTAGTTCATAACATTTGAAGGGCGCCATGTTAGCTACCCCTGTGCTACAGAGAAATAGACTAATTCCTAGACTCTGTTTAATAGTTCCCACTGGATTGCATTGATTTAAAACTTAGACTGAGTTTTAGTTAACAGGGAAATGGGGAGGAAATGCAGCACATCTTTGACTCTCAGAGCAAGAACAGGTTATTTCCACCCCCACAAGTTCTAACAGAGACTAACAGAGACTGTTACTGTTTAATCAATATATTCAATTTATTTGTTTCGTTGTACATATTTTTTAAAAATACCCAAGTGGTGCACAAAAAGAGAAAGTGAGTCATAGTGTAAATCATAAAACAAAGCCAATAAGTATTAAAAGCTGCAGAAATAAAATGGGCCAAGTTGGGAAGACTTGAGGGGAGGGACAAAAAGTTTTCAACAAACAAAAATTTTACGATGTTGGGGCTGACTTCTCTTGTGGTGACCAGAATTCCAGAGACCTATGCCACAACACTAAAAGCATGTGTGCTCAAGTCACTGTGTGCTTTACTGCAATTGCGCCACCTTCTGGTGCAGTTTCACACACAACCCCTTTTACTTCAGATTTAATATCCACTGAAAAAGTCTTAATCTGCAGCTATAAACTCCAAGGATTTACTCCCTTGAATCTGTACATTATCTTTACATGTACCAGCTTGAAGGTTACAGATTTCAGAGACCACTTGGAAGAGGATCAGTGAAGAAAAATACAGCAAAATGCCTCAACTATCCACACAGACCTGCAGGAAACGCTTTAGAAATTGTTTTAATTGTTATACAAACTTCATTATGTTACATAGAATTCACAAACAGCATAACCTGAAAATGCTGCATAGTGTGTGGACATACGGGCCCTTTTTCATACCTAGTGTGAGTGCTCAACAGCATGAGATTATTGGGATTTCAGATTTGATATAAATGTGGTAAAGATCCAAAGTTTACTCATTGCATCTCATTGAGCAGGATAATTTTCTGAACTCTGGCAAGGACCCTCTTCTCTGCTTGTTTCATGCACCAAAATATATGGGAAGAAATGAAAATACCATTAACCAGGTTGCTGAAGATACATTGAGAAAGTACATGTTTGTCCTTTCCCCCCTTTGATATGGGGAGCATGGAAGATAGAAAGATGGTTGCTTTGCCCAACTTCGCATATCAACTCTGTCCTGGCAATTTGTTTTATGCATTATCAAAAAGGAATGGATAAAATAGCTATATTGGATCTATAGGTGATGCTGCAGTAGGAGTAGCTAATGTGGTGCCTTCCTGTTGTTATGGACTACAATTCCCATCATCCCTTGCCATTGGCCATGCTGTCTGGAGCTAATGGGAGTTGTAGTCCAAACTATCTGCCACCCCTGAGCTAGAGAAGGCATCAAAACCATATAAATGCATGGCTTTGGGCTAAACCCCTGTTTTTTCAAAATTGGTGTTGAAAGAAACCCCTTTTTTCAAAATTGGTGTATTGTTCATCAATGTATAGGTAAGTATACCTAGACATTGCTTCTTACATATATTTTTACTCATCCCTATAGATGTTACCTATTTGATATTGCTTATTAATGTAGTCTGTACAAGTGAAAAAATAAAATATGATATGGGTCTCATGTAATGTAAGTCATTTTCAAAATGGACCAGCTGAAGTAATTTGAGTCCCCTTGGTCTACTCTGAGAATGACTCACATTGGATATTAACCAATATTCTTTCCTTAAAGGTCCCCCCAAAAGTGTATGCAACAAAATCTGGACTCATAACTCTTAACTCAATGCCCATGCAGAAATCTGTATGTTTAGATCAGTGAGGCAGAATACAGCAGTGCTGTCAGAAGGCTGAATCTTTGTCTTCCATTGAACCAAGGGCCTCTCCCGTTTCCTATGTTAAGAACCAGGGAATGAACCAGATAATCTAATGGACCCTTTCCCCTGCTGACAAAGGGATTTGACCCTATTGGCAGGGTCAGCAACAGAGAAGACCTTTCTGTCTGTGACCTTTTCACTGTTTGATTGTAAGTCAGAATCCATTAGGGAAGATGCATGGATCAAAGACTGGGGTTCCGGATACAGTGACCACCTCTTGACAGACATGGCCATGAAGTGTCAGAGGTCACTTCGGGATAAAAGACCTGCTAGTTGGTGCTACGGAAAAGGAAAGGAAAATCCCAATGCTTAGCAAAAGGGCTGTCTCCTCAAGTTGGTTGAGTAAACGCTAGCATTTAGGAACACTGGTGTGTGGAAGGGAGGGAGGGAAGGAAGCAAGCAAGCAGGAAAAGAAACAGCAGGGTGTCTAGAGTCAACATCACGGCAGCAACATTATGGGATAGGTGTTTCCAGTTGCCTTACCCCCTCTCCATCTTGGAATCCTTATAAGAAGCTGTTGCAGGAGAATGGCTGTGAGCAACATCACGGGAAAGGTGTTTCTAGGACCAAGGGGAAACTCAAGGGGCATTGCTATTTCTGCTGTTGCCAGGAAAGATGATGATGTTGCATTTATAGTACTGAAATGTTGTTTTCCGTATGCTGCTGTATTTGCTTTTATGTTGCTGTTTTATCGCAATATTATGGAATCCTTCTTGTGACTGATTTGGAGATGTGTTTCTTTTTTTCTTCATTGTAAGCTGCTCTAAGCACGATCCTTTTTGTGGAAAGGCAGCATACAATTAAGATGAGGATGAAGCTGTACCTTGCTATATCCCCTGCATAGCCCTACGTGTTGTCTTCACTTCCCTTTTCATTTATTTATTTTCCAATTTCCATTTTAAAATATGTATAACCCACCTTTTCTTGGCAGAGCTCATGCCAGCTAATGGCAACACATTTATTTATTTCGTTACTTAGTTTCGTAAGATTTCTTGCCCGCCTTTCACCACAAAAATAAAATATGCAGTTATAAAACAAACCAAACAGTTACAACCAAAACACTAGTGCAGTAACCAGCGCTGCTTCTCTAAAAAAAGAGGTGCCGGAACTCACCATGAACGCCTCCCTTGTTGTCTTAGGATGGAGGTGCTGGAACTGAGTTTTGATAAGTTCTGGCTGAAAACTGGTAGAAAGCTGGTAGAAACAATGGAAAACAATGACTTATATTGAAAACAGTACAAACATTTAAGACCCACTCCACATGTAAGAACAGTTTAAAATAATTTCAGTACAACAGACTGGGATGAAGAGCTCCACTTAAAATGGTTGTTGGAAGAGGAAGGTCTCTGGTAGGCTCTTAAAAAAACAGTGAAGATTATGCCTGGATAATATGTGGCAGGAGGGAATCGAAGGAGGGTAGGTGCCTTCTTGGTGGTGGCATTCAGGCTATGGAACTCCTTGCAACAGGAAATACAGCTAAACCCCTGTCTATGCCTATAGACATTTTGTTCAAAGCACCTTTGTTTAGATGTATTTTTCAGTGGTGCTGCTTGAATATCAGCCAGATTTATGGCTGGTGTTCAGCACTTCCCTGCTTTTTCATTTTTACTCTTTTATGATTGCTGCTTCGCTGGTTTTCTTTTGTATTATGAAGGGGGCGGGCCACCTTGATTCTTCTGTGCTCGTTTAAATAAATAGGGTGCTCACTGCCAGCTTCCCTTGTGCACACTAGTCTCACATGCTCTGATACCTGTCCTTCTCACCTTTATCGTTTCCGTGCAGCACATCCATGGGAGCCGACCACCACCTCACTTTGTGTACGACCCCTCGGCCTTCGCCTTCCAATCCCTGAGCACCTTGAAGCCTCTGAGCCCAATAGCTCCAGTTGAAGAACCATCATGTGCCTACTGAAGGAGATAACGCCAAACTCTCAGGAATCATCATTCCAACCAACTTCCCAGCAGGGACTGGGTGTGGGAGGGCATGTTTTTTTGTTTTGTTTTGCAATAACCACCAAGATTCTTGGTAACAGGAGATGGGTGGCTTTTCTCTTGCCTGTTTTTCATGCCGTCGTAACTTCTGAAGATTTGCAGAAAGGGAATGTCTGTGCATTGAGCAAGCTCAGCTCATAAGCCATAGTACAATTATCAAGATGGTGTCTGATAACGCAGAAAGCTGTTTTTCTTACAATTAAAAGTTGGCATCTTGCCCTAATGAATGAGCAGTGATCCATGTGGTGGAATGTGAAGAATAAGCAGGGTTCTATCATTTCCCTCCCCAAATCTAATGGGAGTTGTTCTCTGTAGCCCAGTGAACCTTGCCAAGAATTAGAATGCTCTCTGGTCTCATCAGCTAAAGGTCAAGGTGGATCTGGCTTAGCTGCCCCTGGAGGGTGGACCAGATCTTCTTTGTGCAACCACATTACAAGGCTGGAACAAGAAGCACATTGAGGTTGTGCAGTCCCAGGGTCGCCTTGAGACACGGCACAAACACACACTTCTAGAGTACGTCCCAAAGGATTTTCTCATCTGCCGAGTTCACTAGCATTACATGTTCTTGCTCTGTGCAGTCTAGAATATGCCATGGAGCCCCAGGATGTTCTATGTCTGGGCAGATGTTAGCCAGAAGGTACTCAGGAAAGAAGATGGGGCTGGAAGAGGCACAATTTCCTCTCACTTTGGCTAGAAAACCCCTTATTGAGCCATGAGAGCATCACTTCCTTGGGCGCCATCCCCATCTGGCTGGGGAATATGTATGAAAATCATAAATGCATGGTTGGGTTCCCAACCATGTGTCTGGCTCCATCCTTGTGATCACACTGCTCACATCCTGCAGCTGCATGGGTTAGCACTGCAGGGGATAGAATAATGTGTGCTTGGGTTGCCTTTGATTTATATTCACTGCACTAGTTGAGATATAATAGGCATTGGGAGCAAACATCGGCTTTCAGCCGGCTGTTCAGTTGACTCTTTGTAGATCTGAGTGAGGGAGAAAGAGGAAGACAAAATATATTTTACTAACAGCTTCTTTATGGGGGCCGGGAATGCTGCTTTAACACGACTGCAGCCCCCACTGCTCCACATTGATTATCTTTCTTCTTGCTTGTCTGCATTGACATAAGAGAGGCTAGTTTTTGGTGCTGTTAAATGGCCCAGATTTTACAGCAGGGATGGAGAACCTATGATTCTCCAGGTGATGTTGGACTGCCACCAGTCCCAGCCAGCATGGCTAATGGTTAGGGGTGATTGGAGTTGTAGTCCAGCCAAATCTGGAGGGCCACAGAATTTGCTGCCTCTATTTACAGGGTCCCCTTCAAACCAGAAGAAATCAACAAGTGTCTCTTGGGCCTACACTGTTTTCTCTAGTTCTGTGATTTCAAAGATGTGTATTCAGACATCAGTCTTATCGGTGTACTATAATAATATGGTGTACAATCGAGCACCCGCTTCTGATGTGTAATCACCATTTTTAATTTTGAAAAATATATATGCAAAACAATATTTGGGAAATGTGAGTCTGCCCTAGCATGAACAACTTCTCTGAAACTTGGGGAGGAATTAAGTGCCGTGCTGTTCTGATCATTCCATCAGTGCAAGCTTTTCTGCTTGCCAGACAAAATTACCCCCTTCACAGCACACACTGTTCTAGGGGGTTCTCTTCCTAACCCCCCAGAGCAGATTTGGGGGAGATGCGGAGGAGGAGGGGGGAAGCCCCATTGCACTGCCTTTGTACTAGCTCCCGCTAGCATGCTGGGTTAATTGAATCTGGGCCTTAGATCTTAATCTTGGCCATAGAACATATTCTGTATAGAAAAAGCCAACCTCAGTTGCTCATGTTCCCTATGGAATCCCAAGTCCAGAATCTTTCCAAGAGTATGAGTTGACTCTGCTGCCTTAAGTCCTCCCTGCACATAGGTGGCAGTGGATGGAATGTTTGTGATAATGGAGTCAATGCTTTGGGTTTTTGGTTTGTTTTTTTACTGCCCCATCCCATGAAAGAAAAATTTGGTGGTGCGCACAGCCTTCTTTTCACCAGCATCAATGAAATAAAAAGCAGGCTGCTTTTTGTCCGCTGGCTTGCTCTGATAAGAACAAAATCAGTGAGGAATGAAATAAGGCAGGTCTTTTTTTGAAACATTTCCAGTTAAAAGAGGGGAAATTTGCTTCCTTGTCTTTTATTGCTATTTTTGCAGGCTCTATGGTCAACAATGCATGGTGGGATTTGTAATCTTTATGGGCTTTAGCCTCCCTATATGACAAGGGCAAATGTAACCTAGTTTGCCGTTTCTGCAAGTTAGGTTTGGCCTACAAACAGCCAGCATGAATCGTGGTCAGGAAAGGTTTGGGGTGCTACTTCCCCTGCCTAGAGCCAACTGCTTGTCCCACAGACACTACAGAGCGCTCCCCCCCCCCCTTTTGCTAAGCAGGATGACTATTTCTGATTGGCCCAGAATATGCCGTCCCAGATGATGATACAAGATGAAGGAATGGAGGGGAGACAAACCTCTGTTAATGCTGCCTTTCTTTAGTACTTTTGTAACATTTCTCTCTCTGTGGTTTTTCAATCAGAACAATAAAGTTACATTTTAACTGCTGCTATATTCACTGCTGGTTTTTTTGTCTCTGAGGACATGAAAAGCAGGGTTTTAGTTTACTGTACTATTTCAAAATAGACAGGGCCCCCGGGACTCCCATGTTTAAAATATTCCTTATCCCACAACAAGGGAAACCTGAGCAGCTTGACTGGAATCAGTCACGCAAGTTCAGGGAAGTTGCACGGGCTTGACCTTTGCAGTTTTTGCTGTAATAAAAGAAAAGGCTGCTTTTGCCACGTTTTGCTGGTCAGCCTTGATGAGCAACGATTCTGCCCTGCCCCCAGAGGGAGTCATCAACCCTATATGCAACAGCAGATTTGGTATTTCCACAGCGTTGTGAGGTCAGTGTGAGCAACTAGGTTACACATCTCGCATGCACGAAGCAAGAGCCTGCAATGACTGGACACTGCCCTGCAGCGAGGAATTTGGGGCTGTGTGACTGGACACTGCCCTGCAGTGAGGAAATTTTTTTGGGGGGGGTGACTGGACACTGCCCTGCAGTGAGGAATTTGGGGGGGGGGGTGACTGGACACTGCCCTGCAGCGAGGAATTAGGGGTGTGTGTGTGTGCAAGGACTGGTTCACACAGCACTGAGAATGTGACTCCCTGCAGCTGATACTTAGAAAAGATTAACCGTCTGCCAACAGTTTGCTGTTGAAAGTTAGAAGAGACATTGCTGTGAGAATGGAATTATGGTCTGAAATATACTCAGAGTCGCAAAGTGATTTCATGCTCTTTATTCAGCTCATAGTGGTGAGGAGGAATGAATGAATGTCCCCTCACAGTATCTGCTTTATATACATTATTTACACAATGGGCTGCACATGATTGGCTAATTCTGGAATTCTACTGTAAGCCAATCAGGTTGTGGATTCACTTCTATCTGGAGCAGGATTGGGTGGTTCCTGCCAACCAATCATACTGCTGCATTGTTCTAGGACCAATCAGACTGCTGCATTCTGAATCCTATTGTTCTAGGACCAATCAGACTGCTGCCTTTTGGATCCTATTGTTCTAGGACCAATCAGACTGCTACAGTTTGGATCCTATTCAACTCAGTACATAACACCCCTCCCCTCTAAGTTCCAGTCCTGCCCGGGAGGTCGCATTCATAGTCCTCAAGGTATGCCGGCGGCCTACGTGTGCGTTGTGGCCTGGGGTGTTCCCTGGTCCGGGCTCCGGGTTCTGGCTCGTGTTCCAAGGATGCTGGCTGTGATGCGGCTGTTTGGTCTGGTGCAACCGGCTCGCTCAGTCGTGGTTCTGGTTCCGGTGTCCTTTCGGCCTCACGGGTCCTCTCTGTATTTACTGATTCTGCCTCTCCTGCTGGCCCCTCCTGCTCTATGGGCCTCACTGCCCCGCTGTTCCCTTGGGACTCCTCTGACCTGTCCTCCTCCTGGTTTTCTCCCGGGAATCGTCGCCGTATCTGGTCGCAGTGGCGGCGCCAGCATTGCCCCCCATCCGTTAGCACCTCGTACGACACGGGGCCAGTGACCCTGGTGATTGTGGCGGGTACCCATGCTGGGCCTGCCCCAAAATTCTTTGCGTACACTGGGTCCTGGGCCTCGAAGGTCCGGGGGTTCCTGCCTTCCCCCACCACTACCTCATCCTGAGCTCTATCGGGGTGAAGGCGGTCCAATCTGATTGCAAGGCGCCGACCCATTAGTAGTTCAGCGGGGCTCCGGCCAGTCGTTGAGCTGGGGGTGCTGTGCTGTGCAAGTTCAGTCTTGCTCTTGGGCGCTGGGGCATCACAAATGGCCCGTACCTTGTCCCCAGTCGGGTGGACCCCTTCTGCGTCCACCATAAATCCCAGAAAGTCCACCTGAGGCACTCCTAGTAGACATTTTTCCCGCTTCACCTTGAGACCCGCCGTCTGGAAACGGTGCAGAACGGTGCGGAGGCGGTCCTCAAACTCCTCTGGTGTGGGGCCGGCAATCAACACATCATCGAAGAAGGGGGTGACGCCAGGAATCCCTTTAAGGAGAGAGTCCATTATATTCTGGAATATGCCTGGTGCCACGCTGACACCGAATTGCAGCCGCTTTACCCTGAACGCTCCTCTGTGCGTCACAATCGTCTGTGCCTCTGCTGTGGCCTCATCTACTGGCAGCTGTTGATATGCTTGGGCCAAGTCCAGCTTGCCAAAAATTTTCGACCCAGCCAGGGTGGCAAGGACATGGCTGACCACTGGCACTGGGTATGCGTGGGCCGTGAGGGCCTTGTTTATGGTACATTTGTAGTCTGCGCAGATGCGGACCGAACCATTAGGCTTGACGGGTGTGACGATTGGGGTTTCCCAGGGAGCATTAGGCACCGGCTCCAGCACTCCTTGCTCTACGAGTCGGTCCAATTCCTCGTCTATACGGGGTTTCAAGGCGAACGGGACCCGGCGGGCCTTGAGCCTGACCGGTCGTACTGCGGGGTCAAGCTGTAGCGCAATGGGGGGGCCCGTATACTGTCCCAATTTCCCATCGAAAACCCCTGGAAATTCCTTGCATATGGCGTCCACGTCCACTTGTAAGCTAGTGTGGTTCACCCCGGTGACAGCTAGCCCCAGTGGTCCAAACCATGCCAATCCCAGTAAGCTAATGTAGGGGCCCTTGACCACAAGCAAGTCCAGTTGCCGCGTCCGCCCTCGGTATTGCACCCTGAAGGTCCCCACCCCCATTGTGGGGACCTTACGTTTCTGGAAGTCCCGGAGGGTGAATGGGGCCGGCCTGAGTTTGGGACCCCCAGTGGGACACAGTTTCCTTAAGGTCCTTGCCGAGATTATGGATAGAGTTGAACCCGTGTCAAGCTCCATGCGGCATGGGGCCCCCTCTATCTGTACCTCTACATAAATTTTCTCTACGTTGGGGTGGGGCAACTGGTATACCTGGAAGTCCGTGAGCTCCGTCGAGTTGCCTTGGTGCGTTGGGCCCCGGGACCTGGGGCTCTTGGATTGGTCATCTGATGCCTGGTGTCGGGTGGGCCGAGCCCGACACACCCGGGCGATGTGTCCCGATTTTCGGCACTGCCTGCACTCTGCGTTGCGGAAACGGCAGGTCCTCCTCTCGTGACTCTCCCCGCAGCTTGCGCAGTTCCCTCCTTCTCGTCGAGGCAGCTGTGGTCTGTGCGCTGCTTGAGTGCGCTGCTGTACTCGGTGCACCTCCTCCCTGTCGGATCCTGAGTCGTCGGTGAGGTCTTCATGGTGGACCCTCGGTTGGGATGGCAGGCTCGGCCGTGCCTCTTGGGTCGACCTCTCGGCAGCTTCTGTTGCCAGGGCCTCCTCCAGAGCGACCTGGAACGTTAGGTCCTTCTTAGCGTAGAGGCGCCGTTGCAGCTTCTCATCCTTCAGGCCACCGACGAGGCGGTCACGAAGCATGTTCTCCAGCTCTGAGAAGTTGCAGAACCGGGCGGCTTGGCGGAGAGAGGTCACAAACCCAGTTATGGTTTCCCCAGGGGCTTGCCGCTTTGCGTAGAAGGCATTTCGACGAGCCACCACTGAGGGCTGCGGCGAAAAGTGCCCCTTCAGCTGTTCCATTATTGTTTTGTATGGAACAGTAGCGACGTCTTCAGGCGCAAGGAGAGCCCGGGCGATTTCAAACGTCTCCTCTCCGCAGACGCTGAAGAATATCGCCCTCTTCTTGGCGTCTTCTTCGTCGGTGACCCCTTTGGCTTCTAGGAGGAAGGTGAAACGGGAGGCGTACGCTTCCCAGTCTCCAGATGCTGGGTTGAATGGCGAGAAGCTGCTGTTGGCTGCCATTCTGAGTTCCTTGTGCCCCGGAGCTGAAGCCTGGATACACGGTGCGAGGCAGCGGTGCGGCAGTTGGCGGTGCTGCGGTGCTGTGTGTGGCAGTCAGCTCAGCGGGATCCCACCTTCGTCGCCAGTGAAATATACTCAGAGTCGCAAAGTGATTTCATGCTCTTTATTCAGCTCATAGTGGTGAGGAGGAATGAATGAATGTCCCCTCACAGTATCTGCTTTATATACATTATTTACACAATGGGCTGCACATGATTGGCTAATTCTGGAATTCTACTGTAAGCCAATCAGGTTGTGGATTCACTTCTATCTGGAGCAGGATTGGGTGGTTCCTGCCAACCAATCATACTGCTGCATTGTTCTAGGACCAATCAGACTGCTGCATTCTGAATCCTATTGTTCTAGGACCAATCAGACTGCTGCCTTTTGGATCCTATTGTTCTAGGACCAATCAGACTGCTACAGTTTGGATCCTATTCAACTCAGTACATAACATGGTCTATAGGCCAGGGTGGCAACCTGGGCTGTACTGCCTTGGTGAGAGGACAGGAATCGGAGATCATGTACCAGAGTTGAGCAGAAGTGACTCTGAGGATGGGTGAGGCCAAAACCAAAAGTTGGGTGGGCCACCCCTCTTCTCTCTTTCTGTCTCCCCCCTTCATCATCCATCCCCAGATCCAACCATTCATACTCAAGAGACAATTATCCATCCTGTTCACACAGAAGCAGTCTGAGGCATGAGCAGTTTGGCCTGGAGTTGATCAGTCCTTGACTACTCGGTAGCTGCAAGCCTCAATTGTGAAATTTGGTGAACATCTTTGAACAATTATGAAAGCTCTTCATATACATATATTACTCCCTTTTTCAGGAGAATAGTGCTATCGGTGTTAGCCAAGTCCTTTGTGTCCAGAAGTAGTGCATGCCATCAGCGAGAATTGCACCCATGATCATCTGTACCCATGATCTGTATCTGAGCGCCAAACTATACATTACAGAAGGCATATGGAAGTTATAGCCCTCTAAATGTTGTTGGTCTTCAGTTCCCATCAGCTTCAACCAGCATGGCTAATGGTCAGGATCTGGGATAATGGGAGTTGTCATCCAGCAGCATTTGAAGAGCACCAGGTTCCTGATTTTCCCATCCACCACAAGGATCCCACCAAAACTCCCCCCAGGAGCTGCTATTTACCCCCAAGGTGCTGTTTGCAGCTGGAGGGGCATTATTGAAAGGAATAGGAAACTCTTCCCTGACTAGACTGCCAACAACACCATTTTCTTTAAAATAAAAGTGGCCCAGTTAAGCTTTCTAAAAAGCATGAAGCTTTCTAAAAAGCATGAATAACATAGATTTGTCCGAGTGTCCCAAGTATAGCTGAACTGCTCTTACTGGAGAGAATGCTGGACTACATGAAAATCTGACCTGAACGTGCATGATCATTTTAATGCCAAGTTAATGTGCTTTTTGGAAAAGGCTAAATTTAAAAAAATTAACAAATCGGTATTTATTTTAAAGGCTAGTTGTGCTGGCTGCAGTTTTGGATTACCTTTCCCACTGTGATTCGCTATGATGGCATTTATGTATGATATTTCTCATCTCCTGACTTCCATCTATGGTGGAACGCAAGGTGGCATATGTCAGTTTCCCAAGAGGTCTTGTGCAAGGCTGCTGCTTCATATGCCAACTTTGGGTTGGGGTTGAGCAAGTCCTCTGTTAATGTTGAACTGCTAGAGGATGAATGAAGTCCGGGTGGTACTAACATAGGAGCTGTAGTTCAGTTAATTTGTGCAGCTGCTCATATGTACAAAATCTACTGCATGTGCCCAAAGGATGATAGTTGTTTTAAATGCCTTCTCTTTTGTTCAGAGAGGTTGCTTCATGATGTAAACTGAGTACAGCTGGTCGGCGGTTGAGCTTGCGGTTAACAGCCAGAGCAGTTCCAGTAACATTTGAGTCCCAGCCCTCATCCTGTTGCCTCTGCGTGCAGGTGTTTCCCTTCAAAGGTGAAAGCAGCTTATTTAGATTCCAAAAAGGGGATGGATACTCAGAACATAAACAGAGGCTCCTGGATCAGGCCAGTGGCCCATCGAGTCCAGCATCCTGTTCTCAGAGGGGTCAACCTACAAGCCAGGACCACATCGCAAGAGAACTCTTCTCTCCTGTTTCCAGCAACTGGTATTCAGAAGTATTACTGCCTCCTGACTGCTGAGGCAGAACATGACTATCATGGCTTGTAGACATCAAGGTAAAAGGTAGAAAGGTAAAGGACCCTAGCGGTTAACACCACACTGAGAAGCATATGTTTTCCCTTAAAAAAAATCTTCAGCATCCAGCCTGGGAATGAGTTCTGTATAACTCAGAAGTTTGCACATGGTATTGTGAGCATTAGTTGCTCTCAATAAAGCTATTGATTTTCCTGGGAGAGGGGGAGGTAAAGGACCCCTGGCCAGTTATTAAAGGTAAAGGGACCCCTTGACAACGGTCCAGTTGTGATCGACTCTGGGGTTGCGGCGCTCATCTCGCTTTATTGGCCGAGGGAGCCGGCGTACAGATTCCGGGTAATGTGGACAGCATGACTAAGCCACTTCTGGCGAACCAGAGCAGCACACGGAAACGCTAAGTCCAGTCAAAAGCAACTATGGGCATGTGGTGCTCATCTCGCTTTCAGGCCAAGGGAGCCGGCATTTGTCCACAGACAGCTTTCTGGGTCATGTGGTCAACATGATTAAACCGCTTCTGGTGCAGTGGGACACCGTGATGGAAACCAGAGCACAAGGAAACGCTGTTTTACCTTCCCACCACAGCAGTACCTATTTATCTACTTGCACTGGCCTGCTTTCATGAGAGCCAGAGAGCCAGTGTGGTGTAGTGGTTAAGAGCGGTAGTCTCGTAATCTGGGGAACCGGGTTCGAGTCTCCACTCCTCCACATGCAGCTGCTGGGTGACCTTGGGCCAGTCACACTTCTTTGAAGTCTCTTAGCCCCACTCACCTCACAGAGTGTTTGTTGTGGGGGAGGAAGGGAAAGGAGAATGTTAGCCGCTTTGAGACTCCTTAAAGGGAGTGAAAGGCGGGATATCAAATCCAAACTCCTCTTCTTCTTCTTCTTCTTCAAACTGCTAGGTTGGCAGGAGCTGGGACAGAGCAACGGGAGCTCACTCCTGGCTGTTGAGGCAGAACACAACTATCATGGCTAGTAGATATAAGTAGCCTTATTTGCCATCTATTTGTCCAGGCCTCTGTTAAAGCCATCCAAGATGGTGGACTTCACTGCCTCTTGCGCAAGTGAGTCCTATAGTTTAAGTGCCGTGTGCAGAAGTAATTTATTTCCTCTGTCCTGAATCTTGCAGTCTTGGTTGTTTTACCAGTTTTAGTGTTAATGAGAGCAGGAGAAAAACTTTCCTTTATCCCTTTCCTCCATGCCGTGCATAATTTTACAAACTGTTATCATGTTGCCTCTTCCTCACCTTTTCTTTAAACCATAGGTAGGCAAACTAAGGCCTGGAGGCCGGATCCGGCCCAATCGCCTTCTAAATCCAGCCCATGGACGGTCCGGGAATCAGTGTGTTTTTACATGAGTAGAATGTGTGCTTTTATTTAAAATGCATCTCTGGGTTATTTGTGGGGCATAGGAATTTGTTCATATATTTTTTTCAAAATATAGTCTGGCCCGCCACAAGGTCTGAGGGACAGTGGAACGGTCCCCTGTTGAAAAAGTTTGCTGACCCCTGCTTTAAACTAAAAAAGCCTAGAATGCTGCAACTTGTCTTCATAAGGGCGTCACACCACCCACTTGATAATTTTGCTTGTCCTTTTTGGAAACTTTTCTTGTGGTGTTTCCCTCACCCCTATGAAATATTCCCCAGCCTCTTCAGCTCTCTGTACCTCCTGATCTGCAAAAGCACCACAGGAGGACTTAGCCCACAACATCTTCTCCTAAGCTTTAATTTGAAATTTGGGGAGCCAGGGAGGCTGACTACCAAGTGGCATAAGATTTTGTTTTAAGGCCTCCCCTAAAAAAACTGGATTAAACACAGCACTATAAATGTGATTCTTAACAGGCTCAGGGATAACCCTCAGTGAGCCCTGGCTTAAATAATACCTTGAATGGTTTTACAGCTATAGAGTTGCTGAGAATCGACATCTTTTGCGAACGTTTCAAAGGGGCGAGTGCATTTCTATTTCTTTCCTTGTTGTCGTGTTCTCTCTTAATGAGCTCCCTCCTTGCACTTGCTGAACAACTCAACAGCTACTTGCAGCCACTGTTTTCTCTCTTGCATCCAGTGCCGCTAATCAAGCCACTTACGCTCCTAGACTCGACAGCAAATCATTTCAGCAATTACTACCCAAGAACAATAAAATGCTACTGTTTTTTTCCCCTGGTGTCATTAGCGTGTCCCAGACATTGTGTTCTCCTGCTTTGACGTGCAGTAATAGTCCCGTCCAAATGCATTGCCCGCCGCATTGCAGCTTCCCAGCTGTGCCAGCTTCCTAGCCACAATGGCTTCTCCCTCCTCGGAGACGCTGTTAATTTTCAATTGGAGCCCTCCAATCCGCTCCTGCTACTTGGGGAGTTGCTGTTTAGCCTGTGATTTGCCTAATTTAGTATTCTAATTACTGAATTGGCTGGGCAGCCATCTGTCTGCTACGTGAAGTTCCTTGCAGCCCCATTCCGAGTATGAGGCCAGTGAAGTTGTAGGGAATACTGAAGACCCATTTAGTCTCTGTAAGGAAAACAAACCTTTGGAGTGTTGTCAACAAATCCAGAAAGGGTGGCTTCCTCTTAAGTTTCAGGAGCTCTTGACCTTTCTTCTGGGCTCAGGTTGGTCAAATTGTCTCTGTCTTCTGCACAGGGTGCCCACCATCACATTGCCAAAAAGGAGAATTTGTTCCTGGTAAAAGAGGACAAAAGAGGGGAATATTTGCATATAATTTGCATATGCTAATGTATATGTATACATGCATATTTCAATGTAATTACTGTAATTTAAACATCATTCAGCCCTGACACTGAGGTCCAGCACCAAGGGCCTTTTGGTGGTCCTCACACTACAAGAAGTGAAGCTACAGGGAACCAGGCAGAGGGCCTTCTCAGTAGTGGCACCCACCCTGTGGAACACCCTCCCATCAGATGCCAAGGAGATGAGTAACTATATAACCTTTAGAAGACATCTGAAGGCAGCCCTGTATAGGGAAGCTTTTTAATGTGTAATGCTTTATTATGATTTTATATATGTTGGAAGGTGCCCAGAGTGGCAGGGGAAACCCAGTCAGGTGGGTGGCATAATATTGTAGTTCTTATTCAATAGTAAATAATAACAACAACAGCAACAACAACAACAACAAGTCAAAAGCCAAACCATTGGCACTTTCAAAGTGCTCAGTATTAAAAGCATGTATTTGTCTGGCACTGGAATCTACGGTACTTGGATCCCACTGACTTCACAAGGTATCCTATATTTGAAGCTGTATATATCAAAGTGCAGTTAGGGCCAGCCTTTGTGATGCCCTGAATGGAGTTCCATTCTGTCTTTGGCTGTTGAGTCTTCATCCCTGAACTCTGTAGTCTTCTTACCACTGCTGCAACTATCATTGAAGATCCATGGAAGTCCAGATTAGTCTCTTCCAGTTGCCAGGTGCTTCTTCATTTGCCTTCTTCAGCCCTCTGCTCAGCTCCTCTGTAGAGCTAGCACTTGGAAGCAAGTGCTCCACTTGCCCAATGGCTGGGCCAGCTGTGGCATTTAGATATTGTAGCAATGGAAACTCGGAATGAGATGTTGGGAAATTAAAATAAAACCTCAGTGTTATGAAAACTAACCAAATGATTCAGGCCTAGGAAACTTGCAACATTACAACAGTTGACATTTGGGCCAAAGAAAGAGTCCCAGCCACCTACACCCTGATTTGGATCACTGAAGGTTCTTTTTTCCCCTTCCAGTTCCTCAAAGTTTCTCAAGAGCAGTTCAGACAATTGTGCAACTGAATTATTGTTGACCTGTCTGTTTTTTTCCCTTCAGGTTCATATCTGCTTCAAAACATGTGTTGATGGTTATGTAGGAATCAGATTGGGCCAAGAAGGATTCAGTAGGCTTGCTGTTGCTGGCTGGGTTCAAATCTAGCTTATCAAACATGTATTTGTCAATGTAGACTGTTAAAAGCAGCATTGTGGAAATATTTGATGTATAACACTTATGTAGAAAGTATGGTAAAATATCTAGATTCCCCATAGCCCAAGTTGTGTACATTCCATTCTTTGGAAAAGGATGGAAAGAAACAGGTTCTGTGTTTGAATTCTTCATCCAGCTTCTGTAATCTGAATAAATCACTGCTATCAAGCAAAATTGAAAATATTCAGGGCGACTTCCAATTGCCTTGCCGCTTTCCCCAGGAAACAAATGGCAATTGGGTTTTCTGCAGATTGCTGTTCGTTCCAATTTGGTGCTAAAGAGCAGGTTTTCCAGAGGAAAGCGGCAAGACGAAGGCAAAACTGCTTAGAGCCATGCTTTCTAGGCCCAGGACAAGTAGGAGTATGGCTGAGCCCTCAGTGTGCATAATGCATCTTGCTGTTGGTAGGAACAATATTGAACCTCAGTCTCACCACTCACCCACAGGAAGTACGACTCTGACCTCATCCATGACTGACCTCTGATATATCGCCATCCACTGCTCATATGACTGATGGACTCCAACTCCCATCCTCCCTGATCATTTGCTAGCCTAATTAGGGATGATAGGAGTTGGAGTCCAAGTGCTTCTGGAAGGGCACAAATTTCTTTACCTTGATTTAGATGGATAAATAGGCCAGGTACTAATAATAAGAATAATTATGATGACGATGACAATTGCTGGAAAGGCCAAAGGTTTATTTCAGGCATAGGCAAACTTGGCCCTCCAGATGTTTTGGGACTACAACTTCCATCATCCTTAGCTAACAGGACTGGTGGTCAGGGATGATGGGAGTTGTTGTCCCAAAACATCTGGAGGGCAGAGTTTGTCTATGCCTGGTGTATTTGAATGGCCACAAAAATTGCTCACGAAGATGGCCTTAGCCTTCATTGACTACTCCTGTGATAGAGAGTTATTTTTTTATGATCCTTGAAAACAGGTATCTCAAGCATGCTCAAATTAACTGCTTCAATCCATCAACAGTATAACACAATATATATTACAACTTGAATCAAGCTTGTTTGCTGGGGGTATGTGGTAGCCAAATTCAGGACCCCTGTTCGTTGCAATCACGGAAGATAGGAATATAAGAGCTGTCTTATATGAAGTCTGATCACCAGTCCATCTAGTTCAGTACTGTCTACTCTGACTGGCAATGGCTCTCCGTGGTTTCAGCCAGGGGACATTCTCAGTTTTAGCTGGAGATGTCCAGGATTGAACCAGGAACCTTCTGCATGTAAGGCAGATGCACTACATCTCCAGATAAAATTGAGAATATCCCCTGGCTGAAACCATTGAGAACCATGGCAATATGATAGCCTCCATGTGCAGAAAAACACAAGCTTTCAAATTCCACAGGAGTCTCCATCATTCATCTGTGTTCTAGAAAAGCGTGCATTAAAATATCTGCTTTGTTTCTCTTGCAGGCCCAGTGCTTAAGAGAAGATTTTTTTTATTTTTTTTATTTTAAATAATATTTATTAAGATTTTCCAAAATACAGAAAGTAAGAATTAAAATACAGTCAGAACCTTATTTTCATATATCCACTTTCTGGGACTCCCCCCTTCCCCCACCCCTACCATATTCCTTGTTCATGTTGTTGGCTCCACAAGCTCTCGGTTCTGATTAAAAACTTAATTTGTTTAAACCATTATTCGAATTTAAAATTTCTACATTCCTCATCAATACCCTTAATAAAGAACAAAAAATTTCTTTCCCAGGGCCCACCCCATTTTTATTCCACAATTTCCCTTTTTTTTTAATAATAAAGACACCCCACATAATAGAAATATCAGAAATAAGAAATGAAAGATATAGTAGATAAAGCAAAGCCAATTCAAAAAAAGAAGTTGACAAGCCTTTGGATTTTAGTTCTCCCCCCCTGTCCCCGGTTTAATTTCCCCCTGGCCACCAAACCATGTTATCCGCCTGGAATTCTTACAATCCATAAATCACCTATTTCCCCCAACTCCTTGCTGGCTGTTTTTTGTTTTTTTTTTTTTCCTTTCATAATTATTTTTAAAACACTTAACTTCAGATCTTTAATAAAGCTCCCCCCATTGTTCTTTCCAAGTTGTAGTCCAGTTTCCTCTTGTTCCGCTGCTAAAACGTTCTAATTCAGAAGCTTAGTAAGTCTGCAGGGATTGTTGTTATTCAGGAACAAAAACTTGCGTTCAGTCCCTTCCTTTCTTCAATAGAAAATTCCATTGTCTCCTTTAGCTGAACACCCTGTAGACAAAATATTATTTCCGTTTTGCAGCTTTCCCAGAAGATAACCAGTCCTGTAAAATTCCAATGGTGTTTTTCCACTTACGACCATCTTTGTAATGTCCCGAAACTCCTCTAGGGGGATGTTGTAACTTTGTTTTCTCTAGTCCAAAAGTCCAATTGTTATCCATGTTTTCGCCATTTTGTATCCGAGTTTTAAAAGTTGTAGCAAATTGTAACAAATTTAGCCCGCAAAGTTCTCATAATAAAATCCTCTCCGCTTTCCGACTTTGACAGCTACTTTGACAGCTGTCAAAATCTCCGACTCTTTTCACCAGGCTCTCTCTTCAATCACCCCGGTTCCCAGGGGGGGGGGGTTACGATTCTTCTCCCTCAATTCGTCCTCCAGCACAGTTCTTATGATTCCCCATCGTGGAATTCTTAGTTTTTATCAGCAATACAAATCTTTTTGGACCTTGGTTTCCCCGTCCTTGTCTTGGAAGGTTTACAATAGGGGGGGGGACTGACTTCCTTTTTGGATCCCCCCCCCGCTCGTGTCCAATTCGGAAAGAAATTCTTTTTTTCCTCCTTTTAAACCCAGTTTCCAAATTACTCACGGGTTGTTGTTAAAAAGTCCGAATTTTCAATGGAAGAAGTCAGCGCTCTCCGCCGGATGGCATGCGGCTGCGCTCGGCAGGGATAGCAGAGGACTCAAAGCACCACGCTTCTCCCCGGCACCCGATCCGTAGCCTTTAAAAAGGCTCCTTCACGAGTCGGGAGGGCGCTGGCGGTGCCAGCCGAGTCTCCATGTCCACGGCCCTCGTGGCCGTGGTTTTTAAGGGTCCCCGCATCGCCGGTGCGGTAGGACCCAGCCCCTGCCGAGCAGGCTCCCTCCGGAGCTCGGAGGGAGTCCGCCATTCGGCGATGGCGCCAACCCGGAAGTGCTTAAGAGAAGATTTAAAACAGCCAGCCTGTTTGTTGAAATTTGCAGTTTGCATCACTCGGCTGGCATCGTGCGCAACGTCTGGCTTTGGAAAGCCATAGCAGTGTCTCCCCTTGCATGCTGCCCTTGAACTGCCGCAAGTGTGAGTGGTGACGGCTCAAGCTGGCATTTCACCCACTTGGCTGCGGGAGAGAAGAAAGGGATCATGGGAAAAAACCAGCCTCCAACTGGCTGCTGTCAGATTGGCAGCCGCCTCTCACATTACAGTGAAGGGAGCAATGTTGTAAGCTGCCTTAGGTCCTGCACTGAGAGAAAGGCGGGATATGCAAGGTAATGAAATGAAATGAAAGCAGCAGCCAGGCTAAGTGCACCCTGTCTTGTCCATGGGATCACTGTGGTAACAGTCGGCCCTAAAGGACATTAGAATGATAGATGGGCCATCTACCTTGTGCTCACCTGCTGGAGGTGAGGTTGCAAAATGAATGATGAGAAAATTACAGCTGAGCAAGCCTTGACTCTGCAGGGCGTGGGCAGGGCACATTCCTAGCAGACAAGGGAAATAAATCCAGCCCTTTGGTTATCTCCCCGTGCATAACCCCAACACATATTTCTGCTATGCACTCCACTTCTGGGGTTATGATGTGGGCAAACCCATTGCAGCTTTCCTTCATGTCATGAGATACACACTGCTTTTACTTCCCCTGCTTGTAGATTGCAATGCCATGATCAGCCCTTGCTCCGAGAACAGTCTGGCATAATGGGGAAAGGTTCCTTTGAGCAAAAGCAGAGTGCCATTCTTCCCTCTGAAAATACTCATTTCTAAAAGTTGAGGATCAGAGCTTTAGCTAGGTTGCTTTAGAACCTGAGTACCAAAAGCACCATTGAGATGTAGATCTGACGCACTTCCAGGTGAGGGCTTAATAATAATAATATTATTATTATAATAATTTATTATTATACCCCACCCATCTGGCTGGGTTCCCCCAGCCACTCTGGGCGGCTTCCAACAAAACACAAAAATACAACAACCTATTAAACGTTAAAAGCTTCCCTAAGCAGGGCTGCCTAAACAGGGCATTGTAAATAGACCATTCAGGTATCACACATGGATCATTGGCAGCAGTTTTTAAAAAGCACTTTTTGCGTTTCTCTCAGGGTAAATCTGGATTGGATTTGAAGTGGATTGGAATATAGGCTGGTGTTTTGATGGCAAGGACATGATGTGGGCTCTGCAAAACAAAAAACAAAACACCTTGCGTAGATGAGTAGCACCCATCCCACAATAAACACCTGTCTGAAACTGCCCTTGCTCTTGTAAAAAAAAAGGAGGAAACTGCATCAGCAGGAGATGAAAGAGCAGAGGGGCTTATCAAACAAGAAAAAGCCTACTGGTGCATCAGTGCCTGGGGACAATGATGCAGACACATGTCTGAAGGGCAGGGGTGGGGAGGAAACTCCTTGAATTCTTCAGCAACCTGCCTCATCTCTGCTTCTCCCCCCCCCGCCTCCACTTCTGCCTCTGAGTCTGGACTGCTGTCTACCACAGCCTCTTCCAGCTCACTAAACCCTGTTGCCTCTTCAGCATTCGACACCTCCTGCTCATAGCTGTCAACTTTTCCCTTTTCTTGTGAGGAATCCTATTCGGAATAAGGGAATTTCCCTTAAAAAAAGGGAAAAGTTGACAGCTGTGCTCCTGCTCCCAGTCTGCCTACCTCCCCTCTGTCCACTCAATGCCATCCCACCACCAATCCCTGGCTCTGAGCCTTCTTCTCTTGGAGGTTCCCTCGGGGGTTCCCCAACTGCCTCCCTCCACTCCTCTGCATCCAGCCAGTCTATGACACTGGCATCCCCAGGTACGACTGGGGAAGGCATCCGTCGGAAAACCTGGAGAGCCACAGCCATTTAGTATAGACAGTACTGAGTCAGACGTGGAGAGCACTGTAGTAACACCCAGCTAACTCGGTGTAAGTCAGCTGCCGGTGTTCCCACTCTGTTAACAACTGCCTCCGAAAGTGTTAAGTAAGTGTTCTTTTCAAGCTCTTGTTCCGAACAGTTTATATAGCACACGGTACAAATGAGCAAACATGCTGCTCTAGAGAGGCGACAACTTATCTGGAGGGTGTACATAATCAGGCATTTCAGAAGGAAAAGAATGCAAGTTATTTACCATTAAATCTGTTGCTGCAGGGAAAGATTTCTAAAACCCCTTTGCCAAGCAAGCTCCTTCCCCGCCCCTGAAAGGTTTCTCCAGCTTCAAAACAGCACCAGCTCATTAAAAGGCAGGGCAGCCAGGCTTCCATTGCAGTCTCACACTTTTTCTCTCAGAGTTTGCGGTTTTATATGGGTCTCCCGCAACCCCCACCCCACCCCCACCTCCGTCCCCCAAAGCATCCACTTGACTGCCCAGGAACCTACAGCACCATCGGCTGAGAAAGCTGTGGCAAAGAACAAACTTCCTCGAGTTTGGAGCCCTGGAGGGCAGCCATGTTGAAACTATCATTGTTTCAGCCCATGTCTTTCATTAAAGGCTGCCAGATAAATATTTACAGCTGGTCATGGGAGGAGGCAAGCTGGAGGGACCTCGCCACATTTTTCTTCATTTGACTGCTCATCTGGTGTAGGCTTTTGCATCTATGCAATATTGCATTGAATTTGTCGTTGCTGTTGTCATCTTGGTGCATTAAGAATTGTGAGCTTTCATTTCAAAATAAGCCGTATCTGAATCCCACTGTGTTACCAACATGGCAACGTCTTGTAGAGGTTTTAAGGCATATGCCAGAACATAGTCCTTGGTGTTTAATGAATCACAAATTTCAAGGGAGCTCCTCCCTGCCTGGTTTTGAATTGTGTTACATCTGGTAATCTCCCGCTACCCTGGAAATCTGAGATGCCCTGTGTCAGTGTGGCTTCTGGCCTTGTGGTTCTGCTATGGAATGCCAGGTCAGTCTGAAATATGTTCCTTCATACATCTGACAAAGTGGGCCTTGGTCCACAAAAGCTTATTCTACAATAAATAAATCTGTGAGTCTTTAATCTGTGAGTCTTTAAGGTGCTTTTGGTGTAATGCTTTTTGGTCAGGGTTACCTGACATCAAGGTAGTGTCAGGTGATCACAGTCTCACCAAAACGGCTTCAAGGCTGTGCACCCATGTTAATGGGAGAATCTGAGGTGGATCCAATGCCAGGACACAGCCTTCATTGAGTCCCCGAGAGTCCTGACCACTGATATTGAATGCAGTCTAACCTACTGGTTTAAGCCCAGTTTAACCTACTTTGTCTCTCCATGGATGACATCCTTAGGATGATATATTTATATATTTGTGCATTGCAACAAGTGAGTCTGATTGAGCTGCATTAAAAAAATGGTATTTTGATGTGACTCTGAAGGGAAAGGTTACATGATGGGATGCAGCAGTTTTGGCTTCCTGGCATGGCTCTAACCACAATTTTCAAACCATGCAGCTTTTAGCGAGTCAAAGTGTTCATTGAGCATCAACTGGAATAAAAGAGCTTTGGAGATGTTTAAAAGGAGCCTGAAAAACTGTCATGGAGAATGGGGGAGGTAAAAACAATCCATAATAGACAGCTGGGGATTCAGCATACTGTTTAGGTCTCCTGTCTGTGATATACAACCTACATCTGTCCAAACACAGACCCCCTTCCTTTGCTTGCCGAGATGAATCAACAACAGCTCAGCAATGATCGTTTCCAGCTCACACTGAGGCCTACAGATTAGAACACTCCGGATTCCACGTGTCAAACTGTCTCTCTAGGACTTGGCCTGCGTTGGGTTTCATGGTTTGTTTTTAAAACTCCCTCAGAGATATTCGTATGAAATTGACTTGTGTTAGAAAGTTTATTTGGTTTTGGGATCCAGTAGGCCAAGACAGGGAAAATGGGAGGAAAGGGAAGGCATGCAGGGATCTCTGTCCCACAGCCTTAGGGGAAGGGTAGCTCAGTGGTTGGAGACAGGAGTGCCTGGCGTGCTCTGGTCTATGGGGTCATGAAGAGTCGAACATAACTAAACAACAACAAGCTCAGTGGTTGAGCATCTGCTTTGCTGAGATGCTGAGTTCAATCCCAACATCTCCAGAGAGCCCTATCTGAAACCCTGGAGAGCCTCTGCCAGTCAGTGATGGGGGAACCATATACACCACCTTGAGCTCCTTGGAGGAAAAGGTAGGATAAAAAAGTAATAAGAAATTAAAAAGCAAGCAAGGCAATACAGCATCTCTTTTTCCATTCATGCTTCTGCAGGCAATATTAACCCAAAGCACCCCCTGACACAGCAATTCTTCTGGGATTTAATTACTGGATTGTTTTATTTGTGTGAGAAATTCTTCATTCAGTGGATAAGGAGGAGGATGAATCAAAGAACAGGGTTAAAAGTTGTATAAATATGGACATTTTGCAACTCCCAAGTGCTTGACATTCCAAGTGAAATAATGTTTACAAGGCCTACTATTTGGTATGTGGTTAGATATTTACCTGTGCCATACCAGAACTGTACTGCGTTAACTCCTCCATGGGTCAGCAGGTTGCAGTGTGTTAATTAAAGTGTGTGATGGTGGCAAGGAAGGAAGAATTTCTTGGGGGAAAGGGCTCATGCCACATATGAAAGGAAGAATGATGCTTTGATCTGTTTATTTTAGGAAATATATTGTTTGCTTCACCAGCGCCCATTCTCTTCAAAGGGCCTCAGACTCATTGTCTCAGCAGAAATCTGGAGTTGTTCGTAGTGGATTAACAAAGGATGGATTAAGAAAGCCAGAAAGCCACACAGTGGACTAAATATCTAAGGATGCAGTCAATGGCTGGGTAGATGTGTTGTGTTTTTATTTCCCCTGATTCAGAAATGCTCTTTCCTTGCCTCTCTGTTGAAATCCAGCACCTGTTTTGCCACCTTATGGAGAAGCCAAAATTGTCCGGTCAATGCGCTATATGCATGTTTACTTGGAACTAAACCTCACTTGGTGCAATGGAACTTAGCACATAGTACTAATCTCTGCAACCTTCTTCGAAGGGAGACTTGGCCTGCTGGCCCAATGCAGCCCTCCAGGCCATTCTCTCTGGACCCCAGGATGCTCCCCACACCATGCCCCTCACTAGCCTTGCTCCACACTTCCCTCATTTTCTCCGGTTGGAATGTTTCTTTGAACTGTGATGATGCTTCTTGCGGAACTTGATCGAGAGATTGATGGGTGGCTGCAGCGTAGAAACCGCTGGCTTTTGCGCAGCTGCAATGGAGCCCACTGGACAAAGACAAGAGCGACATGTGCTGCTCCTCTCCCCTTTGCCTCTGACTGCTACCTTGCACTGGCCCCTGGCAGGTTCCCTGCAAGGAAATGCGGCCCTTGTGCTGGAAAGGTCCCCTACAACAGTTTTATGGGTTGGTCCCCCTTGGTATCAGTACAGATGGAGAGTGGGCTATAATAAATATTTTCAAGAATAAGCAAGTGCGCAAATAAATCGCTGCTGAGGTACATCCACAATTGTGAGGTGTCACAAACTGTTACCATTGTTGAAGTAAGGGCAGCGCAATCGCAGCTAAGAAGCTCAAATGATATACAGTGGACCCTCTAGTTACGTACCGCTCTGGATACGTAACTTTTGGGTTACGAACGCGGCAAACCCGGAAGTGTATACCGCACATGTACAGAAGCGGCGCCTTCGGGTTGCGGACGGACTCCCAGAACAAATTTAATTTGTATCCGGAGGGTCCACTGTATATGACTGAAACCCTTCTTTGGAAATTAAACCAATGTCCAGATTTTAACATTCAAAAACTTTACTTACAGAAACATATAGTTATAGATGAATCAAAACATATTTACAGTCAAGCACGAGCTCACAGTCTCTTTTTCTAACTTCCAAACAACTGTATTTTCCTCTTTTTCCAGAGCTCAGCAGTGAGCCTTCTGTATCACAATTAGGCCATGCCTTGCAGCTCATTTGAGAGATAACCACTTTTACCTTCTCCTGCAGCTTTGCTCTCTTTCAAGCAAAGAAGCACTCCAACACTCTATGGAACTTAGCAGTGTTTACAGTGGATTCTAAAACACAGTCATCTTGCTTCACATAGAATGGAGTCTCTCTTTCACTAGATACTTCCCATGTGACCAATGTTAGCCAACCACTTGAGAACTACTGGAGAGAACTTTCTAGAATTCAGTTGCCAGCCAATCAGATTTAAACACATAGTAATGCATACAAGCATTTACAATTTCAGTGAACTTAATTACTAAACTTAGCAATCATTGGCTAGGGACTACCTCTGATGTCACAATAGGCAATGGCAGATGAGTGGATATAAAAGGGCCTTTTCCTCTTCCCTAACAATGTAGAGTGGGCAACAGCTGTGATATCCTGCATTGCCCAGTCTTCCATCTGTAGGAGGCCCATTCGCAGATGAATGGAGGCTACCATCCGGTTGTGGGATTGCAGCCTGAATGCAGCTGATATCCATGGTCAGAAGCTGGATGATATCTAGAGATGGACCTAGTGGAAGATGGAAGATGCTGGATGCTGGTAGGTGGAATTTGTATTTGAAAATCAGTGAATGCCACAAGGCTGAAGCAGGCTGATATTTGTGGATGTAAAATGGCTGAAGCTGGTCAACATCAGCTGGTGGGTATTTGTGGGTTGAAGCCGAGGCCTGAATGGAGAGTGAATTATCAGTGAATATGTATGTTGCTACTGGAAGGATTTTTTTATTATGTATGTTGGTGTTCTTCATGGATGTTAGCTGGCATATGCTTGTGGGGGGTGGGTTTCAAATGTGGTCACTGTGAATGGTGTATGCATATGTATGACTGTGATGTCTGAAAGGAAACTGGTGGATATTCATGAACAGATGAAACCTGAAAGCTGTGCTGATGCCTTTCCAGCTATTACCTTTGGCTGCAGATGTCAGGAGTCCAGGTTCCCAGCTTGATAACACGGTAAGCATAGGTAATTAAAAAGGAGGATTTATTGCAAAAACAAACAGATAGCTTTGGGCAGCCCTAACGAAGCCACTGACATTATCATTCAAGATGACCCTTCTGAAGACTGCTTCCGGTTCCTACAGAATATATTGAACCGTCGCCCCTTATGTCTCTTGTTTTGCTTCCTGTCTAGCAGCCCTCCCATTCGTTGACTCTTCGGACTTATTGGATCAGCTCTAGCCTCTCTCTGTTCTGAAAAACTGTCTTGGTGTCTGTTCACGGCTGTTGGAGCTTTCTGAGAGCTTTGGCTGTGTTCCAGCCCGCTCTCAGTCATTCCCTTGGCAACCGGCATTCCAGTGTCTGAGGAAGTCGCACTGGGCACTGGCCGCTGTTCAGTCTGCGTCAGATCTAACCCTCTCTGT
Organism: Podarcis pityusensis; assembly: GCF_964106645.2. Classification (NCBI taxonomy): domain Eukaryota; kingdom Metazoa; phylum Chordata; class Lepidosauria; order Squamata; family Lacertidae; genus Podarcis; species Podarcis pityusensis. Next base: position 88,437,961 of record NC_138026.1, on the reverse strand, counting down.
TCTGCAGCTGGCTGTAAAGTTCCACTAGGAGCTAGCTCATTCCTGACAGCAGACCACCTATGAGGTCACAAAGGGGCATGATGGCTGGGTGTGGAGGGGAAGAGACCGTACTTGTATATCACAGGGCTGGGGGACCTGTGGCCTTCCAGGTGTTGTTGGACTCCAAATCTCATCAGCCCCAGTCATCATGGCTAATACCAGGAACGATGGAAGCTGCAGTCTAGCAACTGCTGTAGGACTACAGGTTTCCCATCCCTGCAAACCCATTCTCTGAGTACAAATCCATATGTAGCCGTGGGACGGTCAGCCAAAAAAGACTGCTATTGTAGTCAAGGCTGACTGATCAATAAGATGAAGAGTTGCAGTTCATTTTCTAGGAACCAGTAACCAGCTGCACCATCTTGTTTCCTGTGCCTTGGAACATTCCATAGTTTTGAATGGGGGAATTGCTGAGCCGAGTGATTGTGCATGTATGGGAGGGAGAGACAGCAGAAATTGAGAGTGAAGAGGTCTAGCCTTCAACATGTTCTGCTACTGTGCAAATAGTCATGCACTTTTTAGTATAGCTGGCATCCCTTTTGAATTTAATTTTAAATCCAATACTGGAGAGCCTTGAGTCTCCCCTACTCTACCTTATAAACACTTTGAGGGGAGGGCCTGGCTAACAAACATTGATCTTCCAACTCTGCAGCTTCTTACGCTGGTTCCCGTGTGGGTCAAAATGATGTTCAGTGAAACCAAAAGTGATTTGTTTGAGAAGTGCACTTCTCCATTGCAACTGCTCTTTCTTGCTCTGCCTCGACCTTCCTATTTCTATCAAGGTAATCGCTTCGTGTGGAATGACCGTTCCAAATGAGGTATTCTTTGTTTCTTTTTCATCTTAAATTTAACAACACAGTAATAGCTTGTAAATGAAATGCTGCTCATTTATTGAAACCATATTCATCAAGGCTGAGCTCCCACGTGGGGGAGGCATGTGTGTCCAATTGCTGCAAAACCTTGGCAAATATGCTTTTAATAAAGCCCTGGTATTATTTAATGCTCAGGGAGCAACAACTACTGAAACCCGGAGCCAAGACCAAAGACTGAGAAGATCAAGTTTTGAAAAGTACACCAAGCGGTTTATTTCTTTGCAGCTGAAAGGGACTCCACCCAGGTTTTAATCTGAGTCCTGCGGATCATCAGAGCTTAGCCTGGGATCAACCTTGGAATATGTGAAGCAAGAATATTGGCGAGTGCTTCTAAACTTGGGCTCCTGGATACCCAAGTGGCATTTGTTAACCAGAGCGCACTGCATGGCCCAACATGATACATTCCTTGGTGTCCTCTAGATGGGATTAGTGGAAGCAGAGCTGCTTTTCAAAAGGAACTGCAACAGGCACAAAATACAACTGCTTTCAACAAGACCTGGCAGACAATGGAATGCAGTGGAACACAGGAAGCTGAATCAGACCATTGGTCAGTATTGCCTACACTGGCTGGCAGCAGCTCTCTAGGTTTTCAGGCTGGATCTCTTTAACCTCTATCATGAGATGCTGAAGATTGAACCTGAGACGGCCCACATGCAGAGCAGATACTGTCTCTGATCTCTGGTCATTAAAAAAAATAATCACTGATTCTTTAAAGTTCACAGTAGTGGTCTTCTTGACCTTTAATATCTCATATGGTCTGGTGCAGACAAAAGCACCTCCTTGGACTTTGAGCTCTTTGGAGGAACCTCTGCTACGGGTTCTTTTAAGATGCAGGATGAGAAGAGATTTATGGAGGAGAAGGCTATTGACAGCTACTAACCACAATCTACTTTTTGATTTGGTATACTTATGGAGCACACTTCTTCCAAAGGAGCACAGACAACAAACACAAAGCAAAACACATCAGCCATCAATACACGTATGCAATATAAAAATCATATACAGTCATACCTCAGGTTACAGAAGCTTCAGGTTGCATTTTTTCGGGTTACGGACCACCGAAACCTGGAAGTACCAGAACGGGTTTCGGTGGTCGTGCATGCTCAGAAGCACTAAATGGTGCTTTGCGCATGCACAGAAGCACCAAATAGCAACCCGTGCGTGTGCAGATGTGGGTTGTGAACGCTGCAGGTTGCGAACGTGCATCCCGCATGGATCATGTTCGCAAACCGAGCGTCCATTGTATTGGTTTAAAACAACACACAGCATGGCTGCTAAATATTTACCATTTCCTTCTAAAGCAGTAATGATGGTTATAATCCACCTTCAAAGTACTATGCTTCTGAACACCAGTTGCTGGAAAACACAGCAGGGGAGAGCGCAGTTGCATTCAGGTCTTGCTTGCAAGCTTCCCACAGACATCTGGTTGGCCCCTGTGAGAAAAGGATGCTAGTCGAGATGGGGTTTTGGCTCTGATCCAGCAGTGTTCTTCTTTGAAGAGGAAGAACGTGGATTCTTCTTCCACTTCCTGCTTTAGAAATTCAGGCATTCTATATCTCCCACCTACCAATCCCATCAGCAGTGTACCTATATATAAGTAAAACATGCCAAACTTCATCTCCCTATCTTGTCTTGAAAGTAGTTACAATTTAGTTATAACCACAAGGATGTGTTGGTTCTATTACAGTAGTACCTCGGGTTACATATGCTTCAGGTTACATACGCTTCAAGTTACAGACTCCGCTAACCCAGAAATAGTCATCAGGTTAAGAACTTTGCTTCAGGATGAGAACAGAAATCGTGCTCCAGCGGCGCGGCGGCAGCAAGAGGCCCCATTAGCTAAAGTGGTGCTTCAGGTTAAGAACAGTTTCAGGTTAAGTACGGACCCCCGGAACGAATTAAGTACTTAACCTGAGGTACCACTGTACTTACATCTTTCAGGCTTCATGTATCTTAGGCTTAGTTTAAACATACCGTTATGACCACTTTCCATTCTGCTCCAAAGAATCTCACCACCGCCTGCAGCAGATTTTTTGGGTCTGCAAGAGGCTGCAGAAGGAGGGACTTGGCAAACATCACTCCCCCCCCCCCTTAGTGCTTATGGAAGTCTCTGGTGGATCACAGAGCTTTCCATCAGCAGCGGGAGACAATTGGATTCATTGCTTTTCTTTCCCAGGCTTCAGAATAACTCCCCCCATTCCATACCTAGATAATTGCCCATGGGATGTTCCTCATGGAGGAAAGAGGGAGGGAGAGGAGGTGATTTTTGCCTATTGCTTCTTCCTTCTGCAGGTCCCTGCAAAGTTCCTCCAGAGAGTTGGAGGAACCCTCTTGAGCAACATGGGAAGCAGCCCAAGGAGAAAGGGGAATCAGTAAAATAAAAATAATCTCCCCCTTCCTCTGCTAGAAGTCAGTCCCTCCTGCAAACTGAAGGGTGATTCTGGATCCAACTCATAAACCTTAGTCTGTAAGGGGCCTTGTAATTGGATGAAGACTGGGCACTGCTATATGTGTTTGTGAAGAAAATAGAGGAAACTTCCTCTCTGGCCAGAGATATGAGAGATGCAAACGATAAACCCAGGCAACCTAGCGGAGACATGTTTCTTTAGCCAACTCCCCTTTGAAATATTTCAGTCAAAGTTGCATTAACATTCCCTTCTTGGGGCTATCTTGAGATCTGCCAGGATTCCTGCAGGCAGAGGTTCTGAACCCAGCTACAAGGCTCCAGGAAGTCTTCGGATGAACTCACTTGGCATCTTGAATGTACAAGTGACAACAAGGGAGTTCCCGAAGAATTATGTGGCCCTTTTCAAAGTGCTGAGATGAGACCTTCATCTTTCTTGTTAAGGCTCCTCTGAGCTCTTATTGAGCCCTACCTTTCAAACCTTGGGGGGCTTTTGTTGAATTGTATGCATGCAAACCTTACAGGCATGGAGACAATCCGGAACTTTCATAAGCTTGAACCACACCATCTAAGCTGACATCAGAAATTCAGTCAACACATCTGTATCCTATAGTTCCTGAAAGGAGTTTTTGGGTAGCATATGTGGGACCATTCAATTTTATTCTCACAACATCTTTAAGGTAGATTAATTTGAGAATAAAAGGTAAATGACCTCTGAATGGTTAAGTCCAGTCAAAGGCAACTATGGGGTTGTGGTGCTCATCTCGCTTTCAGGCCGAGGGAGCCGGTGTTTGTCCACAGACAGCTTTCCGGGTCATGTGGCCAGCATGACTAAGCCGCTTCTGGAGCAACAGGACACCGTGATGACTACCTAGTGAACTTCATGGCTGAGACTGGACTTCAAATTCAGTCCCCTCAGATCAGGAGTGAGGAAAAGGTAGATCAGGAACTACAGGTAGATCAGAACTTGCCAAATATCTCTAGATAGCACTGAGAGCAAGGCCACTGACATGGATCTTCACTCATGAGCTCCCCTGTTTGGGAGCAAGTGGCTCTTTCTGCGGCAGCAAAACCTGTGTCTGGACTGTACCACATCAGACTGCAGGGGGGGGGGCGATTCAGAGAAGGGAATGTTCCTTCATAATCGACTCCAATCGTGCAAATCAAAACTTCTGGTATGCTCTTGAACCCCTCTCACAAAATACTGGCAGATTGGAGGCTCTATTGTTCAGTTACACGTGTAGAGTTTGGAGCAGTACAACACAGGTTTGCTACCTCTCTAAGAACCTGGCCTCTGACATAGCAACCAGGGCGTGGAGAAGGCTTAGACGATGAGCATGTGCTGTCAGATGGGGCCAGCCATTGTTCCAAAGAATGTATTTCACACAGGCCATATGTTAAAATAATCTCCTCTGCTTGTGCCCTCTCCCCGGTTTTTAATTGATCTCCGCATTTGTCTGTGCTTTCCGTGAAAGGACTGGAGGCCTTTCCTCATATTAATGAATCCCAGAGCAGCCCTTTCATTCCTGCAGCTGGAGATCGTTACAAACTGTTATGGTTTCTTAATCAGCAAAACTCTCTTGTCCCATCTCCCCCCACATCTAAAGGGGGACTTGCTATTGCCTTTATCTCTTGCCTCCTCAAACTCCCTTCATTTCTACTCTGCCTGACCTTTGATTGCATGAAATTAACTCCCTCCCCAACCCTTCTTCTTGTACACCTTGTGTATCATCTTAGCCATTGTGTGCTAAGTGGGCAGGAGTGGGATAGAGAAACAGCAAATACGCTTGGAGCAATATGCCCCGATTGCTACCTTGACCATCTTTATTTTTATTCCTTGATTAGCGGGTTTTATTTGGGTCTGTTCAGAGATTCCCAACAACCCCACTGACCTTGTTCCAACCTCTGCATTTGTTTACACACCTAAGGAGTGATTAGAGGCTTAAAAGGTTCAAGCTTTCAATCCAAAACAGTGTATCTATTCTGGCAAGGAGTATGGGCAAAAAGACTATGAAAGGAATATGTTTGCCTGAGTACGATAAACCTGAAAACTTTGACACAGAGTAGATTCTAAGATGGAATCTGCACACATATTAAAAACGCTGTGAAAATGCTTTTTTAAGGAATATATTTTTTTGAAAAATACATTGAATTTGGCATAGCTCACTATCGCCATCTAGTGTCACACTTTCCAACACATTTAAAACGTTTTATTTGCAGCTGTATAGCTGAGTCCTAAGTACTTTATAGGCCCACCAGAAGAGATTTTGTTCATCTTGTCTATGAGTGTTATGTTGTGGAACCAGCTGGTTTACAAGCTACTCCTTTTGGGGCTTTTGCAAAATGCTAACAGTCTTGCAGCTCCAACAGCTTCTGCTTGTTGTAGAAGCCTACTGAATTTCCCCTTTCTTTAACACATTCTGAACTTGACACTGGGCTGACATGGAGGACTCAGGATTCCTTCATTGCTCCCCTGATTGGCAGGAAATGTTCAGTGCCCTATTTCTGTCCCAGTTGCTGGCCAAATAAGCTTCTTGCCAGGCCAGGAATCCCTAAACAGTGCGCCAACAGAGAACGGGCAGTGATCTGTAAGAAATAAATCTCAGTGTAGACAGGAATGGATGGTTAGGATTTCTAGCTGTGAGGGTTTGTGGTCGAGGGGCTCAGTATCATCCCTTATGACTTGTCTCTTTCTAATTGGACAACAGCAACAAAACAGATGATGAAGGGTTAACATATGGGGAAGGTCTCAGTGGTAGAGGAAGAGCTCATGTTTTGCATGGGAGAAGTTTTCCGGTTCTAGCCCTGCCATCCCAGTGAAAAGGGTCTCGGGCCAGGAGGACTAATAAATCCCTCCTCTGCCTGAGACCTTGGAGAGCTCTCTGCAGGATTTAACATGAGAGTTAAATAGGTTTCCTAGGCTTACAAACGTGCAAGATACACATGCTGCAAAATTCTGCCATTTTGGATGCAAAATTTGATATCCATCTCTCCATCGTGAAAAATAACAGACCCTGCAGTGTAAGTTTACAACGAAGTTTCCCACAACCCAGTATTATACAGACATTCTAAGTCTCAGCTTCTCTTTTTGGTTTTCTCTACCAAAGATCTCAAAGCCCAGGAAATTAGCAGTCAGATGAAATTTATATCCACAGCTTGACAGGATGTTGCCTACTAGTCTTTTCCATCAACTGGTCATCCAGTTCTCGCAGAGGTAACTTGCATCCCTTCTATTCATCAGCTATACAAACCCATTATTTATTTCTCATTAAATTCATTTATGAGGAAAACCCCCACATTCCTGGCTCACCAGGTTTTCCTTTCTGCAACGCCTATCCTCAACTGTCTCCTTAACTGCCCAACTGCCACTTCTCACTCTCTCAACAAACTCTAAATTCTTTCCCTTACTCAGACTTCACTGCTTCATGAAGGTATTTTGCACAAACCAGTGGGACACTGTGTGCTTCTGGTAGACGGCTCTTTGCTCTTTTGGAATCCATGGAACTTATTCTCAGTAAGCATGTTCAGAATCCAGATATAAATACCCTGTGCGAATCATTGGCTTTGTAATTCATGCCTTTTTAAAACCAGCCTTTTGAAAATTTCTTGTCATGTCACATTGACATGGTTATTTATTTGTGGCAGCCTTCAGACACAGGGCAGATTATCTCGAGGTAGCAGGAACGTGCTCTCCTAAGAGAAGCAAGCCACGTGTTGAACTTTATAAAGGAAAAACCGAAAGTTGTTGAGCAATCGTGATTTTTTGATTGACTTGCCTAAGATCCAGGACAAAGTGCTGCCTTTTGGAAATTCCCCCCAGCCATCAATTCTGCCTTTGAAATACCAGTAATGTCTGGGAAAATCCAGACATATGGCAGTCCTATCCTGCGGTCTCTAACGGCTCATTTTTCAGCCCATAGCTTGGCACCCTGATCCTTGTGAAATGACTTTAGCTACTTCAGGGACAATCAGTTTCATCTGTGCTGTAGTAACAAAAGCAGGCCACTCTGCTTGCAGAATGCATGCAAAGGTATCCAGTTCAGGCCCATATATTCCCTCTACACAGTTGCACTGGGACCGCTAGCTACAGGGTTAACCAACAGGATGCCATATGCCACCATTAGCTTTCTGCTGGAAAAGTTCTTTGTGCAGTTCATCAGCAGAACCACACATGATCTGGGATACAGATGAAGTAGCATCAACGGTTGCTCTGGAGTGGCCAGGTGTCAGATTCTGCATGGGAGGACAACTTGGGCTCCATATATTTGATCCTATGGATTGTTGCTTCAACACAGCAGCTGTTTGTGTTTGTCAAGTCACAGTCTTTCTTCTGCACAGATCTACTGTTGCTTTTTTATTAATTGAAGAACAGCCACCCTTATCAAGAAGTACTGCCATCACCTCAATCTCCTTGCCCGCCACAGAAAAAATAATACGCTCTCACTATGATGCTGGAGGGACTGTGGGGAGTGGGACCATTTTTCCCCATGTGGTGGTTGCATGAAGATACGTCTTCATTTTGGATGGATGTCTCCCAAGAAATCGATAAAATGACCTGCCAACTCCTACTCTCTGACCCACAGATGGCACTGCTGCTCATCTTTGATGGGCAGCCTAAATCAGTAATTTATAAAGATCTTGCAGCCTTTCTTTTTGTTGCTCCATGACTTGGGATCACCAAGAACTGAAGATCTCCTGCAGTCAGTCTCTTCCATTGCTGGTATCATGAGGTTTGGAATCTAGAACTGATGGAAAAGCGAACACACAGAATCAATGCACTAAAGAAAGGATCTGAATCAGACAAATTCCTGGATTTCCAGGATTCGTGACATACCTTTATTATAAAAAAGGTAAAGGACCCCTGGACGGTTAAGTCTAGTCAAAGGCGACTATGGGAATCAGTGCTCATCTTGCTTTCAGGCAGAAGGAGCCGGCGTTTGTCCACAGACAGCTTTCTGGGTCATGTGGCCAGCATGACTAAACTGCTTCTGGCGCAACGAGTGCCAAAGAGCACAGAAACGCCGTTTACATTCCCACTACGGTACTTATTTATCTACTTGCACTGGCATGCTTTTGAACTGCTAGGTTGGAAGGAGCTGGGGCAGAGCAACAGGAGCTCACCCCGTCGACAAGCCCAAGAGGCTCAGTGGTTTAGACCACAGCACCACCCCTGTTTTACCTTTATTATATACACTGCTGAAGAAGGGAATGCTAGAAATCCTCTGGTCACATACAGAGAACTGTGGCTGATCAAACGCATCCATTCTTAAGAAAATTAGCCCTGAGTGCTCACTGGAAGGACAGATCGTGAAGCTGAGGCTCCAATACTTTGGCCACCTCATGAGAAGAGAAGACTCCCTGGAAAAGACCCTGATGTTGGGAAAGATTGAGGGCACAAGGAGAAGGGGACGACAGAGGACGAGATGGTTGGACAGTGTTCTCGAAGCTACAAACATGAGTCTGACCAAACTGCGGGAGACAGTGGAAGACAGAAGTGGCTGGCGTGCTCTGGTCCATGGGGTCACGAAGAGTCGGACACGACTAAACGACTAAACAACAACAACAACAATTCTGGGTTGAATGAAGGTCAATTGATGAACTTTTCATACAACTTTGAACTTGATTACATTATGGATAATTATTTTCTCTCCATTGTTGTTATTTATTTTTGTAGTTTTGTACCAAATTTTTATTTTAGGAAAAGGAGTTGTTTGGGTCAATTATGGTGCTTCACTGTTTCACAAGTGTGACTTTGATGGGGAGAGGGGATATACCCTTAGCATACAGGGAATTGCTGAACTAGTCCATCAGTCTGTAAAGATGGAAATGCATGCAGCCCTTTCTATTTGGACAAGAGAAGATAGAACTAGCCTATCAAGACTTACACCAAACATGAGCTTCAGGAGGGCAGGGTTGCTTGTCAGACATGAGCTCATGCTTCTCCTAGCTGCCCTTCACACTGCTGTAGGAAATATGTTTCATACTTTGAACAACAGAGTTTTAACAGGAAGGGCAGAATTAAACTCAGACATATAAAAGCCTAATAACACTAAGCTAAACTGAAGATCAGATGCCAGCTGATAAAAGGATTTGTTCAGTATACAATGAAATTCTACCTCTTTTAGTGTTAATTGCACACACATTGCTCTCTGCCTGCTGAACTGGTTCCTATGATTCATGCTATTTGGTTGCCCACTTGACATTTCCAAACCTAGCCTTACAAAAACAGCATTTTAGAAGTTAGCTTCCCTTCTGGGTTGGGGAGATGTGTTTTGAGTCAACGATAAATCCTGCATGGTTTGTGGAAAGGTCAAAGCAGTAAAGCCAAATTGTTTTTAAGAAAAATATATGCTTATTTTATTAACAGAGGGAGATGAAAATTTATGAGGGTGAAATTCACACTGGTTGTTTAAAGGGTTCTGAAATAACAGCTTCCCACCCACTCACATGGGAGGGAAAAGCAGAGCTATGAAACACACACTTTTAAGTTTCAGAAGATTTCAGAAGTTTGTATGCAAAAGGACAAACAAAGCCCATGTGATCTGAGTTTAATGGGTAGCAGTTAGTACGGACAGCAAAGTACCATTTTACTTACAGCAGAGTATCAATAGGCCTGAAAAGTGTCTGAATGGCAATTTGCCACTAACAGGCAAGATTACACATTATTGACTTAAGTACCTTCACAAATAAAGGGGTCTGCTACATTTGTCTGTTCCTGCTTGCTCTGCTTTTAATGATCCAACCCTTCTGGCTCGCGACAAGTATCTTCTTTCCTAAACATGAATTTCCCTAGTACTCTTTAAAAGGACCTTTCCAAAAGCAAGTTCTAATCTATCATCTTTGGTACGGGATAGTATTTTATAAATAATTAAATAAACCAAGTCTGGAATGATCAGTGGGTATTATTTGACCCCGGGACACTGCTGTCTGGATTAATCTCAGTCCTGGTCCTCTTACCCCATGTTAATGTTCAGCCACTAACTTTTTCTCCTCCTCCTCCTTTAGTGTGGGGCTCCAGGTGGCTTCCATTTCCTTCCTGATGGATGAGGTTGCTGAGTAATATTGTGCAGAGTTGAGCTATAGGCGACCAGGAGCTCCGTCTCCTTTTCATTTAACTCTGTGCTCTCGTTACACAGCTTCCGGCTACAATTGTGGCCTGGAAGTGGGCGAGTTAGCTGAAGCAGAGCTCAAAGAAGGCAGAAAGACAAAGATATCTGGCAGCCCCTGTTGTGTAAGAGAAGCAGGAGCATAACAGAATGCTAGTCCACCCAGGAAAGGGATGTGTTGTTTAGTCATTACATTTGCATCCCACCCTTCCTCCCAAATGAGTCCAGGGCAGCACACAAGAAGTAATCAAACTTCTCAAGAACAATTCCAATACAGACAAAGGCAGGCAAAGATCTCAACTTACAAGGTTTATTGAAAGGACAGGGTCTTCAGTAGGCACCGAAAAGACAGTGTCTGATATTCACTTAGTGCAGAAGTGGGGAATCTTTGGCCTTCCAAATGATGAACTACAACTCCTGTCCAGACTGGCAATTGGTCATGCTGGCTGGGTCAGATGGGAGTTGGAGCCCAATGTCTGGATTGCTGCAATTGTCTCACTTCTAACTTAAAGAATTGGGCCGAGAGGACATGCTTCACCTGAAGCCAGTTTCCCCTCACCAAATCACACCTGCACATTGTAACTGCTTCAATACTATGGGTGTCTAATCCGCTAAACCAGTGCTAGAGTATCTTCTGTGAGCCATGTTCGTACCGTGCTTTGACTGGAACTGGGGAGGGAAAGCTAAAGCAACGTATTTTGAATGTTCTTTTAACTTAAGATTTCTGACCACATGGAATTCCCAATATTGTGCAAAATTCAGATGCACTGCTGCCAATATATGGGTTGGTCAAGGTCATGTGATATGTATTTACCATTTAAGGTGGTTGAAGCATGTTACTATAAACTGTGCAAGTGATCTTGTAAATCTTAACTGCTTTGGACTGGTTAGTTGGGGATGGACAAATATGTATTTGTGAAAACTCCCTTCAGCTCAGTTCCAAATGCTAACAGTACCAAGATTATACCTTTAAGAACTGATAAGGCATCTTTCACAGTCACTCATATGTCACACAATGCTTTTTTTTCTGGGGGTACGCATACCCCTAAACATTTTGTGAATCTAAGTTTGGCCTCATTGAGGGGCAGTATTTCAATATGAGTAGGAAAATGAGAGTACCCCTAAACATACAGATATCTTCCTCATCCCTCCTACACCCAGGTTATCAATATTATTATTTTACTAGATGTGCTGAAGATTGAAGCTGTGACATTATACATTATATAGAAAGGCATATACTCTTTCTGAGCAACACACTCTCAACTTACAGTCTTTCCCTAGGGGAAACGCAAGAGCTCTACAAAAAAGAGTGCATTTCCTAGGCAACTAGAAATTAAAAAGACCATAGATGCATGCATGTATAAAGTGGACTATACGAAAATTATATACTTCTGAACAAGAAAAAGCATTTTATAAATGGTAAACAGTAGGACTGAAATTGTCTAAACTTCTAATGATGAAGGCATTTCTTCCTTTGAGGTTGTGGATATAATAAAGTTATATTATATGAATGTGTTCGCATTTCACTTGGTGATGAGAGGCGAAAGGGAGAGCCTTCACAGAAACCCAGCACCAAAGTTATAAAAGGGAGAATAAAACTAAACATAGCTTGGCTTTGAGCAGCTCCATCTGGAGGCTACTGTTCGCAATTGTATTTTTGAGTGAATCTGGAAGCGGAGCAGAGGTCTATGTTGGAATAAATAGGGAGAAACCCTCCTAAAATCAGCTATGTACATGTAACAAAATACACATATGCAGGATTGTCATACACAACAAAATGAGCGTCACTTAACTGCCTTCTGCATAGGAAACCCATAATAAATAAAGCAGTCCTGTAGTGAATTTCTTGGCTAAACAGAAGTTTGAGCCTAGATCTTTCCAGTGTATGATTTCTTTCTTCCCACCCCAATACTTGCAATGGAAAGAAAAGCACTTGGATTCTTAGTTTTTATTGTAAAAAGCCAGCCTTGTTATAGATAAGTTTGCTTTGTAAATACATAGCTTTCACTACTATATACACACTTTGATGCACAATATACACAAATTCACGTTTAGTGGGGGAAGAAGCATGTGTGGCAAGGCTCAGGAATCGTTAAAAGGAATTTAAACACAATGAGCAATTTTGTTGCTTGCCATGTAAATGGAGTCTTCTACTCTGTAGTGATTGCGGTACTATAGTCCTTCACTTCTCAAAGCCAACACCTGAAGTTTAATAGCCGTATTTTGCATTCAGATGAGTTCTACCATCACCACTTTGACCTGCATCAAAAGAGGAAGATTAGAGTGTTTCTTTTTCCCTTTTCAAAAAACTCTCTTGTGCCCAGGAGTGAAAACAATATACAGAGAAACAGAAATAGTCGACAAGTCACAGTCACCTAGACCCTACATACTTGGCAGCGTGTTAAGTTAATCACAAGCAGTGTAAAACTTTCCTGACATGGGGTTCAGTAGAGGTGCAATATTTTGGTTATGCAACAGGTCAATGTCCATTTCAAGGAAAGGGAGACAGGGACTTATATTAGACATCACCCAGGTGTGACCTCCACTAATGGTAGATGGTTTGTTTTTGTTTTTTTACATTATTCTGCAGAGGTTGGAAGTAACTAAAGGTGTAGGAATATTCATGGGGACACGGAGCAAGTATGTGAGAAGCAAAAGGACATTTCCAAAGCCAAAAAAGGGAGTGAAATGGTTGGCTGGACCTGTGGGAAGCAGGTAAGGAACTGCAAGGGATGCAAAAATATTTGGGCTTATACAATGTTCATAAAGCTGGCTTTTAATCTTGTTCTACAAAAGGCAGAAATTTCAAAAAATAACTCTTAGAATGGAGGCTGCTCACAATACAAGACTAATCAGAGGAATTCAGCAGCACTGCTACTTTTAAGTACACCTAAGTAATCTCTACATTATATGTAGGTAGTGTATCAAACAAGGGTATCTGGGGCAAGAAAATTCTAAGTTGCATTTGTTTACTTCAATTGATGGATGAGCATTCTTGATAACTATGCATTCCAGTTGGAGACCTTGGAACATACAAACTCCCCTACCATTCTACCTGAACTCTTAAGTCATTCTAAGCACTTATTATTATTATTATTATTATTATTATTATTATTATTATTACCCTGCCCATTTGGCTGGGTTTCCCCAGCCACTCTAGGCAGCTTCCAACAGAATAAAAAAGCAACAAAACATCAACATTAAAAACTTCCCTAAACAAAGCTGCCTTCAGGTGTCTTCTAAAAGTCAAATAGTTGTTTATTTCCTTGACATCTGATGGGCGGGCGTTCCACAGGGTGGGCGCCACAACCGAGAAGGCCCTCTGCCTGGTTCCCTGTAACCTCACTTCTCGCAGTTAGGGAACTGTCAGAAGGCCCTCGGTGCTGGACCTCAGCGTCCGGGCTGAATGATGGAGGTGGAGACACTCCTTCAGTTATACTGGCCCGAGGCCATTTAGGGCTTTAAAGGTCAGCACCAACACTTTGAATTGTGCTCGGAAACGTACCGGGAGCCAATGTAGGTCTTTCAGGACTGTTGTTATATGGTCTCGGTGGCCACTCCCAGTCACCAGTCTAGCTGCTGCATTCTGGATTAATTGTAGTTTCTGGGTCACCTTCAAAGGTAGCCCCACGTAGAGCAGGAGATAACTAGAGCATGCACCACTCTGGCGAGACAGTCTGCAGGCAGGTAGGGTCCCAGCCTGCGTAACAGATGGAGCTCGTAGACAGCCGCCCTGGACACAGAATTAACCTGACTCTATGGACAGCTGTGAGTCCAAAATGACTCCCAGGGGCACAGTTACCACATTCAGGACCATGCGGTCCTCCACACCCGCCCGCCCCGTTTTCCCCAAAGCAGTACTTCAAGCTGTGATGGAGGACATTTTATGCCTGAGGAACATCTACCACCAGCAGGTACATCAGCATGACTTAGGGATAGAACTTTGCAGCACATATTTGCACAGGGTACTCTGTCTGCACACTGGATACCTTTGTATGCTTGTGTCCTCCCTAAACCTCAGGTGCGATCGCTGCTGCCTTTATCTTTGGCTAAGCTGGGCCAAGGGCAAAAGCATGACCTGAGTAGGATGGTAGGAAGGCAGGCAGGGAGAAACAGCAATAACGTAGTTGGAAATGTTCTGGGATCTGCAGAACTAAGGTCCAATGTCAGTCTTCCTTCAGACAGAGCAAGCTTAGATCCTTTATTTGCTTGTGCTTGCTCTTCCACACCCTCATTACATAGGATAGCAAAGAAACTGTAGTATCAGAGTCTCTAAATCTGCTCACCTTTGTCTTGCTGTAGTATCAGTGTACAGGACTAGTCCTGATGTTGTCCTGCTTGCCCCATACTTCAGCAAGACAAAGGTGAGCAGATTTAGAGACTCTGTGGTGCAAAATTATTTAGACTACTCCATACACAAGACATTTCAAGTGGCTGTCTCTATGCTGCCTTCTGCTCAGCTGCACAGCTTCATGCACCCTCTTCCGTTTCTCAGCAACCCAAGTCCCCTATTTTGAATTGTCTTCAAATAGATCAGGTCAAATATGATTTTCGAAAATTATAAATTACCTTCAGGTGGCATCCACACACAGTAGTCTGGGTCATCTTCTGGATATTCTGAGGACAGAGTGCGTTGAGACTGCAGAATAGATTTAAAAAAGATGCTTTGTAATTCTAACATTTCCCTTCCCTCTTTTGGCTGCACAACTTCATGCACCCCTTTAAAAAGGTTCGACTAGCACTTGTTTGAATAATAAATTAGCTTTTAATATTTGATGAATTAATGTATTTTAATATTTTGCCCAGAGTGGCTGGGGAAACCCAGCCAGATGGGTAGGGTATAAATAATAAATTATTAATTTATTATTATTATTAAACTTGAGGAAATATCTTAGTGTGAATATCTTGAGAACATGATTTCACATTGCTTTAGACAGATTTGCTTTGAAGGGCTATTTGGGCCAAATAATGACGTGTTAAGTTTGAAACCATTTCCCCCACTTTCTTTATGCAAACAGGGTTTTCTTAGACTTTCTAAAGAGGATAGTTTGTGACAAAAGACAAACAAGAGTTTAACAAACACAAACATTATATGGTTATACTTGATGCTATAGTGGAGAATCTAATGTTACTTACAATAAAACAGAACGATACTGTTGGCACAAAGTACTGGAAGGTATAAGCTGCTAGATAAAAAGCATTACTGCAGCCTTGCAAATTGGGATTGACAAGCCGGCTCCCCCTACAACAGTTGTTGCCCGGCTGCATATAGTTTTGTTGGCGGCAATGCCCTGCCAATGATTTCTATTAGATGAGAAAGTTAAAGCACTGCCAGGTTAGTATTAAGAAAACTCAAAATTATTTGCATTATAATTAAGTGGCGTAGCTTCCTGCAACTTGAGTTGTGCTACCATTCCAAAATAATCAGCAGCTATATCTTTTCACAACTGTGTCTTATCTAGCAGTAATACTAGCACAGGGATGTCCAACCGGTTGACTGCGATTGACTGGTTGATCTCCAGCAGCTAGCGGTTGAATGCGGGCTCTATTTCCTTCGCGTGGGGGGAAGAGAACATCTGGCCCCGCCGCCTCCTCCATTCTCACACGATCGCAAAAGCTTCTGGTGAGAGACTTTTTGACGTGCCTCCCCCCAAAAAGCTAAACAATTTCGACCTGCCCCCCCAAAAAAGTCAACAACTCTGACTTGCCCCCCTAAAAAAAAAAGGTCAACAAATTCATTCCCCCTCCCCCAAAAGTGTAGATCACTGTCAGCTTTTTATTCTGGGAGATTGCAGCTGGATGTCCCTGTACTAGAACAGTATCTATCAGCCTGACATGAGACACAACGCAGAGTACTAACCACTATACGATCACGGCCTCACCAACGAACTGAACCGCTGCTGCACATGGCCAGTGAGAATAGAGAACGGTCCTCCAAGCTGCATTTGACTTGGCGGTTGACCCGCCCCCCCCGTCCAGCAATAGCACAGGAAGGCAACAGTGTCCCAACCCCACTACTAGCAGCCTGAATACTTATGCCACACAAGGACCAGACACCGTGCACAAGAAGACAGCAATTCCTTCTGCCAAGTCAGGAGGACTCCACGGGTGCCAGAGAACACAGCACTAGCACTGTCTTATCTTTTCCTTATCCTCTTATGGACACCATCTCCCATAAATGCCGGCATCAAGCAATTCTGTGAATGCACCAGGTAGGGAATGCAGTATGTTACAGTGCACTTCATCATATTTATATGCTTTAGTTCCTCCAACTCACCGTATTTGCAATGTTCGTTTTCTTATTCTTGGACTTTCCTGCAGATATCTCAGGTGCTAGGAAAAAAATAAGAAAAACTATATTAATGCTGCCAACTCTATTTAGAGAAATTATTCAAAACAAATTTCAGACAAATAAATCCCCTATGTTAAAAAAAAAAAATGGCCAGGGAGCTGTTAAAATTAAGCACCGCAGCTCCTTAGGCCCCACCAAAAAAATGCACACAAGCCAGAGCCAGGACAGCAAAACTGCCTTTGGGGTGTATCTCACAAAGTAAAGGTTAGCAATTTTGATACCTGTAGCAGTGCTATATTAAACCAAGTATTGCTTGCTATTTCCCCCCTTTCTCCAGAAAATCTTGAATATTTTAGTTATGTGCCTAGCACTACAAAGGAGACATTCCAAATGCGCTGTTCCTCCATTCTCCTTCTAATCTTTTAAAATATATTAATTTTTATTAGTTTTCCAAATTTTAACAAATCCATCCTACTTATTTAAATTTAATACATTTTAATCCTTCTAAATTTTGTTGTTACTTGTTTTTCAATGAAAAGTATTCATCCTTTAAAAATATGATTACTATTAAAAAAAACCTTTTTCTCAACTTTTTTTAACACACTAGGAAACTTCACACAGTGATCATTTAAATAATTTCTTTATGCATTTTGCCAAAAAGAAAGTATCTCATCAGGATTATTATTTTATTTAAGCATTGTGGTTTTATTTGTTACAACAGATTAGATGTTCAGAAAACAAGCTGAAGGAACTGCTATCTTATATTGCAAGATGTTCCAAGTATTAAAATATATTTTCCCACTCCAACTGTACAAACCAACAGAATATGATTGTATCTACCAGTGCTGTCATCCATTTTTCTCTCGTACTCACCTGGCTCACCTTGTGACTTCTTCTGTGATTTATTCAGTGGGGAGCTGCACTCCGGCGCCACTGTATCTTTGCTCAAAGGCTCTGATTGTGGCTGAGCTCCTGTAAAAGAAAAATGGAACCCCAAAGACTTAGCCAACCAGATTCTTTAATGAACACAGATTAAATGTTAACAAATTCTGACAGCTTACAATTAAACTGCCTTTATTTCTTTTAAAAAGCTGATCAATGCTATACTATAATAGCTTTTATCCAATGAAATTAGTTTTCATATCTATCTATCTAAAAGCAGGCTTACACAGCAACGAGGCTGCAAAATGCCAGAGGATCAGAAATAGAGTCCTGCTACTTCACTTGCTTTGAGCTATCAAAGCAGGTACACTGTGCTACACACAAACACAGAAGGTCTGAGCCAGTCAAGTAAAAACACAGTACCCACAGCAACCCTGCTACCTTCTGAGCACAGGCACTGTATCAGGCCATTAAGCAAAATGGAAGATCTGTCCATGTTTCTCATCCTTTCTCCCAAAATCAACTTATGCAGGATCTGTGCATTCCCCAAAGGGTGAGGGATTAAGGCGGGAACGTAAGGGCTCTGTAAAGCCTCATAACTATATTTTGGTGTGTGAAGGTGCTGTGCCCACTAGACTGAACCTAAAATCCCCATTACCTAAGAAAATTTACCTTGAAATTTATGCAATAATTATTCCTGTTGCTTCACTGGTCTTTGGAAATGCCTGTGAAATTTGGTACTTTGAATTTAAAAAGAGACCCTTGCAAGGAAAATATCCCTATTAAAAATGAACCTAACACTTATAAAATAGTAATGCTGCTAATATGCTAATCTGAGTTCTTCATAGCCTACACCAGGCTTCATCAAACTCGGCCCTCCAGATGTTTTTGGCCTACAACTCCCATGATCCCTTGCTAGCAGGAGCAGTAGTCAGGGACGATGGGAATTGTAGTCTCAAAACAGCTGGAGGGCCGAGGTTGAGGAAGCCTGGCCTACACATACCATTAGCAACTTGAACTGTTTGAGAGATTAATTAGAGCAGCCTATGGTTTCTATCATCACTAGAGACCTCTGAAATGGTCTGAAATGTTGCAATGGGGGCAGCCATTTTTGCAACCAGCCGCACAGATATGTGCACTAGATGCAAGTCACAGGGGACAGTCCCAACAGCAGTGGTTAGCATACAAATGCTAGCTCCTGGCCAGCTGAGGAGGAAGGGAGCTGGTCTGAAAGACTTGCACCCAACACTCCTCTCTCCACAGGAGTGTCCCACAGGTTCTCTAGAACAATTTATCCCAAGGCCTTAAGACCATTTAGCCCAAAGGAAGAAATTTACCCCATCAATGTGCACTTCTGTACTAAGCTCTTGACGTCCATACTTCTTCAAAAGAATTCAGGGCAGGGTTTTCAGAGGCACTTAAGGAAATGAACATAGCTGAACCTAACTGTTGTTGGCAGGAGTACTGTATTTTTTGCTCTATAAGACTCACTTTTTCCCTCCTAAAAAGTAAGGGGAAATGTGTGTGCATCTTATGGAGCGAATGCAAGCTATCCCAGAAGCCAGAACAGCAAGAGGGATCGCTGCTTTCGCTGTGCAGCGATCCCTCTTGTTGTTCTGGCTTCTGAGATTCAGAATATTTTTTTTCTTGTTTTCCTCCTCCAAAAACTAGGTGCGTCTTATGGTCTGGTGCGTCTTATAGAGCGAAAAATATGGTACATATCAAGCATTCCAACAGTCCCCGCTACTGCTTTTAAGAGCCTCAAAATGAAGGGGAACAGAACTAGACTAACCTCTATGAACAAATTCCATTTCCTTGTTGCTGCAATCATAAGAACTGGTAGGCCGTTTATGCTGTCTAACTGTTTCTTGTGCTGGCATCTGCGTCATTGGGTTTTGTGTTCCTTGATTTACAGCTTTCATTTCTTCTTCTTCTTCCTCCTCCTCCTCCTCCTCCTCTTCTGGCCCCTCATCTTTCATCTTTAATAGGTTTACAGGTATATCTGGACGCTTGACAGGCAACTTCTGTGGCGCAAACAAAAATTGCCATGAATGTAGTTGTTATATCATCTGCCACTGATATATGGAACAGAATATGCCATGCTATGAGGCAATGTGCCTTTGAACAGCAGTTATTAAGTACTTACTGAGATTTGTAGAAACATAAACAGGCTCACAAAGTAAGCCCAAAGATGAACTGTTTCTACAATAGTTCCTCCTAGTGCCCACAGAAGTGATGTGATCCAACTATCTTTGAATGCCCATCCTAATGGATCCAACTTCTAAATAGAGCCTATCTTTTGCAATGGCTTTGACTAGACAAAATAAATAAATTAAATCAGCAAAATGGGGAGGGAAGCAATATCCAGCTATTTCCTATTTCCCCTGACCCCCTCCCCTGCTCTCAACACTCAAAAATGTTGGGGGGCAGCAGGGGAGATGGGACATGGTCAAAATGGCTTCCCTTCCCGTTCTGCTAAGAAGCCTTACTGTCAGCTGAATGACACGTTTTGATACAACCCATAGCTTTTGCTTTCTTTACTTACCCCCACAGTACCAGTTTTCAGTCTGAATTTGCTTCCTCCTTTCATGGCACCAAACATGGGTAAAGTCAGCTTTTTGGGTTTGTTCTGAGTTTCCGAATCTTGACTCCCAAGCCTACAGAACATTTGGGGGGGGGGGGGAGAGAATAAGTAAAACACACACAGCTTTAGTATCAAATTCTGAAGGACCAGCACTAGAACTATTGCTGTGTGCACTTTCTCTCTCTCATGTGGAGATTCCACATTAAAAAGTTCTTTCTCATTGCAAACCTCAAGGTGTGGCCTTGGGCTCGTGCAGAGACAATGACAGATAAGAGAATTGCAGGCTCCCTTCTCAAACAAGAATTCCTTTCTCCCCTGCCGTTATCCATGGGGACTGAGGGTTATGTGTTGGCACTGCCATTAATCACAATTAATGCTCACCAGGGTTGTACGTCAAAATAGACTTGGAAACCAGTTCTTTGGGAAGTTCCAGTGCCAAAACCTGCCTCCCACCATCTCCATACTCCTCCGCATGTACATTTGGGTAGTCATCAGAGAACTATAGCTCAACAAGGAAAATATAAAATGATTACCACTCCATAAAACGAAGACTCACTCGGATTTCAGCTCCGGCAATGAAGCCGGTGTAACAATCTTAATCAATCCTTTCAATCGCTGCTGCTCTTTCCTCAGCTCAAAAGTCCGCAAATGAAGCTTTCTACGTGTCACACTGTCTAAAGCACATCCTGATTTTATTTCCGTCATGAATTCGTCCAAAGAATCTTGCGCTGCTGAATGCGTTTGTGCTAAAGGAAATACAAATACAGAAAAAATCATGCCACTCCTTATCCCAGAATGAAATTTGTTTTCCTTCCACTAAATGTAACATGCTTTCCACAGAACTGAATTTGAGAGTTTTAACTTGATCAGCTTCTTTAGAAAGGCAAGTATTAGGCATTTTAAATAATTTTAATCATGATGTTACACTTGGCTTAGTCTTTCATTTGTGGAAGACAGAAACAAAATACCCTTAATATTACAAATTAATTATGCCTTATTCTCACGCAGACAACCCCAACATTTGAATAAAGTATGTGGCCTTACTTGTCTTTGAAGATTTCAGCTTCTCTGCTATCTCAGAGAGCTCTCTTTCAGTTGCGGCTAATTTTACACTCTACAGAGAGAGACAATTGAAAAGTGATGAGCATCTGTAATAGCTTTACAAAACTTTAAAATAAAAATGTAGCAACCTTTTGGGTTCCCAAATGCTGGCAAAGTGAAAAGCCTAGAAATACAAGGAAGTGTAGCAACAACCCAATTGTGGAATGCTCTCCCAAGGGAGGTTGACCCGGCTGCAACTTTCTTGTCTTATGGAAGTCAGGCAAAACCTTTAAAAGAAATTTAACCAGGTATTCAAAATATCTTGAAAATTTTAACTCAGTCTTTTAACTTCGCTTTTTGTCACTTTTCCACCTGCAATTGGGGTGTGTGTGTGTGTGTGTGAGAGAGAGAGAGAGAGAGAGAGAGAGAACTTACGTAAAATGCCTAGAAATCTTTGGCTATACAGTGGTATGAAAGCATTTTAAATAACTGCCACTGGCTCGTTATTAAGTTTTTTTGCCACACTGAATCAAGTGTTTTCCTTCTGTGTTATTTCAGTTTAGAAGACCAAAAAATGATTCTTTCTGGACAAATGAACATGCCAACATGGCTACCCCTCTGAAATTTGATACCAGACAAGTAACGTGATAGTGGAAAGTGGTTTATATTCCTCTGCAGCAGCACTCTTAGCAATGATTATTTATGAGAGCATAATTCAGGTGACAGCATTTTAAAAATTCTGGCAAGATACTTTGGGTTCTATCCAACTAAATCACTGTACACACCAGACGATTTCTGAAAGTGCAATGGGACTTACCCTCGCACTCCTCCAAATCTGCACTGGGGATTCCCCATATCCTTTGGAGCAGATCTGAGGTAAGTGCAGGGGAGAGGTCAAATGCCACTGTGCTCATGGAAGTCATTCTGCGTGAACAGTGGTCGAGTTGGCTACCATCCCTTCTCCTGAGCCTGGGAAAATGCTGAGGAATCTATTAGACTTTGCACCAACTTTGGAAAGAACCAGAAAGCAAAAAGCTGTCTTCCAAGTCTCTGCATGAGGTCTTCTCTACTCCAGAGTCTGGTAGGGACTCTAGGTAGCCTTCCACTGGGATTTAAGAGATATTAGAGAAACAGCAAGATGACCCTCTGATTTCTCAGCTCCACCTTCCCTGCCACCAGCTCAGAATTGAGGTGGAGGGGGGAAGCTTGCCCCTGCAGTTGTTCTGAACCCTGAAGATGCTCAGTGAACCTCCAAAACTCAACAGTAACATCAGTCAATACCCTGTATCTTGGCCTAGAGGGACAGGGTCAGCAGCAGGCACAAATTTTGACTAACTACCATGAATCCCTGGCTGAAGTTGTTCCTACCAATGAATCAAAGGTTTCTGGCTTCTCATCGATCTTTCCTGCTTTCTTCATTCTGCTCAGACGTTTCTGTTCAATAACTCCTGTCCGATCAAGGAATGTGTCATCATCACTATCATAAAAGTCTTCCTCTTCCCAATTCTTCGCTTTTCTTTTTCGGGATACTAAGAAAGAATGAAGACAAAAATACATGAAGAAAACTGGAAAAGCTTGAAGCCAGTTACACACCTGTACCTCTGATTTAGTGACAGGTGATCTAATGCACATTTCAAAAAACAAGCAAGTATGCAAATGGACACAAAGATGTGAAGTCACCACATCCAATAGTTGTGAAAATAAAATGCAAACAGCGCATGCCAGCAATCCTTGTAGGTGAGCAAGATACAAGCACGATAGTAAGAGGTATAATAAGTTAATAAGATAAAAATGCTTAGGGTTACACCACATTTTACAGATTTAAATTCTTTCAAAGCTCTTGTCAATAAGACTATTTTCAAAAAGAATTCTGCGTGGCCAGAGCCTCTGGCTAGTCCACCTACCTGCCTCTTGCCGCAGCACACCCCTCGCATCCAGTATCCTGCAGGCTTCCACTGAACACTGGATCATTGCTTCCTTTTTCTTCCCTGTATGAATCGCCTCTGCCACAAGTTGCTTCCCCGAAGCATCATCTATAGGCAGCCTATTGAATTCAGAAGGTTACAGTTCAAGGAAAGATCAACAAATGGCCTGACATGTCTGCTCAGTGTCAGCTTGTGTACTGCTCAAAACTGTTCTTTCAAATAACCTTGGCCTCTTTGGTTATAAAACATCTCAACATTAATTATACAAGGTTTAGAATCGAAGTTGGAGGCGGCCTTCCACCCATGACCACTTATTTTGTCTCGGTCTGGATGGAGAATTTTCAAAAGTTGGACGTATTCTGTTTCAGTGCTTTAGGCCTTAAACTTTCAGCTTGAGAAGGCCAAGCACGCAGGTTCCGGTGGAGACCTTCCCATAGTAAAATAGGATATAGACTATGTCAGGGAACTGCCATCGGTTCAGGAGGGAGAGAGGAAAAGCCGAATGGATTATAGAGAACCTCCAGGGATCATGGGGAGCAGTTCCTCTTCAACGGAGGAGAGTAAACACACCTCCAGTGGAGAGGAGCTGCAGGAGTCGGAAGTGGCGAGGCGGTCCCAGGACTCCGTGCCTGGGAAAAGCGGGGAGGAGAGGGGTCCTCCGCCACCCACGCCCTCCCTGCGCAGAAAGCATCCGTGCAGAGAGGGGAGGCGCAGACTGGGCGTCAAGAAGCTGCTTTGCTGGGGAAAGTTTAAGAACCGCCCACTGACGGATTCTGCCAGCGATTGAGCCAGCCATGGGAGAGTGGGGCTCCGGACAGATCAGGTTTATTTTGGCAGCAAAAACAAGGCTTCGCAGCCAAGCAGGGAAATATTTGCTTGCTTACGCTCGAGCAACCCCTTGGAAACACTACAGACTATATAATCAACTGAGCACTCGCGGGAAAATAGGTAACAATTTCTATTAATTTCAACTGAAATCTCATTGCCTCATCTCTTTTCCTTAATAACAGTAACAATAATAATTTTATTATTTATACCCTGTCCCAGCCATGCTGGGCAGCTTATAGCATATATAAAACAGTTAGTTGTAGCTGGGTTTCCCCATCCACCTTTCTTATTGGATCTGTTTTCTACACCACTGACCGCCTTTGCTGCCCTTTGCAATTTGCCTGCATCCTTTCTAAGTATGGTGCACAGAACTGGAAATGGTACTCCTGTTGAGGGCACGGACCTCTTCAGCCAACCCTTGTGTGACTATTGCCATCCTTGTTTCCCAATACAACCAAGTGAACCTTTGAAAAAAAGGCATTTGAGTATTTGTGGGGTTGACACCTGAACTCTATCACCACAATCAAATATTTTAGTACAAATAGTATGACAAATCCCTTCTATGCTTATTTGAAAGACAAAGCACTCACTTCTTTCAGAGTTATTTCCCCCATTCTAGCACACTCAGTACAGAGACAACCTAAGAGCTATTGCAATCAACAGGCATTTGGCAAACCTCCAACATTAGTCATAGAGTAGATCCATTGAGTTAAGTCACTTAAATCCATTCATTTCAATAGGTCTACTCTAGGTATGACTGATGTTGGACACCACTCATCATTTGACAAGAATACAGTGTAGACCAGAGCTCTCCATACTTTTCATGTTGGTGATGCACTTTTTAGACATGCATCATTTTGTGACACAGTAAGTCAGTTTTACTAGCAAACCAAAGGTTAAACTAACCCCTTTCCAGGCCCAAAAGGAGCTTGGGGTGCATTTGTGCAATACACCTACACATTGCAGCCAACACACTAACATGTGGCGGCACACAGTTTGGAAAGCTCTGGTGTAGACAATAAATGAGATTGGAATTAATATTCTTACATTTCCATTTAACTGCTCTAAACCAATTCTAGATATACAAGACATAACAGCTTTCTCTGTCTCTCTGACTTACAGAAAGACATAACTATACAAAATTATTACATAGAATACATACATACTTCACCCTACAGAGCCATGTGCCAGTTCCTTGTGCATCAAATTCATACTCTAACTCTTCACCTAGGAAGAAAAGAGAGGGAGAGGAGCTGATTTACTTGCATACATTATCAGCAGCTTTGTTTTGTAGTGAAATAGATAGCCTGAATTACATTTAACCTAAATTCTTGCTCTTTACTCCTTTGTAAATTATTTTAATTTTTTATGAATGGTAACAGTATTAAACTATTAACTGGCTAAGTATTTGGAATCATTGTTATTTCAGCAATTGGAGCAGTTTAATTACATGGATTAAAATTTAACTGCACAGTATCTGTAAAAATCCTTCCTAAGGCAATGCTATATTTAATATTGATTCATTTATCAATTAGCAATAAGGTCTTAAAATGATCCATCACTCTAACTCCACAGATATTCCTACATCTGTAAGTGGTTCAGACACATCTATAGTAAGACACATTTAGAGAAATCTAGACCGGTGAATATATCACTGCTAGATCAAAGCTTTAACAAACTTCTCAGACATTTCTTTGTACAGATCAAAGATAATGCTGCAGTTAAGCTTCGTTTCCATAAAGGAGCTTAAGCTGACAAAGTAATTTAAACGTTGGAAATTAGTGGTCTCCCCACCAATGTCGAAGATGAATTGGCACTCACAATTTTTTATGAGCTGCAGTAGCTCATAGAATAAGTAGAATTTCATTAAAGTATAATATCCCATGCTCAGTCTAAAACCAAATAGCCAGCACAATCCTATGCATTTTTACTCAGAAATAAGTTCCACTGTGTTCCATGGGGCTTATTCCTAATAAGTTTGTTTGGGACTGCAGCCATCCTCTTCTGCACTCTGAAGTTCTTAAACACAAAAGGTTGATAACTTTAATTTGTTTCTAGTACTGTACCACTCTAGGTTACAAAGGTGTGTGTGGAAAAAACCCAAGGGCAGAATTGCCATGGAGGGACTAATACTTTCAAGTTAAACCAGGATATAGCTATACAGATCTGTCCAATCTGCTTCTTTCTTATTTCTCCTGCAGAAAGCAGGATGACTGTAAGCAACACAGAAGAGGTTAAAAGATCAAGAAGCACAGTAAAGCTCTATTCAGATGTTCAGCTGAACATGGGGGGGGGGGGGAACTGTGTAGAGGGTGCAGGAGTGAGTGTGCCAGCCCTCCCCCCCTCTACTCCTGAATTTTATGCCTAAAGGTCTGTACTGCTTTGCCTGTGGCCTAACTCCTGCCATCCAAGCATGGACATTTGAGAGGGGCACCCTTTTGGTTGTAGACCTCTATATGCATAGCCTACCCTGAACCCTGAGTTGTGAATGGTTCTTGGATGAACAGAGGGATTTGGCAAAGGCTTCTCTATCTCAAATGTCCATGCTAATGTGCAGATGGCAGGAACTTTGTGTTGGCAAAGGCAGGTCCAGAGGGATGGGCCCACAGCTGCTTTGTACACACCTTTCCCTCGGATGTGGAACATATAATGGGGCTTATAACTCCATCTGATTCCAGAGAGGAAATGGAACACCTGAACCAGAGTCTAGGCTATGTAACTGACTGGGCAAACAAACTGAGACAAAAGTACTTTTAGACAGTAGGAATGCTGTTTGGGGGAATGTAGTTCTCCCTCTGAAGAATCAGATTAGCAGTCTGGGTCCCAGTCTTTTTCTTGGTTGGTCAGGTGGCAGCGGTGGACAGGGCCATCTTTGCACAGCTTTTGACCTGTGAACCAGCTGTGACCTTTACTTGAAAATATGCATCTTGTCACCATCAAATGACTTAGTTGTATTCTAATCAGACTACTGCAACATGTTCAGAGTAGCCTGCCTTTGAAGAGTGCCTGGAAACTGCAGCTGCTGCAGAAGGTTGTAGCCAGGCTGCTGACTGGGGCCTCTCATTTGAAATATTTTACACCACAGCTGGCCTATCTACATCGGCTCCCCATTTGTTTCTGGGACCAATTCAAACTGCTGGTCTGGGGCGAGGGCATTTAAAGGACCACCTGCTTGCCCTTTCGGATCACCCAGAAATTACTTACTCCCTCATTTCTTTATCTGAAGTACAGTATTTTTGCCACTCTTCCACTCCTCTATATGTTGTGGCTTTAATGGTTTTGTTGATAGCTGATTTGAAGGCTTTTATGCTAAAAGCAGTGCATTATATGTATATACACTAACTTCTTGAGTGGCTCTGCTAAGCAGCACTACCATGGTAGACAAGCATGACAGATAACACACATACCTTCTCTGTCAAAAAAACCTTGCAATGCCTTCTTGGGATCTTTCAAATAAAAGGCTTCTTGATCCTCGTGAAACTCGATGGCGATAGGGTTTTCTTCACCC
This sequence comes from Podarcis pityusensis, assembly GCF_964106645.2. Lineage (NCBI taxonomy): Eukaryota > Metazoa > Chordata > Lepidosauria > Squamata > Lacertidae > Podarcis > Podarcis pityusensis. The sequence continues at coordinate 88,410,480 of NC_138026.1, read as the reverse complement.
TCCTCTTCCTCTGCATCTTCCCCTGAAAAACAAATGCAAATAAAATTATAAATGAGAGTAGATATAGAAGAGAATAAAATACAGCCTCATTTTATGATCTAGGAGTGTGGCAAGATAAACCTTGCCCAGATACCTACAGGTGGAAGAAAGCCACATGTACAAAGCCTTTGAACAGCCTTTTTGGTAGGAAATAATCCCAGTCCTCAGTAAACATGGAATTCACATATAATTTTATTGCAATGAAAACAGAAGACAGAAACAAGCTCCATGAACTAACACCACACAAGTTTCAATGGTTGAAGATGAAGCATAGGTAAGTGTTAAGAGTCTACCAGTAATATACTGTAACTTAACTTACCCAGTCCCCAGGAACAAGTGAAATCAGTACTCCGACTATTTTCATTTCTGTGTTCATCCTTTTCCTTTTGATCTTCATCAGAATCATCGCCCAGCATGGTCTTCTCTAATTTGGCCTGCTGCTGCTTACGGAGTTCTTTCAACTGGGTTACAGTCAGCTCTGATTCCGGTTCTTGATCCTCCTCTGGGCCCTGCGGATTAAGTTACAACATACAAAACTGAATGCCAGTTAAAAAGTTATGATAACTATAACCTTAGTTTATTTACCAGAAATAAGTTCCATTGAGTTCAGTGGGATTTACTCTCTAACAAATGTAGTTAGGATTAAAGTTCAAGTTTCTTAACTATTATAGAATGGTGTTGTTGTTTAGTCGTTTAGTCGTGTCCGACTCTTCGTGACCCCATGGACCAGAGCACGCCAGGCACTCCTGTCTTCCACTGCCTCCCGCAGTAGCTTCGAGAACAGTGCCCAACCATCTCGTCCTCCGTCATCCCCTTCTCCTTGTGCCCTCAATCTTTCCCAACATCAGGGTTTTTTCCAGGGAGTCTTCTCTTCTCATGAGGTGGCCAAAGTATTGGAGCCTCAGATTCAGGATCTGTCCTTCCAGTGAGCACTCAGGGCTGATTTCCTTAAGAAAGGAAATCTTCTTGCAGTCCATGGGACTCTCAAGAGTCTCCTCCAGCACCATAATTCAAAAACATCAATTCTTCAGTGATATGTATAAATATGTATAAATGAGCTGCTAGGTAGATTCTTAATTCATCTTTAAATTGGATGCTGTGAAACACAGAGCCTCTCCCTTCACTAAAATGAAAAACCAAGAACATTTCTACACCATAAGGTGAAACAGCTAGAAAATGCAAGTCTCCATGGGGAGAGCATTTCACATAAGGCGAGCCACAGGCAAAAGGCCCATTCTCATGTTGCCACCCTCTAGACCTCTCATGGAGGAGGCACATAAAGAAGGGCCTCCAATGATTATCACAGGTCTGGGTCGGTTCATATGGGGGGAGGTGGTCCTTGAGGTATTGTGGTCCTGAGCCATTTAAGGTTTTATAGGTCAAAAGCATCACTTTGAATTGGGACATCTGCAAGTGCAGTTCAGCATCATTACCTGTTACAGGATAATAGACAGTGAACAGCATTGCTCTTTGAATATGCAGCCACTTGTTCAATTATTAAATTTATATCCTGCCTTTTGTCCAAAATGAGCCCAGGGTGGCAAACAGCAAGTGATAAAACAAGGAATACATCTTAAAAACAACTCCAATTCCAAATACAAACCAAAACAGCAAATACATTTGATCTATAGAGACACTCCTATTTTCTGTGTTAGTTGATCAGAGAACTCTCTTGTTATATCCAGCCTTCAATAATTCTGCTTGCCATAGCAAGCTGAGGCAGTGTGTGTGTTATTTGTCCATGTCTGAAGGTGCTCCACCAGTCATTCTTCCCCTTGAGAAGGAGGATGACAGGCAGGAATTAGGTGTTGGATGCCCTGCTTGAAGGTGCTCACAGCATCTTAAATCTGGCATGCTACCCTCACGTTCCTTTATGAAAGGCTGTCCAAGCAGTGGCAGACTCAGTTGGTAGAGCATGGGACTCTTAATCTCAGGGTTGTGGGTAAGTGCCCCATGTTGGGCAAAAGATGGGGTTGGACTAGATGAGCCTTGTGGGCTCTTCCAGCTCTACAATTCTAAGTCTTCCTGAATGCAGTCGGGACTTCTGGGTAAAAGTGTGTAGGACTGCACCACAGACACCCCCTTGGCCAGTACAGAAACTAAGACCACAACCTGCACCCAAAGGTACAGGTGGGCGTAGAGGGCCTTCTCGGTAGTGGCGCCCACTTTGTGGAATGCCCTCCCATCAGATGCCAAGGAAATAATTATCGGACTTTTAGAAGACATCTGAAGGCAGCGCTGTTTAGGGAAGTTTTTCATGTTTGATTGTTATTTTTAATATTTTGATAGAAGCCGCCCAGAGTGGCTGGGGAAACCAGGCGGAGTATAAATAATGAATTATTCTTATAAATCATCACGATTACCCTCTCCTTACCTGCAAGACGAAGAGGCGGCTGCTGCCCCCGAAGCGCAGGACGTGGCCCACCCGAACCCGGCAGTAGGTGCGTGGCGGGATCCGAGCTTTGTTGAGGAAGGTGCCGTGCGCGCTGTCCAGGTCGTAGACGTAGAGCCCGGGCTCGGGGCCCTGCTCTTCCCCTTCCTCCCCGACCTGGCCTCGCTCCTCCTCCTCCTCCTCCTCATCCCCGGCGGGCGGCGGGCGGCGCTGGAGCACGGCGTGGTGGCGGGACACACACGGGTGAGCCAGGGAGAGGTCGCAGCCCGGCGCGCGGCCCACCAGCAGCCAGCTGCGGCCTGCCAAGCGGACGCTTTCCAGCACGGAGCCGCCTTTCACCACCTCCAGGCTGTAGCCGGACGAGGCCTCCTCTTCCTTGGCAGGGCATCCTCCCCACGGAGGCTCCTGGTACCGCGGGAGGTCGGGAGGGGGGCAAGGGCGAGGAGCGGGGCCTCGCGGGGGCTTGGCAACCTCTGTCTTCTTGGGGTCATCTGCCCCAGTTGGAGGCGGCGCCGGCAGCGGAGGCGGCAGCGGAGGCGGCAGAGTCGGCTTCTTGAAATCCGCCATTCCTTCGCAGCCCTCCTTCGCGGGATCCGCCATTTTAGCGCGTCCGGTTCTCAAACCGTCCCCCCGCGGAAACCACCGCCCTGGCACTTTGGTTCCGGGAAGGGAGTCACTGTCTTCGAGGGCTGGGCCTTTGTACGCGCCCTCCCGCGGGGGTAAGTGGGTCCCGAGTTTGCATGTTCGCGTGTGTGCCTGCGCGCGCGCTCTGCTACCTAAAGGCTGGAAAGCCATGTGGCAATTTTATTATTACAAGCGAGGGGGAGAGAAGGATGGAGGGTCGGAAGCGACATGCCTCTGGATGCCAGCTCCTGGGAGAGAGCTCCGCCGCCGCCGCTTCACCCTTGTGGACTACCCTCGGGGGCATCCAGCTCGCCGCTGGCCTTTGACTTGATTCAACAGGGCTCCTTACTGCTCTTGCGGAGGGCTCTAGGTGGTGGGCATCCCGGTCAAAGCCGTTTCCTTGCATAGCAGGGGTCAGACTAGATGGCCCCTCCGTTAGGACCGCTTCCAACTCTGCAGTTCTATGATTTGGAGGGTGGTCATCCGAGAGACTGAGAAGGGGGCAGAAGGCTTTCCTGACTGCCTTTGAAAGACCGACCGACCGTCCGTGTCCGCCTCGCGCTCTCTCTCGCGCTCTCTCTCTCTGTGTGTACAGGAAACCTGTGCACCCTTTACCTGAGTGGAAATTTATTGGGCACGCTCAAACGACCTCTCCTTTTCACCTGGAGTAACTCCCACCACGGGGCAGGGTTGCTTCACTTTGCACGTGTTGTTCATTTTGTTTGAACCCTCAACGTTCTTGCAGCCTGCCTCTATACTAGAAAGTCAGCCCACTTTCCCTCTGAGCCTCCTTTAGTATGTGTTGTTCAGCTGTCCCTAAAATGAGGACACAACTTATGCAATACAGGGACACGGTGAATACTTGAAGTGTGTAGATACCTACTTACCGGCTCTCATATTTGAAGCAGTTCTTAAAACGACTTGCCTTTAGCACATATGTATCTGAATAAAGAAGCACCCTGCACAGCAACATTTTCAAATGTAAATGTGTCAGTGAGGAGAATCTGTGCCCACACCTACTCTTTTTGTCTGGTGTTCCCCAAGCAAACAATCTAAACCAGGGGTCCCCACCATTTTGGGGCCTGGGGACACATTTGGAAATCTAAGAAATGGCAATGAGCATGTTATAAGAGTTTAAGGTCTCAAATATATAAATTAAATGTACAAGGCAAACACATACATAAATATATAAACCACATGTCTGAAACAGTACAGGAAGACAGTCCTGAAACCATTTTGACTTTCCCAAACTAACCAAATGTTTCTCTGCAAGGAGGGAGGAAATGGGAAAACATCCCCATTGTCTCTGTGCTCACAAATCCTGCCTTAAGGGCACATTTAAGATATGAATAGGGTGAGGCTGTGACCTGGACTCAGGAATGAAGTATTTATAATCACAAAAGAATGGCTAGGATGCCCAGGTAATCCAATCAGTGACCATTAACAGGTTTCCTGCCAGACAGGATTCTGCTGTATTTCTGCTGGGGACCACCTCTTTCTGTGATGTATGCATGATGTTTTGGGGGTGGTCTTGGGCTACAGGCTGGCACTTTCAAAAGTCTATATAAGGGCTTGCACACCATTGTTCTAGGTTCCTCCTCCCTGCATCTGGTGAGTGAGGACCCTGTTGCAACAGTTTAATAAAGATCAGGCTTACTAGTTGCTTTGCTTCTCAATATTCTCTGGTTGGCTTCTGTTATTTTCTCCTACCAATAGAGAACCCACTTAAGGACTCCATACGGGCTCTTGGATAAGGGAAAAAAGGCAGATTTTGTTTACATCAAGCACAATGAAATGTCAGTTTCACGGGGGGAAAAGTGATGCTCAAAAATGCATCCAACCCCCCCCCCCCAAAAAAAAAACACCTTGGCAAAACACACATTCCAAACCAATGAAACATAGAAATAGCGTCCTCTCAGCTATTTAGCATGGCTTTAGCAGTAGCTGCATTGACTAGCAGATGCTTGTGAGCATTTATTAAAGCTAGGAACATAGGAAGCTGGCTTATGCCGAGTCTTGACTACTGGTCCAGCCAACTCAGTATTGTATTGGCTTTGGTTTTTCAGGGTTTCAGGCAGGAGTCTCCCTCAGCCCTATTTAGATATGCAGGAGACTGAAGTTTGCTTTGATGGAATTGAATCAATAGAATCCTGCAGTTATCCACAAAAACTACTTGCAAATCTTGAGACAACCCTTAGAAGTTACTTCTGCCTTGTTTGAGCTGTTTGATACCAACCTCTGTATGATAGCATAACGGTGAAATCCTATGCCTTGTAATTCAGATGTAAGTCCTACTGTATTCCATTGGGGCTTACATGCAGGGAAGTGTGCACAGCATTGAGCTGGAAGGCGTTTTGCAATGTGTTTGGCCAGGAAACCACAGGGTATGGCAAAAAAAACACCTGTAAGGGGAATTGGCAAAGGGACTCAGTAACTACACCCAAGGAATGATTTACACACAATCAAATTCCTCTTCTGTTCTTTTCTGCCTTAACCTAAATAACAGAAGCTGTTTGTGGGACTTAATCTTGGAGCTGTCTTGAATTGAATAGTTTACATAGAGCATGAATAAATTGAAATCTACTGTCATATCAATTGTTTTGAGACTTTTTTTTAGTCTGTGAGCCATGGATGGTGTAACCTGAATCCAATTTGCACTCTGTTGAGAAACAAGAGATTTGCAGTATTTAATTTGCACAATAGATTTGGAAGCTGCTGCGTCTGTAATCCTCTTTTTTCCCCCTCCTCCTCTCCATCCTGCAAGCACCTCAGTGTCTTGGGGAAACTCAGCTCAGCATTTTGGACAATGGGGGGAAATCCCACCTCCAAGCTTTTAGCCTGCCACCCCTTCCCCCAATCCCATGCTTTTAACAGGCGTATGTTAGGATTTTAAGTAACTGATGCTGGTTAGTGTGATTAGTATAAATCACATGAGATGTCTGAGAAGAGTGTGGGAATGGAAGACTGTCTTATCTCTTCTGTCTGAGAGTGTTATTGGACTGTACTTTCGCTTTTGCTGATTGCTTTCTGTTTTCTGCCAGAGTTTGGAGGGCACAGACGTGATTATGGACTCTGTATATATTGTGAATAAAACAGAGTTTAGATCTACGGATGTCTCTATCTTCTTGCTGCGTGATGCCAGAAGACTTGGGTGCACTTTTCATAAGAGAAGTGTTTCAGATGGGCACTTTGGAGTGAAGAGACATGCCATTCCAGAGACGTGCCTATCGGGAGACGCTCGGAGGTACTGGGGGTCTGCCGGCCCCCCAGGAGTGTTTCCCCAATTTCTGCAGTCATTTGACAGCTATTTTGTTTCAGGGCCAAACCAGATTTGATGGGTGAGCTACATTTGTTCTCTTGTCTACTTTGCATATCTCATGAAGCAATGAGTGTATGGTTTTACTATCAAAATAGGTGGGTGGAGGAAGCCATGGTGTCTAAAACAGCAGTGTGTAGAGAGGGTTTAGGCTTCTTACCCAAAACCTTCTTAATGTTAAAAGCAGGCACCCCATTAGAGGGGCCCCCCCGATGGAGTTTTAAATGTGACCAGAGTCATGGCTTTTTCAGTTATGGTTTGGTTCTCATACAATATCACACTAGTATTGGGGAGCCTGAGCTCATCCCAGCCTTTTCCACCAACTCCGTCTCTAGCGCTAATTGGAATCTATAGATCCTCTGTAAGGCCACTTTCACAGCAATTTCTGTTTTTCTAGGGTATGTATATAACTTCCTAAAGAAGATGTTGCTCAGCTTCTGATGAAGGCTGCATTATTACTCAGTTGAGCTTTTGGATGGTGAAGGAGAACTTTTGATGACACACCTTTGGATTTTTCTTCCTGTCTTTCGAACCAGGTTAAAATGCCCACCCTGTTTCTGCAAAGGACCTGCTGAGTAGCTGCTCTTCCGGAGAGAGTCCCTTAAGTGATCTCAAGAGCTTTTGTGCTAACAAGCAAGCAAGATGCTGCGCTACTGGGGCGAGATCCCCGTCTCGTCCAGCCAAGCCAACCGCAGCTCCTTTGATTTGCTCCAGCGAGAGTTCCGCACTGTGGAGGTCCAGGATCCCCTGCTGCACCAGCCTTCTGCCAACAAGCCCAAGCCCACCACCATGCTGGACATCCCCTCGGAGCCATGCAGCCTCACCATTCACACCATCCAGCTGATGCAGCACAACCGACGGCTGCGCAGCCTCATTGCCCTGGCTCAGAGTCAGAGCCAGCAACAAGCGGAGGGCATCAAGATGGAAGAAAGCGAGCCTTTGCCCACCTGCCCTGGCTCCCCACCTCTCCCCGATGACTTGCTTCCTCTCGACAGCAAGATTCCCAAGATGCCGTTTCAGTTGCGGCACAGCGATCCAGAAAGCGACTTTTACAGGTGTGTGATGTGGGGTCTTTTGGGGGCTGGTGGTTGGCCATGTGAGCTTTGGCTTTGAGCCACACAAATGTGAGGTTTTTTTTTCTTGTTACTGTGTTCTACACTGCTCAATATTTTTTTCTTTTAAACTGCTGAGTGAGCCCTCTGTTTAGTGGAATAGGCCCTTGGTGTTTCCACATTTTAAACCAGGAATGGCCAACCTGTGACTCTTTAGATGTTGTCAGAGCCTAGCTCCCATCATGCACACATGCCAATGGTCATGGGTAATGGGAATTGCAGCTAAAAAATATATGGAACGCGACAGCTTTCCCATCGTGGTTTAAACAATTAACAATAATCCTGGGCATTTATTCAGAAGTATCTAGCCTTAGTTATTTTCTGTATGGGCAATCAAGGGTTGGGTTAAGATTTTCTGCCAAGAGTTCCATTCCTACCTAGAGCCTCAGGGCCTCAGATATGGAGGTGGTTAGTTATATCCTGTGACCACCCCTCCCGTTTTCCACGTGATAGCCGCCTGCCCCTGAACTGCTGTGCCCTGACCTGCCCCCATTTGAGGCCATCTTGGCAATCTGCATATGCAGTGTTCAGGAAGGCAGTTAAACTTTTGCTTGGAAATCAGGCTTTGGAACCCTCATGGTTATTTGGACTCTCACGAGTTCTGTAGTTTTCTAGTGCCTCTGTGTGTTTTCTTTTTTACTGTATGCTCCTCTGAGCTCCTTAGGGAGGAGTAGCAGCCTATGAATGACTTTAAATGAAGAAACAAGCAGGACTGCTACACCCCATGTGAAGGAAAGGGTGGTGGCTGGGTGTCTGGGGGTGAGGTGGGGGAACAGGCAGGAGGAGTAGGACTACTTTGTCTTCAGATTTCACCATCCCTGTCTGGTGATGGAGCTGCAAATTGGCAATGCTAAAGGCAAGGCTTGTTGACCACTCGCTCATAGGGGCTGTCAATTTTACACTAGTGCTGATGGTTAAGGTCCAGCTGACAATTGCTGCTGTTTTACACAGGCAGGCCAAGGAAGGGAGGCACAATGCAGAGAAGAATTCAGGCGTTATTAGGAGGGAATTTGGCACAGCTGAGCCAACATCAGAAAAGGGAAATAAGGGAAAAGCTCCCCATCTTTTTGAATCATTGGAGGTCACCCGTCACCACCAGGATCAGTAACTAATTCAATCTTGCTTTAAATCCACAAACATCCACCTTTTATTTTACCTGGAAGGACACTTTGGTCATATAACAGAATTCTACAGTAATTCACTGGTTAGAAAATGCAGCTCAGCAGTGTAATGTTTCATAAAATTGAAGCAATTGCAAGAAGGCAACCTTTGCCTTCTAAAGTTAAGCATTCTGTTCATCTTTGGAAAGGCCTATCGCTTCAGCCCATTATTTTATGTGCGTGAACCTCCATCGCTTCCAGATTCACCATATTCTTTTACCTTGACATGCTGGTTAAACAGGAAATGGGCCACAGGATCTCACTACTTAGAAAAGGGAAGGCCTTGCCTCATGTAAAATAATGCTTCTCATCACTTCAGCTGGGGGCATTTGACAGATAGCCTGCCTGTCATGTTCAGCGATCGAAACAGAAAATGACCCAGTTTATGATGCCTGAAACTTCATTAACCTGAACTCTGATTTATAAGGCTTGGCAGATTTGTCACTGTACTCTATTGAGGGGGGTAGTCTATACATCTTAGAATCAGATGAGAATGAGAAGATGGCGGAATTCCATTATCCAGTAATGTCCCCAGCCAGCCAAAACTTGATCAGCGATAGAGCACATGCTTTACATGGAATTCAAATGGCAAAACCATAAAATACAGTGTATGAAATAAGAGAAGCAACAGCTATACAGTGGTACCTCGGGTTAAGTACTTAATTTGTTCCGGAGGTACGTTCTTAACCTGAAACTGTTCTTAACCTGAAACACCACTTTAGCTAATGGGGCCTGCTGCTGCCGCCGCGCCGCCGGAGCACGATTTCTGTTCTCATCCTGAAGCAAAGTTCTTAACCCGAGGTATTATTTCTGGGTTAGCGGAGTCTGTAACCTGAAGCATATGTAACCCGAGGTACCATTGTACTATAAAAATATGAATATGGACATGTTGCAGACCACCTGAATGAAGCTCACGGACCACTGGTGGTCCATGGACCACAGTTTGGGAGCCCCCTGGTCTACCCAGACTTTGCAGTGGCTCTCCAGGGTCTCGGGCGGGATTCTTTGCCAGCCTTACCTGGAGATGCCGGGGATTGAACTTTGGACCTTCTGCATGTAAAGGAGATGCTCTACCACTGAGCTACAGCACTCCCCCAATATACTGATGTGGGATGGTACAGTTCAGTTGGCAGAACAAGGGGGATCCAGTCCATGCCAATCATATACCATCTTCCCCAAGCCCTTGCTGCAGATACTGTGTCCCGTAGTAAGAACTGGAGGGTTGGCGTGGTGGCAGGCCTGATCTGGAATTATGGGCTGTGTGCCCAGTTACCCAGCCCCATTGGTTTTTGAAACTGGCTATTTCAGGAGCATGGAATGCACCTCCCATCAGCACACTTCCTGTCCCCCATAATGGGTAGGCCCTGCCATGAACCCCAGTATGTCATGTGTTAGTGCCAGACCTGGATGATGCCCAACTCATTTCAGATCATGAGTTTGCATGGTACAGAATTTTTAAAAAATACTTGAGTAGGTAATAGTCCGTATCCGACTTCAGCCAGGCAGGAAGGCTTCCTCTGCCACGCCATAAATGTCAAAAAATCCGGACCTGGCATCATAATCATTAGCAACACTAGTGTGGAAACATGGAGGAAAACATAAATACTGGGCCAGATTGAAGGTTATTGTGTTGATATACAAAGCTCTGAGCAACTTGGGTCCAGGATACCTTAAGGACCACATGAGCCATTACATCCCAGCTCGATCGCTGAGATCATCCAGAGGAGTGCTGTTAGTTGTCCCATGTGTTACAGAGGTCCAGCTGGTCTCCACTAGAAGCCAGGCATTTAGTGTTGCCGGTTCCATGCTGTGGTTCAGCCTTCCTGCAGAGATTTGCCAGGAATCCTCACTTCTGACTTTCAGACGTCTCTTTGAAGATTTTGTAGAAAAAATCACGACTGGCCTTTGCTGGTGTTTAAATGGATGAACCAGCCACTTTAAGGATTGCATGTATTGTTTTGATGGTGTTTAAGGCTTTACTGCTTTGCACTGCCCTGCTGTTTTATGATATAGCAGTATAGAAATACTTCTATAAATAGATAAAATAAATAAATAGTTAAGATACTAGAGCTGAAAGTCTAAAATGGGTTTGGTCTAGAAATACTTCGGATTAAGTTGGGGGGACCAACTGGCCTTCTAACAGCATTTGTTTCTGGCTTCCCAAGACCACTGTGATTTTGGGTAGCAGTTGCAAATAATAATAATAATAATAATAATAATAATAATAATAATAATAGTAATAATAATAATAATAATAAGCAGACACTGTTCAAACTTCTGCCCATCCCAACACTCTACTGGGGATGCAGATCATCCCATCCCTAGTCATAAAATTGATCACTTGATGAACTGGGTGTGTTTTCATGGTGGCTTTTGTGTGTGTGTGTGTGTGTGTGTGTGTGTGTGTGTGTGTTTCTCTGTATCCTGTGTGTGCTTGGTGCGTGTTGTCTGTGGGTGTGTGATTGCATGTAAGAGTGTGGGGTGGCTGTAGCACTCCTGTCAAACAGCTCATGGGTGAATGCAGCCCTTGCCCCCAAAACATTTAGTCATCCATGGATTAAAATGTCACAATGAATTCAGCTCTAGATTCTTAAGCTGTGTAGACCCCCTTAAAAAGTAGGGTGTTTTGAACCTCACTGTAATTAATATGAATGTGTTGCCTTGAGGTAAAGTTGCAGGAGTTACATATCGTACCTCAAAGCAAACACTTTACTTTGAACTCGTGAGAAATTTGCAGTCGTGTTCTCTTTGCTATATATATATATATATATATTTACTTCAAAGAATCTAACTTTGAAGTAGCACCAAACCGTTTTTCTCAGGGGAGAAAAGTTTCCTTTGTCTTATGCCAGCCATCTCAAGCTAGCTAGAACTTTAAGCATGCTTGAAATTTTTGTCCCAGGCAACGCTAGCCAGAAGAGCCCCATTTTCACCAATTCTTTTGGGTGCTGCCTTGTCTGCTTTCAGAGGCAAAGGAGAGCCAGTGATGGAGCTGAGCTGGACCTCTTGCCGCCAGCTTCTCTACCAGTCCATTGCCACCATTTTGGCCCACGCGGGCTTCGAGTGTGCCAACGAGAGTGTCTTGGAAGCTTTGACAGACATCGCCCACGAATACTGCCTGAAGTTCACTAAGCTCCTGCGCTTTGCTGTGGACCGAGAAGCCCGGCTTGGGCAGAGCCCTTTCCCGGATGTCATGGAGCAGGTCTTCCACGAAGTGGGCATTGGCAGTGTGCTCTCTCTGCAGAAGTTCTGGCAACACCGGATCAAGGATTATCATAGCTATATGCTGCAGGTGAGAAGAGAAGGAAGCAGTATGCTCCCAGCAAGGCAAGAAAGCTAATTCCCATGGTTCTCATAGTACAGGGAAATCGTGAATGTGTTTTCTCTATCGATAAAGGCGAAGTTGTTCATTGCTCCGGGAGCTTGGGGGATAGATTGCACTGCACACCTGCAAGAATTGCTCTCTGTTGGGGAAAATGTCTAGCCTGGAGGGGCTTCCCATTGCTTTATCTCAAATGGGTACGTTCCTGCAGATTGCAATATATCTGTTTGCAGAGATTCCTGGTGTTTTCCTAAAGAGGTGTAGATTTATGAAACCAATGGGAGAGTGAAAATAACAGCCGCTTGAAAGCTGCTTCTTATAATTCTCCAGGGGTACAGGAGCCATGGCAATATTGATAATAATAATAATAATAATAATAATAATAATAATAATAATAATTTTATTATTTATATGCTGCCCATCTGGCTGGGTTGCCCCAGCCACGCTGAGCGGCTCCCAACAAAATATTAAAAATACAAACAACCTCAACCATTAAAAACTTCCCTATACAGGGCTGCCTTCAGATGTCTTCTAAAAGTCAAATAGTTTATCTGTTTGACATCTGATGGGAGGGCCTTCCATGGGGCGGGCACCATTACCGAGTAAGCCCTCTGCCTGGTTCCCTGTAGCATCACGTCTCACAGTGAGGAAACCTCCAGAAGGTCCTCAGAGCTGGACCTTGGTGTCTGGGCTGGATGATGGAGGTAGAGACGCTCCTTCAAGTATACAGGGCCAAGGCTCCTTCCTCACTGTAAGAACCTCAAGGTCACAGTTTTGGAGCTCCTTACCATTCCAGTCAGCACCAGTGAACCTCTGGTGTGACCTTGGTGTTATTATATTACTGGTAAACGGTAAAGGTAAAGGACCCCTGGACGGTTAAGTCCAGTCAAAGGTGACTATGGGGTTGCAGCGCTCATCTCACTTTCAGGTCAAGGGAGCCGGTGTTTGTCCACAGACAGCTTTCCGGGTCATGTGGCCAGCATGACTAAACTGCTTCTGGGGTAATGGAACACCGTGACAGAAACCAGAACGCACAGAAACACCGTTTACCGTCCCACCTCAGCGGTACCTATTTATCTACTTGTACTGGTATGCTTTCGAACTGCTAGGTTAGCAGGAGCTGGGACAGAGCAATGGGAGCTCACTCCCTCATGGTGATTCGAACCACTGACCTTCCGATCAGCAAGCCCAAGAGGCTCAGTGGTTTAGACCACAGCGCCACCAGAGTGGAAGATGGCTATTCTTCACATGTTCTTTTCTACTGAGATAATGCTGGGACACAGACTTAAGACATTTGCCTTGCCTCTCAGATGTGATTCCTGCAAGGGGATTCCTTAAAGAATTTTGTGATCTGATTGTTTTTAAGGGGCTGAGTGTTCTTCAGAGACCTACTCACAGGGCAACAATTTTCAGAATAGTTTAACAGTCAATCCTTTTCCCCAGGGAAGCCTGGGTATTTTAGGTCTCAGACAGGAATAGGGGTCTCCGAGCAACTCGGCACCCTTAACAAACCACAGTTCTGTGGATTCTTTGAGGGAAGCCATGACTGTTTAAAGTGGCATGTGGCATGAGGCATGAGCCTGCTTTGAATGTACAGTGTAGATGCAGCCAAGCACTCCATGCGCAGAAACACATTGCCTCCCCACTCTGCACAATCCAAGCCAGTCAGGCAGGAGTGTAGATGGAGGCAAGCCCATGCTGGGAGAAATATAAGGCCTTCTGTCTCCACCATAGCCCAGCCCAGGCTCCATCTTCCATCATAGACAACTTACCTTGGTAGGGGTGAGCTGGTCATGAAGGAGATGGATGCCATGCACCTCTGTCACAAACCACACCTTCTTATCTCTGCCATGTGGTTACCAACAGGTAAGCAAGCAACTTTCTGAAGAGTATGAGAAGCTTGTGAACCCTGAGAAGGCAGCAGAAGACATGAAACCCGTGAAGATCAAAGAGGAGCCAGTTAGTGACATCACGTTTCCCATGAGTGAGGAGCTGGAGGGGGATTTGGCATCTGGGGACCAGTCTTTGCCTGTGGGAGTGCTTGGAGCTCAGAGTGAGCGCTTCTCAGCTAACCTGGAAGCAGAGGTGTCTCCGCAGACCTCAGGTACATAGTTCCTTTGCCTGGTAGACCCTTGACTCATAAAAGAGGAAACCGAGATGCTTTTAAGTGCTGTGTTGATCTTTGTTTTGAAATGGAAAATGCTACAAAGTGTGGCTCATTTGAAGGCAGTGCCTTTGTAATAGTGCTAGTAGAAGGGAGATACTTGGATATTAGTTTAGAAGTTCCATCATTTTTCACATTTTTGGTTGTCTATTGAGCCTCTTGATTTTTAAAAAGTGGTGAATAAAGCTAGGGGGGAAATGTTGCTACAATCAAGGGAACTGTTGGTAATGAACTGGACCCTACCCTTCTGCCTTCAAATTTGCAATAAAATTTAGTAAAGTTCCTAGCAGTAGTTAAAATAAAGTTTGAAAATGGAATGTTAATCCATTCTAAAGGCTAAGCAAACAAAGGGCAATAGTCTTTATAATTTTTCATCTTTGATGGTTGTAAAGCCTACTTAATTTCATTGGTGTGATCCATTGTGCCATGCAATTAAGAAACCCTCAAAACATTTCATGTCTTTTCTCCTATTAACTTTAATCTTAGCTGCATATATAGCTAAAGGAGTCTAGATATCCCGCTCTGTTTTAACTGGGCTTTGAAAACACAAGTCTGTTTGTTCTGCTGGGGCTCATTGCTCTTGTGTATGGCCTCTGAAATGCGAAATGTAGCGAGGGATCCCTAAGTCATTTGGGGATGCAAATGATTCCACTGAAAAGTTCAACAATAGTGCTTTACTGCTTGAGGGAAGAGGCTAACATTGTATAAGTATACAAAATGCCTTGTGATTCTCTGATGGTGGATTGTTGCTTATCAATGAAAAATGCCATTATTCTGCTCTTTCCCTGACAAGCTCTGTAGGCTGTTCACCAAGTTGCTGAAGAGTGTCCCACCAGGCATCCAGTGGGTACTGTTGCCGAGCACATTAAAGCTACACTGTCTTAGGATGATAAAATGGCTTGCTTTTTAACACGTCCTTTGTTGTTGGATGTTTCCTTGTCTCCAGGATTAGCAGCCCAGTCTCCACTGAGTACATTGGTTCAGCACAGTTCACTCTTCTCTTTACTTAGTTCACTTTCTCCTCAGAATTCACCAAAACTTCTGAAACCTTCCATATATACTAGGCCTGGGGAACCGATGACCCTCCAGAGGTTGTGGGGCTTCAACTCCCACTGGCCTCAGCCAGCATGGCCAATGGAAGATGGGATTTGCAGTCCAACCACACGTTGCCTAATCCTGATATAAAAATAAGACTTCATGAGTAAAGTGTTAGCAGTTTTTATATGCCAACTCCCTATTCCTTAACATGTTATTTATGCAGACTAGCTAGTCTACCTGGTCTCTTGTTTTCATCATATCTATGTTTTGTATCTTTTGCTCATCTGATGAGTAAAGTCTCTCTCTCTTTCTCTACCCCGCCCCCAACTGCCTTTTAGGTGGCGAAGTGAACACTTCCCCTCTCTGGAACCTTCCGGTGAAAATAGAGCCACAAGAGAGTGAGGAAGGCCACGTCCATGGGCACCATGGGGTCCTGGGCAGCGACGTGTTTGAGGAGCCCATGTCAGGCATGAGTGAAGCTGGCATGCCGCAGAGCCCAGACGGTTCTGAAAGCAGCTATGCTTCTCCTTCCCCTGACAGCCTGATGGGATCATCACCGGTCTTTAACCAACGCAGCAAGAAAAAGATGAAGAAGATGTGAATTTTCGCTTGAAAGCGATGGCAGCACAACCTGCTGAATTGGAACCAGGAGCCACATAGGACTCTGAGCAGCCTCAGCCTGAACTCAATTGTGGTATCATTGGATGGTTTGGCAGAAGAAGGTTGGATGGCAGACGCGGAGAACAGGGCAGCTGGTTTTTTTATCGTGTCAGTACAATAACATTTGGTTCATTCCATAGTGAATTCTAATGGAATCCAGCTAGTGTCTTTTAAAAACAAAACAAAATAAAACAAAGCAAGACAGCTGTTTGGTGCTTGCATTTATTTATGATGTAACCTGAATAGTGACAATAATTGTTTTGGGTTTTTGTTTTCAAAAAACCCTGCAACAAATAGTTGACAGAATGTTTAAACTGAATCTGTGAGATGGACTTTTTTAAGAAATGGAAAATTTGGAAGAAACTTGAGTTCAGTATGAATCTGTGTGGAAACCATAATTGGTAAGACAAACTAAGTGAAATTTATGGAGTTCTTTGGACTACCATAACTTTATCTTTTGGAAGAACAAGTTCCAGATGTTGTATTTCTGTTAATATTTTTGTTATTCCTAATTGTGGTTCAATTTCATTGTGCCGAAGCTGGATAAATAAGATGTACATACATGCTGGCCTTTGTATACTTTCCCCTTTAAAAGAGTACCAGCATAACCTAAATTCTGCATCAGAAAAAGCTGAATTCTGTGACCTCTATTAATTATGCAGGTTAAGTAAATTTCCCCCCTTTTAAAAAATATTTCTTTGTCTTCTGCTAGTCATATGGAGGAACAATAAATCTCTGAGGCCTGGAGCCCTGCCCTAACCTTTGGGCCCCATGCAGTTGTATAGAATTGCAGAATTCACCCAGTCCTGCACATACCTCTGCTACAACTGAATGGAACCTGAACTTTTTTTGCCAATTTGGATGGTACCCTGCAGATTTAAAAGCTTTGTTCATGGCTTTGTAAGATGAAACACTTGGAGGACTTCAGAAATTGGCATGCTATGTTCAGGTGTAATTGGCCTTACTTAAATCAGATCGCCTTTCTCAGAAACATTTACATATATTACCATCAGATTTCCTTTAAATAAGAGGTGTGATTATAGGGTTCTCTAGAAAACTTCCTTTGGACTGCAGAAAGCTACCTTAAAGATTTCACATGACCCATCATTTACCTACTCATGTTTTAAAATGTGGTTAGTGTTAAAAAACAGAATTGAAAAATGGTAATCATGTTCTCTAGCTGTGCATTTTTTAAAAAATGAACTGGCAAACTTAGAATCATAGAATAGAATCATAGAGTTGGAAGAGACCACAAGGGCCATCGAGTCCAACCCCCTGCCAAGCAGGAAACACCATCAGAGCACTCCTGACATATGGTTGTCAAGCCTCTGCTTAAAGACCTCCAAAGAAGGAGACTCCACCACACTCCTTGGCAGCAAATTCCACTGTCGAACAGCTCTTACTGTCAGGAAGTTCTTCCTAATATTTAGGTGGAATCTTCTTTCTTGTAGTTTGGATCCATTGCTCCGTGTCCGCTTCTCTGGAGCAGCAGAAAACAACCTTTCTCCCTCCTCTATGTGACATCCTTTTATATATTTGAACATGGCTATCATATCACCCCTTAACCTCCTCTTCTCCAGGCTAAACATGCCCAGCTCCCTTAGCTGTTCCTCATAAGGCATCGTTTCCAGGCCTTTGACCATTTTGGTTGCCCTCCTCTGGACACTTTCCAGTTTGTCAGTGTCCTTCTTGAACTGTGGTGCCCAGAACTGGACACAGTACTCCAGGTGAGGTCTGACCAGAGCAGAATACAGTGGCACTATTACTTCCCTTGATCTAGATGCTATACTCCTATTGATGCAGCCAGAATTGCATTGGCTTTTTTAGCTGCCGCGTCACACTGTTGGCTCATGTCAAGTTTGTGGTCAACCAAGACTCCTAGATCCTTTTCACATGTACTGCTCTCAAGCCAGGTGTCACCCATCTTGTATTTGTGCCTCTCATTTTTTTTTGCCCAAGTGCAATACTTTACATTTCTCTCTGTTAAAATTCATCTTGTTTGTTTTTGCCCAGTTCTCTAATCTGTCAAGGTCGTTTTGAAGTGTGATCCTGTCCTCTGGGGTGTTAGCCACCCCTCCCAGTTTGGTGTCATCTGCAAATTTGATCAGGATGCCCTTGAGTCCATCATCCAAGTCGTTGATAAAGATGTTGAATAAGACTGGGCCCAAGAGCACCCCACTAGTCACTCTTCTCCAGGATGAAGAGGAACCATTGATGAGCACCCTTTGGGTTCGGTCAGTCAGCCAGTTACAAATCCACTGAGTGGTAGCATAGTCAAGACCGCATTTTACCAGCTTCTTTACAAGAATATCATGGGGCACCTTGTCAAATGCCTTGCTGAAATCAAGGTAGGCTACATCCACTGCGTTCCCTTCATCTACCAGGCTTGTAATTCTGTCAAAAAACGAGATCAGGTTAGTCTGACATGACTTATTTTTCATAAGTATTCCCTGTGATAAATATTCCCTGTGATACCAGGAGTGCAGTGTTAATGTCCTTACTGAATTTGAAATCTTAGAATAAAAACATAATGTGGTCTGCTAGCTGGGGTAGGTAGAATTTAAGGTGCAGACATAGAGAGCGAGTCCATAGGAACTTTATAATGATGATGTTGCACGGCTTCAATCTTTGGTTGTTTCCAGAATTCCTGAACCACGGGGTGCATCACTTGGCTTTGAAAAATAGGGGGTCCTCAGTAATTAGCTAATTGGGAACCACTGTGCTAAACCATGTTTAGTTATATCTTTGTCTTTGATTTTGCTAACTCTCCTCCATATTCTCTTAAATTTACTTTGACCATTCTGCATTACTCTCTCTTACATCTGGTCAATCAGCTCCATGGGGCCCACTTGGCTGGATTATAAAGCTCTAGTGTCCCAAGCACTTCTTCTGCAAGGATAGGCTATCGAGAACTTGCTCATTGAATGATGAGTTCCAAGGCTTGTGATATGGGAACTAAAAGATGAGTTTTCTCTTCTTACCTAGCACTTGCTATGCTCCACACTACTAACTTAGATCTGTTTTATGCCACTTAATTGTCATAGTGTCCTCCAAATAACTCTGGGAATTAGTTTTATAAGATATATCACTGGCTGAGAATTCGTTTAATCATTCCCAGGCTCTGCTCACAGAAGTCACAGTTCTCTGAATGGAAAGATGAAGAAATCAGAAGCCCCCAAGGATAGTTATTGGGCCTGGGCTTTTTAACTTGTTCATAACTGATCTAGAGTTAAAGGTAAGGTAAAGGGACCCCTGACCATTAGGTGCAGTCGTGACCGACTCTGGGGTTGCGGCACTCATCTCGCTTTATTGGCCGAGGGAGCCGGTGTACAGCTTCTGGGTCATGTGGCCAGCATGACTAAGGCGCTTCTGGTGAACCAGAGCAGTGCACGGAAACGCCATTTACCTTCCCGCCGGAGTGGTACCTATTTATCTACTTGCACTTTGACGTGCTTTCGAACTGCTAGGTTGGGAGGAGCTGGGACAGAGCAATGGGAGCTCACCCCGTAGCGGGGATTCAAACTGCCGACCTTCTGATCGGCAAGTCCTAGCTTAGCAGTAAGCAATGAAGTGGTGAAGTTTGCTGTCAATACTAAATTGTTCAGTGTTGTTGGAGAGAGAGAGAGAGAGAGAGAGAGAGAGAGAGAGAGAGAGATTGAGATTAAGAGCAGCTCCAAAAGGACCTCTCCAAACCGAGTGAATGGGTTGTAAATGGCAAATGCAATTCAAGGCAAACAAAGTGATGCATGTTGGGGCAGAACCCCTTAATTTCATTTCATTCAGCGTCTGAACTGGTGGTTGACTGATGAGGAACAAGGCCTTGGGTTCGTAGTGGGTAGCTTAATGAAGTGTGCGGCAGCGGCGGAAAAAGGCAAATCCCATGCTAGGGATCATTAGGAAAGGAGCTGAAAATAAAACTGCCGATATTATAATGCCATTATACAAATCTATGGTGTGAAAGCATTTGGAATACTGTGTGCAGTTCCGGACGTTTCATCTCAAACGGGATATTGTAGAGTTGGAAAAGGTTCAGAAAAGGGCAACCCAAATGATCAACTCCCCTTATACATAACTCCCCTTATAAGGAAAGGTTGCCGTATCTGGGACTTTTAGGTTAAAGACAAGGTGAGCAGGAGGTTCCAAGTGTATAGAATTATGTATGGCGTAGAGAAAGCGGGTAGAGGAAAGTTTTTCTTCTTCACTCATAACGTCAGAAGTTGTGGACATTCAATGAAGCTGAAGGTTCAGGACAGATGAAAGACTTGTTCAGGCAGTACACAGCTAAATTATGGAACTCGCTGCCACAGGAAGAAATGATGGCCACCAACTTGGGTGGCTTTAGAAGAGAATTAGACAAATTCATGGAAGATAAGGCTATCAATGGCTTTCAGCCATGATGGAGGTTATACAAGTGCATCCAGACTTGGAGGCAGTATGGTTCTGAATACCATTTGCGTGTCTAGACCCCTCATTGAGGAATAGAACACACCAGGACACGGATATTAGGTTAATGTTATTGGGCAAATTTGGCCACAACTTTATTGATTACAGACTATGAGTGGTATTGGCTTAGGCATTGAATGGACCCAGCTATATCGGACTCCGGCCCGTAGCGCAGGGAGTCTAGTAAGTGTAAACCACCAGAAGGGGGAGCCCTGTTGATGCAGACCAACTCAAGCTTCCCCAGGTGTTCCCGATGGAGTTGTGCCCCGGCCCAGGTTTTGGACAAGATCCACACCCCCGGATTCCTTTAACGGAATACCCTTAAGCTGGGAGGGGCAGGTGATGGCCGCACCTCCCCTCCCCATCAATAGGTCAAACAATGCCTAACCGCAAAACCTTACAAAGTTGTGACGATTGCTACGAGGTAGGCGAAAACCAAATGGCCCATGCCAATTTTGCCAAATGGAAAAATTCCTACCAGGCCCCTCAACGGCGACCAACCAAGGTCCATAGCAAGGCCAATGAAAACCTGCAAAAAAGGGAGGGAGGGTGGGTGATTGAGGGAGCGAGCCAAGAGGAACCCCTCTGGCTTGTGCCTCCAATTAAAAGGTCCCGGCCATGCCCCCCCCCCAGCCAACAGATTGGCTGGCAGAGTGCTGATGCAGCCGGGATCCCCAGGCAAGGTGGGACTTTGTCCCCCGCCCCTGGGGGAGAGTGGGTGGCCACATGGTCCACCGCAACTCCTCCCCACAATGAAGTGAAGTGGACTTACTGAAAACCACAGGAGGGAAGAGAGTTCTTGCACTCAGGTTCTGCTTGTAGGTTTCCCACAGGTATCTGAATAGCCAGTGTGAGAACAGGATGCTGTATCGGGAGGCTCTTATGTTCTTAACTACAATTCCATTAGTTCCCTAGGAACTAGGAAATGATGGTCACACTAGTTTCAGGCTGCAGTGTGGATATAACCTAGGGCGTGTGTTTCCTCCCACCATACAATACTCTGCAAATGCTTTAAAGTTTACATTTAAATAAAGTGGGAAATTCAACCTCTATTGATCCCACAGTGTAGCAGAAGTGTAAGTGGGAGATGCAATATTGATTCTCTTTTTCAGAGGGCTGTTTATGCAGAGAGAGTGGAAATGCATCAACTGTGCATGTATGCTGTTTAAAATACTGGCAAAGTAAAAATCTCCCTCCCACTCTGCTAAGTGTTGCTTTGTGTTGCTTCTATGTTTGGACAGGGAAGCTTTCAAACATTCCTTGTAATGTTCCATACATTTCCGAGCAAAAGGCACATTTCAAGCCTGATTTAGTAGGTCACAGGGGGATGAATTTTCAAACTAGTTTGACCCTATAAAATCTCATGGATCAAAATGAAATCTTTCTCCTTCATAAACTGGCCAGGGCAGCTGGCTTTATATAGGTAATTCAAAGGGTGGTACATCACCTTCTTCCAAGTGTTCCATCTTCACAAGCTGTTCTGGAACAACCACCCCCGTCAATTTTGGTGGTGGGGCTGGTTAGGTGAATGCTGCCGAAAATTTTAGACACCTACCATTTTTGTGAAAGAGCTGAAAACCCATGAATGAACTGGAAGATGTGGGATCTGCAAACCATCATGGACTGGTTGGACGCAGAGGAATGGTGGGAGGAAGCAGCTGATGAACCATCAAGGGAAGAAGGCTCAAAGCCTGGGGAGTGGTGGTGGGACAATAGTAAGTGGTCAGAAGGAGAAGAGGGAGAAGACTGAAGAGGGGGTGTCAGATGCTGAAGAGATGGCAGGGCTTAGTGAGCTGGGAGAGTGTGTGGCAGAGAGAAGTCCGGAAACAGAAGCTGAAGCAGGAGAGTGGAAGGAGGGAGGTGAAGGTGGAATCTACACACACATAAAAAAACGCTGTGAAAATGCTTTTTTAAAAAATGTTTTGAAAAATATATTGAATTTGCCATAGCTCACCATCATCTAGTGTCACATTTGTATATTGCACTTTACAACACACTTAAAACGTTTTATTTGCAGCTGTATAGCTGAATCCTTGGAAGAGATGAGTTAGTGAAGAGTCCCAGGTATCTCCTCCTTTTCTCTGTCCTTAATTTCCTGCCGATCAGTTTCACTGAATGCCATTGAAGTCTAGATTTAACAAAGGAGACAAAATTATCTCTATTTACCTTCTCCACACTATGCCTAAATTTGTACACCTCTATTGTGCCTCCCCTTACCCTTTTAAAATAAATTTTAAAAATCACAAATGTAAACTGTCTTCGTAGGTGGAAGTGCTCCAGATTTTACAGATTTCTTTTTATATTGTTTTAATTCTGGTATCATTTAAGTCCTTTTTCCCTCTCACTATCATCTTTTATATGTTTGTAGCTTTCTGTGTTTTATCCATGTTTGTTTTAATTTTTTTTGAGCAGCCTTGAGTCTTGGTTCAGGGGGAAAGGAAGGAGATAGATAGATAGATAGATAGATAGATAGATAGATAGATAGATAGACAGACACACACGGGTGGCCCTGTGGTCTAAACCACTGAGCCTCTTGGGCTTGCTGATTGGAAGGTTGGCAGTTCAAATCCCCGTGATGGGGTAACCTCCCGCTGCTCTGTCCCAGCTCCTGCCAACCTAGCAGTTTGAAAGCACGCTAGTGCAAGGAGATAAATAGGTACCACTGCAGCGGGAAGGTAAACGGTGTTTCCATGCACTCTGGCACTAGTCATGGTCCTCCGTGCGCCAGTAGTGGTTTAGTCATGCTGGCCACATGACCCGGAAAACTGGACAAACGCCGGCTCCCTTGGCCTGAAAAGCGAAATGAGCACCACAACCCCATAGTTGCCTTTGACTGGACTTAACCGTCCAGGGGTCCTTTACCTACACCCCCCCCCCATAAATCCTGGGTTGCAGATGTGCCAAGAAGCCACATTATGGCTTAGCTTCCGACAGCATCAGGCACAGGGAAGAGCAAAACGCTGGCAATTTTCGCAGCGTGCAACAGCATACTGCCATGTTCACCTTCAAACCATAGCTTAGTTTAATTAAGGTCCAAGGGGTGAAATGTTGCCCTCCAGGTCTCTCTCTATGGCATTTTGTACTTTCCTTGGGTCACATCTCTCCCTGGACCTGCTCTACTTTATTTTACTTTTGGCCTAGCTGGAATGTATCCTTGAACTGCAACCATACCTCCAGCTTGTCTGTATGGAGAGATGTACATGTAGAAACCAGTGACTTTTGCGTTGTTGGGCTGCGGCCTACTGTGCAAATGTAAGTGTCCCATCTGGTGCCACACCGACCACTGTCACGTGGCCCCCATAAGGTTGTGCATGAGGCAATGTGGCCCTTGGGCTGAAAAAAATATCCCTACTTCTGGTTTAAACTGACACCCGAATGAGGCAACTGTCAATAAATCTGTTTATATGTCCTGCAATAAATAAGAAATGTCCATTGCTTTCATTATTATTTGGACATGCTCACGAGCTCTTCAGTTTCCTGAAAAAGAACCTTAATCTTAGACCCAGGGGACCTATATATACATATATTTAAATGCCAAGGAATGTCTACTTTTAAGAGCTATTATTTGTGAAGCTGGAGTGAAATTATCCACTATGGCCACATCGTGGTGCTGGTTGCACAGATTTAAACAAATGGAAACCAGTGTTTGTAACAGGTATTTCTCACATGTCTTTTTTTTTTTTAATTACAAAAAAAGAAGAAGTGATTTTCGATGGGGTTTTTAAAACTGGAGATTAGAAGTGGTGCCATTTGTTGCTATGGAAACTCCCCATAGAATGAGAAAACTGCCCTGTTATTATTACTCATATTGATGAGGCCCCTTCAATAGCTGCTCAGCACTCGATTGCTATCATTACCATTGATGAGGAGAAAGTGCAATCTGCTAGAGGAATCATTTTGGGATCACTTCACAGTGGAGTTGTACAGCAAGGCCACCATGAGAAGGCCTTTTTTTTTTTTTGGCACGGTGACCAACTGAATCGGGCAGGCGGCAGCAGAAGGAGGTACGTTGAAGGGAGGCAGCTATCTGGAAGAGGAGGAGAGGTGCTGATTAATATCAGGCCCTCGCCTGCCTTGTGAAAAGCAGCTGCCTCTAAGAGCTGCAGCTATACAGGGCACCTTGCATTGGTGCTGGGGAAGGGAGGATGTGAGGCCAGCCTGCTGCGAGAACTGAGTTTACAGGGAACAAGGCAGTCGCGCCCGCCCTGGGGAATGCCCACCTGTCAGATGTCAAGGAAATAAACAACCACCTGACTTTGAGAAGGCATCTGAAGGCAGCCCTGTATAGGGAAGTTTCTGATGTTTGATGCTTTCCTGTGATTTTATAATTTGTTGGAAGCTGCCCAGAGTGGCTGGGGAAACCCAGTCAGATGGGTGGCATATAAACAAACAAACAAACAAACAAACAAACAAACAAACAAACAAACAAACAACAGAAGGGTCTTGCATCTTTGGGTTGCAATGACGGTAAGGGCTCACCCCCCCTTTTATTGTTCTGTTGGTCAGAACTGCCTGGGACATTTTGCTGCCTGAGGCAAAACCCCTGGCAGTGCCACTCCCTTGTGCTCCTTACCACATGCCCACTGATCACTGCCGGACTCTCCCTGCCCAGTGCCCGCTGCTTGCCACTACTGGGCAGTTACCTCCTCTTGTTTCTCCATTGCTGCAGCCATGCCCTCCACCACAGTAATCCACCCATGGCCACACTTACAGAGCCCCGGTCTGCTTCACGTACCCCCCTCCGCCACCACCAGTGTATTGGGGTACCCGGGCCACTGCTAGGTGTCAGTGGAGGAGGCATGGTGGCATTCAGGCCACGGCGGAGGGGCATGGCCTTGATGGTGTGTGTGCTCACAGCAGCAGAGGGGCAGGAGGTGGTGACAAGCACCTGGCAGTACTGAGCAGCGGGCATGCAACAGGGTCAGTGTGGTGGTGGCCCCCTTGCAACCCCTTGCTGCCCAGATGCAACCTCACTGCACCTCATGGGCAGGACAGCCCTACTGTTGGTGCTTCTTTGAGTGTTTGAAACTGCCCCCTCCCCTTTTATAATATGATGGTACTGTACCTTTCAGGCAAGCAAATCCTGCCCCTCCCACTGAGGTCATTATTCACCTCAGTGACAATTGCAAAGTGGGGGTCACAAATTTAGTAAAACACAGAATGATGCATGCTGAATCTGGGGTTCTCAAACTCTGGTCCATGGACCACCAGTGCTCCATGACCACCATCATTTAGGTGATGAAAACGGGACCCATCACATCAAATATTCTTATTGATATTTAATTGTATTTGTATTGCTTCTTTTATTTCTTGTCTATTATTGTATTGCATTCTGAATTCTATGGAATACGACAAAGTACAATCTATTAAAAAAATACAAGAAGCAATAAAAATATAATTAAAAATCATTCGGCATCTAGCATAGCACATTACAATTGCTACAACAGGCAGGGGAGGGGGGCAATTATTCAAGTGGTCCATGTGTGTGGGGGGGAGGGTTTGAGAACCACTGTGCTAAGGCATCTGAAACAAGGCTTGCATTAAGAGATTTGCAAAAGTTGATTGATGGAGTAGGAGACGATGTCAGAAAAGAAATAATGGGAAACGACAGTCCAGAAACGGAAAGAAAACGCAGAACAAGGATGGCTGAGATGATTGTTTTTCAGCATTACTGCGTATTGGGATTCCCCAAGTCCAACTAGGCGCACAGCATGAAGCCTATTGGCAAATCCTTTAGGAAAGAAGAGGTCACGACTGCAGTCCTTGAAATTTCATTGCCTGGGCCCGAGGACAATTGTTCACACTATAATGGAAGAAAACAAACAAATTGCCTCCTCAGTTGGATAAGCAGGATCCCAAACAGTGTCTCTGAACTCAAGGTTAGTCAGAATCCCAGAGGGAGTGGGAAGAGGGGGCAGTATTATTTTATTTGCTTTTGCTCTGATTAGTAAATGCTTCTTTTGAGGGATTCTTCCTGTGGAGGAAAGGCTTCACGATTGCTTTGGTCTTCCTTAGGATAGCTGTGGAAACAAGCCTTGGGAGTCACTTACCGTGTTTTGCTTTGATATCAAATAAATGCTTGTAGGGTGAGGTGGGAGGAAAAAGCTATTACTTGTGACTGCAAATGAACTTCTCCATCCCGCCTTTGAGTTAATGTGCATTTTTAGTTACCTCGGAAATGTGTACTCTGGCATTATTGCCTCAGATGATTCACCGCATCTTACCCGCTCCTCCCCACCTCTGGTGCCTTATTTTTCTCCGACTGAGCGAAAGGTTTTCCAGGATGGCTGGGTGGAATTCGCAATGAAACGCACGCATATTGTGAACACAGGGTCATTTGTAAAAATTAATCTCTCCGTGACATGTTTTAGCTCCCGACATTCATCTTAAAAGTGAAGTGGGTACAAAGGAGTAGAATGTCATACCCCGAGGGCATGCCCTCACTGCCAAAGCAACCCCATAGAGTGTTGTCAAGTGTTTTCATTTCAAAATAAGCAAGTTAAAAATATCAGAGGTAAGATTAAACTCTGGGTAGCGCTAGTGTTGTTTAATAAAAAGAAAGAATGAAGAGTGGCTTAGAAGGGCCTTTTACCAACTTTGTCTGGTACGACCATTCCTGGGCAGGGATAGCCTGTCCACTGCAGTCTATGTGTTGGTAAAAAAGAAAAGAAAAAGTATTTAATTCATTCTGGAGGTCTGTACTTAACCTGAAACTGTTCTTAACCTGAAGCACCACTTTAGCTAATGGGGCCTCCCGCTGCTGCCGTGCCATTGGAGCACGATTTCTGTTCTCAACCTGAAGCAAAGTTCTTAACCTGAAGCACTATTTCTGGGTTAGCGGGGTCTGTAACCTGAAGCGTATGTAACCTGAAGCATATGTAACCCGAGGTACCACTGTAGTATAAACACGACAACTGGGAAACGCTGGCCTGTGAGCGCTCCAATTGGAGAACAGCCTTTACCAAAGGTGTCATGAGTTTTGAAGACACTCACATGCAGGACGAAAGGGAGAAATGGGCTGAGAGGAAGGCACACTTGGCAAACCCTCATTGTGATCGACTCCCACCCGGAAACCCGTGTCTCCACTGTGGAAGGACATGTGGATCCAGAATTGGCCTCCGTAGTCACTTTTAAATACCGTATTTTTCGCTCTATAAAACTCACTTTTTGCCTCCTAAAAGGTAAGGGGAAATGTGTGTGTGTCTTATGGAGTGAATGCAGGCGGGAGGCTCTTCTCAGCACTCCCTTTAAAGAGCCGTGTGGCTGCCCCTCTCCCTCCTTGGGGAAAAGCCCCCAAGAGCTGCACACACGCTCCACATGCTTTTTAAAGGGAGCGTGGCTCTTAGGGGAACCTTCTGCCTTAGCCGCGCGCAGCCTCTTCCGGGCAGGGGGAGCCTTCATCCCCCTGCCCGGGAGAAGCTGCGCACGGCTATCCCATAAGCCAGGACAGCAAGAGGCTATCCCAGAAGCCAGATCCCTCTTGCTGTTCTGGCTTCTGGGATTCAGAATATTTTTTTTCTTGTTTTCCTCCTCCAAAAACTAGGTGTGTCTTATGGTCTGGTGCGTCTTATAGAGCGAAAAATACGGTACCATGTTCATGGAAGACAATCTTACTTGGCTACGAGTGATCGCCAAAGAAGGAGTGTTGGTAACCTCAAGGCTGGATTACTGTAATGCACTTCATGTGGGGCTGTCCTTGGGTCTGGTTTGGAAGCTCAAGCTAGTGCAGATTGCAGCAGCCAGACTGCTGATGGGGGAATCTGGCCAACAACATGCAACACCATTGTTAAAACAGGTGCTTGCATGAATTTACAGAGCCCTGAACAACTCGAGTCCAGAGTACCTCAGGGATCACCTGAACCCCTATATTCCACTTCAGTCACTGAGACCCTCAGTGCATTGCGGGTTGTTCCCTTGAAAATGAGAAATAGAGACTTTAGTGTCATCGGTCTAGTATTGTGAATTACCGTACTCTGTTACCACTTCACATGTGGTCTTGGTATTGACAAAAGAATTCTAGGGCTGAGCGCCTTCGAATTAACGCCTGGTTGCTCCTCAGTTCTGAGCAAGAAATCCGGAGGCTTTAGATGTTACAAGCAGGTGGCAACAGAGTCCCAAAAGCCTATTGTCACTAAACCTAAGTATATGTAACTGAAAGAGACAAATATTCTTCCTCTGTTTAATCTGCCTCTCTTCCCCTCCTCTCCCGCTTTTGCCTCCCTTGTCAAACCCTCAGAACAGGGACCTGCATGCTAATTCTTTGTAAAGTGCTATTTACATGGCTTAATAAATAAGAACGGAGTACATGAGTCACATATCTCTCATATTGAAAAGGTAAGTGGTGCTTCTCTTCAGATGTCTCATGATGGACAATTTTTGGCCAGTTCTTGCTTTGCACATTACACAGCAAGGCATTCACTATTGTCAATTTGTGTTCAGCTCAAAGCTGTCCATAGAGGTGCCATCCATTGAGTGGTGTAGCATGGGGGAGGGGCCACAGGGACTGCTGCCCCAGGTGCAAAATTTCAACACTGGGTGCTGCCTCAATACAGCTGCGCACTTCTGTCACTGGGCTCTGTTGAAAACATATCTCCATGCAGACCAGGAAGTGCCCTCTACAGACAATGGAACGACTCTTTTTTTCTTATCTCTGCTGCTGCCGTCTCCTGGGTGACGTGGATGCTGCATACTCCATCCATTTCCCACCAACCCCCTCTGTGCAACCCTGGGTGCTGGCAACCCACGGTACGCCACTGCACCCACCAGCTAAGATTCAGCCTTTTGCCTCTCTCTTTCCAGAAATATACACCTTGAATCTATTAGTTTTTCTATTGGGCAACTAATAAATCTGTCCATCATCGTCATATGTAAAATGGAACTTTAATAATCTATGTAAATAAATGTCCTGTCACATATCTTCGGCCAGAGACACCAAAGCAGCCTTAAAACTAGGCCTGAAGCCTGGTTGAGTGCCAAGCTAGTCATGATGTCTGGTGTGTCAGCTGCTGTTGCAGCTTTTATTTGTTTTCGTTTGTTCATAGCTGCAACCCCCCTGATTTTCAGTAAGACTATGACATGTGAGGTTTTTAAATTCTCTCCCCCCCAAATCTGCTGCTAACAAAAATCCAATTCCCTAACCCTTCATTAGCTCCAGGATGGCTTCCCATTAGCAGCATGTGCCATGCGAAGGCTATAAAGGGAAAACACTTTAAACATCCTCTTTTATTAAACATGATAAACAAAAATAAATTGTTGTTTTTAAATGCAAAATTTGCCTCTGATTAACAACTTTTGTGCAATCCTATGCATGCACTTGCAGCTAGTGTGGTGGTTAGAGTGATGGACTAGGACCTGGAAGACCAGGGTTTAAATCCCCACTTTGGGGTGACTTTGGTGCGGTTGCCAACTCTTGGCCAGCCAGTGTGGTGTAGTGGTTAAGAGCGATAGACTCGTAATCTGGGGAACCGGGTTCATGTCTCCGCTCCTCCACATGCAGCTGCTGGGTGACCTTGGGCCAGTCACACTTCTCTGAAGTCTCTCAGCCTCACTCACCTCACAGAGTGTTTGTTGTGGGGGAGGAAGGAAAAGGAGAATGTTAGCCGCTTTGAGACTCCTTCAGGTAGTGATAAAGCGAGATATCAAATCCAAACTCTCTCTCTCTCTTTCTAACTTTCCCTACAGGGCAATTGTGAAGACAGTACAGTGGTACCTCGGGTTACATACGCTTCAGGTTACAGACTCCGCTAACCCAGAAATAGTACCTCAGGTTAAGAACTTTGCTTCAGGATGAGAACAGAAATCGCGCGGCAGCGGCATGGCAGCAGCGGGAGGCCCCGTTAGCTAAAGTGGTGCTTCAGGTTAAGAACAGTTTCAGGTTAAGAACAGACCTCCGGAAAGAATTAAGTACATAACCAGAGGTACCACTGTATAGAGAGAGGCAGAGCCATGTATATCACACTGAGGCTCCTTGGAGAAAAGGTGGGATAAAAATGCAATGATAAATGTAATAATAACTAAAGAAATAAGCCCGACTGAGTTCAATGGGACTTGGTCCCATGTAAGTGTGCAGAGGTTTGCAGCTTTACACACAACTACATTTGCTGGCTAAGATTTCATCATTTCCTCCAACAACCTAATTTGTATCCACTTCTAAAATTGGTCTGCTTTATGGCTTGGCAGATACAAAAGGGTTCCATTGTGCATATGTAAATTTCTTTAAAAAGATAATGCTAATGTATTTCAGCAACAATAAACATAATAACAATGTACCGTATTCATAGTAATGGTGATGACTTACATTTCTGCTCAAATACGCTACTTCCCTCTTTGACATGTTTGCATTTTTTATGCAGATAGGAACCAATTAACTCTTTTGCTAGACTTTTCAACACCCAAGTTTGATTCTGCCATCATTCCTTGTTTTTTTTTAAAAAGCATTATATTACTCTGGTTGGAGTGATATAAAAAATTAAGTTACTGGTTGGAGTAACTTAAAAATTGGAAAGATACATCCAATAAGCATGCCAATAGCTTGGGCAGCATTCTGAGCAGAATGCTGTTATATTTACAGGTATTTGCAGGAAGAGGGAAAATGGAGAGATGGAAGCAAGGGAAGCTTTGTATGTGAATGTGAGATTTTGGGTTCGCCTGCCTTCTAGGGCCATGTTCACACCATACATTTAAAGCAGTGTGATATGACTTTAATCACTCATGGTAGCCCCAAAGAATTCTGGGAGCTGTAGTTTGTTAAGAGCGTTAAGCGTTTTTAGCCCCCCCCCCTTAGCATTGCCCTCTCAGAGCTACAATTCCCAGTGTGGTTTAGCGATCCAGGCACCTCTGCAGAGATCCCCATTGCACCCTGGTGGCGGCAGAGGCTGAAGGGCACAGAAAATAAAGATCACACTCTGTGCCCCACCCCTGCCTGGTGCACCAGCGCTCTTGTGTCAGCGGTGGGGGATGGAGAATGTGGAGGTCGTGTTTGCAGGTGGGAGGCTGATCTGTTTGGGGCCCCCTCAATATTGTGGGGGCTCGCCCCTCTCCTCACAAATATTGAGGATGCCAAAAACCCTTCTGCCCCCTATAGCTGGTGCCACTGTTTGAGAATGGGCCCCTTTTTCTCTCTAAGAATATAAGAGCCTGCTGGATCAGGCCAATGGCCCATCTAGTCTAGCATCCTGTTCGCACAGTGGCCAACCAAATGCCTGTGCGTAAGCAGCAAGCAAGATTTGAACACAAGAGTACTTCTCTTCCTGTGGTTTCCAGTAAGAGGCATTCAGGATGCTTAGCCTGCTGTTTGGACTAGCGAGAATCTTTGCAGAGACCCAGTGTAGCTTTTGGCTTTCCATTTTATTACATTAGCACAGCAGAATGCTGGGGGTGAGGTAGCAACCTTCTGGAAGCCCCCTAAGCAGATGCTCTTCCTTCTGGTGGCCTTGATTGATACAAAGAGCCCCACAACAAGTATAGTGTGAGATTATTTGTCTGTTACTGAAGCAGGAACAGCTTGCCTGAGAATGGCATCTTGGAGTTCACAGTGTGAAACTGGTTGATGAACACAGTACCTGCCTGTTTCTGGTCACGGACTTTTACACACTCAGAAAGGAGAGTTATTGAAAGGTGACTATCCACAAAAGCACTGAAAAGTTAAATGTACAGTCATACCTTGGGTTACAGACTCTCCAGGTTGCGTTTTTTTGGGTTGCGGACTACCGAAACCTGGAACTACTGGAATGGGTTACTTCTGGGTTTCGGCGGTCGCGCATATGCAGAAGTGCTAAATCGCACTTTGCGCATGTGCAGAAGAGCCGAATCACAAACCCACACATGTGCAGACGTGGGTTGCGAACGTGCATTCCGCATGGATCACGTTCGCAAGACAAGCGTCCACTGTATATCCAGAACCTGGCTGCAGCAGAAGGGGTTAGTGAATGAGAATTAGGAAGGATGGGGTTTCTTACATGAGTACCTTGGGGTTTGTCGCTTAAAGGTATGAATGAGAAGAGGGTTTGAGAGCTGCCACTCTTTCATGTTAGCCCAAGCACACACAAATTTGTTTTTAAATGTATAACCCTCATTTTTGTTAATTAGGAAAATCACAACAAATAATATATTTCTTTCCATTGAAAGCTGAATGGGTGCTCCAGAGATTGCATTACCAGACAAGGAGGAGGACACACAAACCTCTCATTTTTCAGATTGGCCTGATCTGCTGCCTGGATGTGCACTGGTGAGAAGTGGGGGTGAAAAGGGACCACATGGAGTTCCCTCCCCATGCAGGTGCTGTGCATACCTGAGAAGGGAGCAGGTGACACTGTGGTCTAAGCCATTGAGCCTCTTGGGCTTGCTAATCAGAAGGTTGGTGGTTCAAATCCACATGACTGGGTGAGCTCTCATTGCTCTGCCCCAGCTCCTGCCAACCTATTTTTATTTTAATTATTATTATTATTATTGAACCTAGCAGTTCAAAAGCACGCCACTGCAAGTAGATAAATAGGTACCGCTGCAGCGGGAAGATAAACGGTGTTTCTGTGCACTCTGGTTTCCATCACAGTGTCCCTTTCCGCCAGAAGCGGTTTAGTCATGCTGGCCACATGACCTGGAAAGCTGTCTGTGGACAAACACCAGCTCCCTCTGTCTTAAGCGAGATGAGCGCTGCAACTCAATATTCACCTTTGACTGGACTTAAACTGTCCATGGGTCCTTTACCTTTTGCCTTACACCTGAGAAAGACAATATCCATTATCTGAAAAAGCCCCATAAGATCATGTTGGATTAGACTCAACATCTATCTATTCCAGCTTCCTCTTCTCCATAGTGGCCAACAAGATGCCTGTGGGAAGCCCAAAAGCTGGACATGAGGGTAAAAGCACTGTACCACTATTGCCCGCCTCCACAGCCTGGTCATCCTTCTCTGTAATGTCTTCCACCTTGCACACAGGTTCTCCAAGTTAGAATAATAGCCTTATATTAGCTATTAAACTTGAATTCAGACCAGGTTGATCCAGTGCTACAGTAGTGAGGCAACCGTCACAGGTACTGAGGGCAGGGAGTTGTAGAAGGACTGAGTTGTGCATGCCCAGTGATTTGACCTGGCCTTCTAAGCTAGCCTGCTACCCTCAGGTGCAATGGAGGATGTGGGCCTGCCACCAGCATTGAAGTAAGATTCAACGGCCAGTTGAATTGTCTCCTGTACGTGGAACGGTTGGAGGGGCATCATCTTGTCTTTCACCTCAGGTAGCAAAGCATCCTGGGGGAGACATGGACCGACCTCTACATTACCCCATGTTACATAGTCCAATGCATCTCACTTTAAAGATCCTTGAAGAGATCACCGTATAGGGAAAAGCCAAGAACAATAATGAAAAATAGAGAGGGGTGAATCTGTGAATTTTGGTTTCTCTCTGTTTTTCGTTTCCCCCTTAAATCTTAAGTTCAGTTCTCCACATTCCCACAACAGTTTGCATTTAAAACAAGTCCCCATGAAAATTCACCAGCATTTTAGTATGAATTTTCCCTAATATGTACATTTTCTACTTCCGGGTTGGCGCCATCGCCGAATGGCGGACTCCCTCCGAGCTCCGGAGGGAGTCTGCTCGGCAGGGGCTGGGTCCTACCGCACCGGCGATGCGGGGACCCTTAAAAACCACGGCCACGGAGGCCGTGGACATGGAGACTCGGCTGGCACCGCTAGCGCCCTCCCGACTCGTGAAGGAGCCTTTTTAAAGGCTACGGATCGGGTGCCGGGGAGAAGCGTGGTGCTTTGAGTCCTCTGCTATCCCTGCCGAGCGCAGCCGCATGCCATCCGGCGGAGAGCGCTGACTTCTTCCATTGAAAATTCGGACTTCTTAACAACAACCCGTGAGTAATTTGGAAACCGGGTTTAAAAGGAGAAAAAAAAAAAGAATTTTTTTTCGGATTGGACACGAGCGGGGGGGGATCCAAAAAGGAAGTCAGTCCCCTCCCCTATTGTAAACCTTCCAAAACAAGGACGGGGAAACCAAGGTCCAAAAAGATGTGTATTGCTGATTAAAACTAAGAATTCCACGATGGGGAACTATAAGAACTGTGCTGGAGGAAGAATCGAGGGAGAAGAAACGTAACCCCCCCCCCCTGGGAACCGGGGTGATTGAAGAGAGAGCCTGGTGAAAAGAGTCGGAGATTTTGACAGCTGTCAAAGTAGCTGTCAAAGTCGGAAAGCAGAGAGGATTTTATTATGCGAACTTTCCTGGTTAAATTTGTTACAATTTGCTATAACTCGTTAAAACTTGGATACAAAATGGCGAAAACATGGATAACAATCGGACTTTTGGACTAGAGAAAACAAAGTTACAACAATCCCCCTAGAGGAGTTTTGGGACATTACAAAGTTGGTCGCAAGTGGAAAAATACCATTGGAATTTTACAGGACTGGTTATCTTTTGGGAAAGCTGCAAAACGGAAATAATATTTTGTCTACAGGGTGTTTAGCTAAAGGAGACAATAGAATTTTCTATTGAAGAAAGGAAGGGACTGAACGCAAGTTTTCGTTCCTGAATAATAATAATCCCTGCAGAGTTACTAAGCTTCTGAATTAGAACGTTTCAGCAGCGGAACAAGAGGAAACTGGACTACAACTTGGAAAGAACAATGGGGGGAGTTTTATTAAAGATTTGAAGTTAAATGTTTTAAAAAATAATTATAAAAAGAAAAAGCCAGCAAGGAATTGGGGGAAATAGGTGATTTATGGACTTTAAGAATTCCAGGCAGATAACATGGTTTGGTGGTCAGGGGGAAATTAAACCGGGGACAGGGGGGGGGGGGAGAACTAAAATCCAAAGGCTTGTCAACTTTTTCTTCTGAATGAGCTTTCTTTTCATCTATTATACTTTTTATTTCTTATTTTTTATATTTCTATTGTGTGGGGTGTCTTTATCATTAAAAAAAAAGGGAAATTGTGGAATGAAAATGGGGTGGGCCCTGGGGAGAGAACTTTTGTCTTTTATTAAGGGTATTGATGAGGAGTGTATAAATTTTAAATTTGAATAATGGTCTAAACAAATTAAGTTTCAATTAGAACTGAGAGCTTGTGGAGCCAACAATATGAAAGGGGAATACGGTAGGGGTGGGGGAAGGGGGGAGTCCCGGAAAGTGGATGTATGAAAATAAGGCTTTGAATGTATTTTAATCCTTACTTTCCGTATTTTTGAAAATCTTAATAAATATCATTTAAAAAAAAAAAAAAATAATATGTACATTTTCTATACAAATTTGCCTATTGTACACATTTTTTTGCAAGGCAACTTTCCCTAATATAATGCATTTTTCTATCGTATGCATTTTTGCATATTTCACCCTAGTATACACATCTTTGTGCATTTGACTGGATAACTGCATTGCAAAATTTGGAGGAGTGAAAATTTCAAAGGGTGCTTATCTTTTGATTCACATCGTGTTTCGGAAGGTGTCAGTTAGGAGGGTTCTCCTTTAAATGCAAACTGAATCGAATTTCTCCCCCCATTCCTTTTTAGGAAGCCACCTGTAACTATATTACTCATGGAAAGTACAGGTAGTTTCATTAACAAATCTAAGCCCCTTAAACTCTGGTCCTGATCTGCCTGTCAGTGCCCCGTGAACCCAAGCTTAGTCATTGTTATTCCCGTCTTTCTGTTATATTGCTTTTTCACACAGGCATGAGCTGTGACTTTTATTTTAATAAGTTCATCAGCTGGGGGCCAAATTAAATGAAGATCTCAGAGATTGGCAGAGAAGGTGCAGCTCCACCGCTTAAACCCATCTGTCAGCTCCCATTGTACGCAAAGGGCCCTTGCGAAGGCGGCAGCCCCCAACTTTCTCCTTTTCCAAATTATAGCTTCCCTTTCTGGAGTTTAAATGAAAAGAGACATCTAATTTGTGAGTGAAAAGGTTTGTCATTTCTTAGGGGGATCCAGGCATGCAAAATACAATTAACGTCTCCCAAGAACATTTTGCAGAAGTGCAGCAGCGGCTGACAGGGAAAATGAAATGAAAATAAATAAAAATCGGTTGTTCTAATGCCGTAACTCGAGTGGCAAGTGTAATCTTTTTTTTATCTGGGGCTGGAATTGCTTTCCTACAACAGCTTATATTATGAAAATGCCGCGCTTCTCGGCACCAGGATATTAAGGAAACAGATGCCCACAGGGGCCTGGATCATCTTAACAAGGAGCAAACAATGCCAAACCTGGCTTTTATGCGTGTGTATTTTTTTGCGCCAAGTTAACACCTGCTTTTACAGCAAATAAAGCGCCGTAATGAAAAGAACCACGTGCTCTTGCCTGTTGGAATAGGGATTCTTTTTTTTTCTGGCATCTTTCCTCTTGGAGAAGCAGATTGCCTATAGTAGCTTTCAGAAGCCACCAGAAGGAGCAGAAAATACAGTTTTGTGTAATATTTGCAGATGCTAATTTATATCAGCATATATATTAGCATATCATATTAGCATTATATTAGCACAACCTTCCTCTCCTTCCATAGAGGTTTTTTAAGCAGAGGTTGGATGGCCAGCTTTCATGGATGCTTTAACTGAGATGCCTGCATTGCCGGGGGCTGGACTCGATGAACCTTGGGGAACCTTCCAGCTCTATGATGCTATGGTTCTATGATATATAGGCGTGCATATGTAGAAATAATGACTATAGTTTCACTCAGTGCTTCTCAACTTCTTACTACCAGTCACAGCAACAGGGTGAGAGCCAGTCACAAAATGGGGGCCTTTCCTTTAATTACAGTCATACCTCGGGTTACAGCTGCTTCAGGTTGCGTTTTTTCGGGTTACGCACCTGCTGAAACCTGGAAGTACCGGAACAGGTTACTTCCAAGTTTCGGCAGCCGCGCATGTGCAGAGGCACTAAATTGCACTTTGCGCATGCGCAGAAGTGCCGAATCGCAACCCACACGTGCGCAGACGTGCCGCTGCAGGTTGCGAATGCTGCGGGTTATGAACGTGCATCCCCCACGGATCATGTTCGCAACCCGAGCGTCCACTGTAATTGATGGATGATGAGAATAATAATAATAATAATAATCCCTTTATCTCACTTTCTAATTTCTTTCAACTCCTCGTCTGGCCCTTTCCCTGTAGATGAGGGAGACTCCCTTTTCTCTCTCCCTCTCATTCCCTCCCTCCTTTCTTTCTTTATCTCCCAGCCACCTTCACTCTGCATGTAAGGAATTACTAGTGCTGGCATTGATCCAGCTAAAGGGATATATGGCACAGCTAGAAGGTGGAGCAGGCAAGGATACAAAGACCCACCCGGAAGTGACCAAGGCCCACTGGCGGCTCCCAGGCCACCGCTTGAGAAACACTGATTTAAAGAGATATGCCACACACTTCTGTTGTCCTTTCAGCATCTGTTGAAGATGTTCCTCTCTCAAGAAGCCTTGGTAGTGGAGAGTTTTACCTCAGCTGGTATCTGTACTGGATTTATTTTTAGTGTTTTTTTAAAAAAATAATATTTATTAAAATTTCAAAAGAAAAAAAATCCCATTAATAAGAAAGTTAACAATAAAAAGGAAAAATACAAAATACAAAAAAGAAAAAACAGTTAAAAACAATTCCATCTTTTCATCACTTCTTTTACATTTACTTGTTTCCTGGACCTCCTCATACCTCCCTCTTTTGTATTCCAATTCAATATGTTAATCCAGCAATTCCTTTCCCTCCTTTTTAATCCTGATCTTTAATCTTGATAAATTATAACATTAAATTTTTACATATTAAAAACCAATTTTTCCATATTTTTTTGTACCATTACCGCTAGAAACCGCTTAACTTCAATCCGTCATCATTCTAACATTCATTAATTTTACAATATTTCTGTAAGTAGTCTTTAAATTTCTTCCAATCTTCTTCCACCGACTCTTCTCCCTGGTCTCGGATTCTGCCAGTCATTTCTGCCAATTCCATATAGTCCATCATTTTCATCTGCCATTCCTCCAGTGTGGGTAGATCTTGTGTCTTCCAATGCTTTGCAATAAGTATTCTTGCTGCTGTTGTTGCATACATAAAAAAAGTTCTGTCCTTCTTTAACACTGATTGGCTGACTATGCCCAGGAGAAAGGCCTCTGGTTTCTTCAAGAAGGTATATTTAAATACCTTTTTTAATTCATTATAAATCATCTCCCAGAAAACCTTAATCCTTGGTTTTTTTTTAGTTTTTAATGCTTTATTGAGATTAAAACGAGATAACAAACAAAAGGGTTAACCAGAAGAAAGAAAAGAGTGATATTTGTTACATCACATCACATTGCGTTCTTCTTGGATTTCTAACAACTTCCGGCCACCCCATCATGCATCTACCACTTAGTCTGTTTGCGCATTATTTATCATCTTCTTTTGTTAATTTCCATCAGTATTATACTCTCTTATAATGATCTATCATACCACAAAAGTTATTCAAGGCCTGCCATTGACATCGTGTTATTACAGTAATCTTTTAGATATCTTTTGTACATGTCCCATATCTGTACTGGATTTGAACTAAACATACATCTATCTATACAAATGTTTGACCTGCTTTTATATATGCAATTATTCTACAGGTGTTTTTATTATATCGTGAATTGTTTTGGGATGCCTCACGGAAAGCAATTCATATGCAGAATAAGTATTAAAAATAATATAAAATAACACATCTCACCGTGGCCAGGAAGACTGTGACCAAGTGACCTGTGTACCTGCTAAGTCTCCTGTCTATACGCTCACTGTTGACAGGCAACTCCAAGGCCCCTGATGTAGAAATCCAGACATTTGTTGAGTTGTTGAGATTTGGGGGGGCAAAGTCCACCACCCTCACCACACACTCACCACATGCTGAGCCGCCCAAGCCTGAACCCGAGCCACTAGCGCACACATTTTTATTTTTATTTTTTAAAAAATGCAAACGCAGACATTTGCATTTAAATTTATCAGCCCCCCCCCCCCGAGGGACATGTAGGCCCCCAAAAGAGGACATGTCCAGGATTTCCTGGATGTATGGCGGAGAGAATAAATGGGTGCACTCTCCCTACCTTGGATCAAATCTATGCTTCCAGGTGCCATAAGAAAGCTGCAGAGATAGTGCAGGATAGTGCACACCCCGGAAATGATCTCTTTCAGCTTTTGCCTTCTGGAAGAAGGTACAGAGTTATAAAGACTAGGACTAGCCGCCTGAGAAACAGTTTCTTTTCAAATAGAATAGGTGGTTGGGAGAGGGATGGCGGCTAACAGATTGAGGTTGAATCCTGACAAGACAGAAGTACTGTTTTGGGGGGACAGGAGGCGGGCAGGTGTGGAGGACTCCCTGGTCCTGAATGGGGTAATTGTGCACCTGAAGGACCAGGTGTGCAGCCTAGGAGTCATTCTGGACTCGCAGCTGCCCATGGAGGCACAGGTCAATTCTGTGTGCAGGGCAGCTGTTTATCAGCTCCATCTGGTACGCAGGCTGAGACCCTACCTGTCTGTGGACTGTCTCGTCAGAGTGGTACATGCTCTGGTTGTCTCTCGCTTGGACTACTGCAATGCGCTCTATATGGGGCTACCTTTGAAGGTGACCCGGAAACTACAACTAATCCAAAATGCGGCAGCTAGACTGGTGACTGGGAGCAGCCGCCGAGACCATATAACACTGGTCTTGAAAGACCTACACTGGCTCCCAGTATGTTTCCGAGCACAATTCAAAGTGTCGGTGCTGACCTTTAAAGCCCTAAACGGCCTCGGTCCAGTATACCTGAAGGAACATCTCCACCTCCATCATTTTGCCTGGACACTGAGGTCCAGCGCCGAGGGCCTTCTGGCGGTTCCCTCGCTGTGAGAAGCCAAGTTATAGGGAACCAGGCAGAGGGCCTTCTTGGTAGTGGCACCCGCCCTGTGGAACGCCCTCCCACCAGATGTCAAAGAGAAAAATAACTACCAGACTTTTAGAAGACATCTAAAGGCAGCCCTGTTTAGGGAAGCTTTTAATGTTTAACAGATTATTGTATTTTAGTGTTTTGTTGGAAGCCGCCCAGAGTGGCTGGGGAAACCCAGCCAGATGGGCGGGGTATAAATAATAAATTATTATTATTATTATTATTATTATTATTATTATTATTATTAAATGCGATTTTGGTTTTAAACACAGTGTAAGGTAGTCTCTATGGGAGTATATTGTATTTAATTATGGGGTATCAGAGTTTTTAGGGGACTAACCAGGCTGGGATAGCTGGGATAGTAGGCTTGTTGGTTTCTGAATATCTGATGTCGATTTTCAATTTCGTTGTTCTGTATGGGACAATGACAATAAAGATTATCGTATCGTACCCTCAGATAGAGGACTGTCACTCTGCAAAGTAGGACATATGGCCAACCATAACAGAAAATCCATATTGTTTTATGCTCTACATTCCCCTCCACCTCACTCACTCACTCACTCACTCACACACGTCTGGAAGCTGTCCTTGGTGGACACAAGAATCATAGTGTCCAAGCCAAATAATACATCCCTTTTAACCAGCATTTCAGTTTATTTCAGAGATGTAAAGTAAGGAAGAAAAAACAAGATAGCAGCTTTCCCTTCCCACAGGAAGACCACCTTCTTTATGCTTTAAAGGTACAGTGCATTAAAAGATGCCCACCCTTCTTTTTGGTTTCGTAACTCATTGCACCAGAATCTTAACATCTAGGCCATCTAATTCAACCCCTTTAGCCAGCATTTCAATTTATTTTAAAGATTTAGAGAAAGGAGAAAAAACCCATTTTCCTTTGTGACTGTAACTTCTTTTCTTTCGCTGAAGTTTGAGTCTGACACTGAAGTTTCTATTGTTGGTTGTATCTGGAGGGGGTGGGAGGAGGGGGAAATGGTGAGGTTTCCAATTACAAATATAATGACCTCCATAGAACAGAAAGCAATATCTGTCTGTAATGCAGACAGGTTGAAATAGAAGATGTAGAGGAGGAATAATAGAAAAAAGAGTACGACACACGCAGACACAGAAGCATCTGACATCTATCCCCCAAAGATGCTCTGTCATTATTTGCTGGAAAACTCAATTTACGTGTTTGGAAGGGGAAAAAAAATGAAATGATGAAAAGAATAGAGAAAAATCCTTGGAGGGTGGGTGTGGGAAAATATTCTGCCCAGATGCCATTCTTCACTAGTGCTGGTAACTGTAGACAACAGAGCACCTTGTAAAGTTTAGGATTTTTGCAAAATCAATTTTCTAGCATGGGTAGTACTGAAGAGACAATGAATTCCGATTTCAGTCTCTGTGGGTGAATAAAAGTGAGTAATTTCTCTCCTCAGAAAGGGCGTGAGATCATAACAGGGGGCTTCACTTGAGCCCCCTCCATGTCTTGCATTTACAGATGGAAGTACTATGCGTGTGAATCTGTACGCAAATATGGCACTGTGACGCTGACACCAAACTCGTGGCCAGTGAAAAGCAGGTCTAAATCATGAGGAGATATACCTAGACCCTAGAATGGACACACTGATGGGAATTTATACTGTTTACATGCAAATTCCAAAGGAAAGGTGCCCAAAGGTACTTCTTGGGAGGCTGTGATTTTGCTAGACAGGTAACTTGTGACACTAACTAACCTTAACCCTCAAATCAAGTTGTGTATTACCAGGTGGTTCTTCTTGGCAGCTGCTAAGGCCCACCATTGGTGATGCCAGTGCACTGAATACCTTTTTCTGGTGTTTCAGTGTATGCTCAGTGGTTGCCATTGTGATCAGCTGCCATATCTTGGAGCAATTTTATTATAACGGCACCCCTCAGACAGGTCCCATTCTTTTGACTGCCCTCCTGCTCTGGAAAGCCTGCCCAGCTACCTTCTTCTAATAACTAGGATGAGAAGGGAAGGGGCTGCCCACCTATATGGGAGACACTGATATGAGTAGACCTCCAGAAGACCCCATGCCAAGGGTTCCGTCAGCATGCTTTCAGTGGCTCCTGGCCGGTTGCCCAGGAAAGTATAAAGATGAGTTTCTTTACAGTCCTTTTTTATTTCAGACTTTACAGAGAGGGGCTATAGAACGCAGCCTCTTGGATAATGGCATCCTGAGTGAATCTCCACCCCCGTCTCTCCTACTTCCTCATTCGTCATCATCACTGCCTACTTTACGGGTGCTGCTAAGTGCCCTCTGTCTTTGAACTCTTTGCTCTCCTACTTTTAAGGCTCACCGGGTTCTAGGAGATGGGTGTGGAATGCTTTCTAATGACAATGTCTAGCTAGCTGCTGCTCCTGCTCTCCCATTATTTCCCATCTTTTCCCCTCACCTGCCTCTGAGCTGTGAACTCCCGTAAACCGCTGTTGTAAATCTATACTGTCTTCTCTTCCACCCCCCTGGAAGCGTCAGTATGGGGAGGTGGCCTCCACCATTCCTTCTCCTCTGCCCAGTCCCTGACAGGTTCCCAAAAAACTAGTCAGGATGGCTATGTTCAGCTTCCAGTGTCATAGACAGTATGGCTCCGTATGCCCATTCCTGGGAATACACTAAAAATGTAATGTGTGAAGTGGCCCAGACACATGTTTCAGGAAGACCTGTGTGCTATATATGGTAACACCAGCTTTCCAGAGGATGTGATCCCTTGTCTCTTCATGCTGCGTTTCACGAGCAGGAGCATTTGCCCTGCATCCAGCTACCTGCTCAAAAATTTAGAATTAAAACAACAACAAATGTTGCATGAGAGATTTGTTGTGTGGTGTAACCACACGTTTCCCCACAAAGCTGTAGTTTGCCCCTCACAGAGCTACAGGCACTGGTGGAGGAAGAGGGGGTGCGAGGGGAGTGCACCGCCCCCGGCAGCGCGATCCCAGTGGGGTGCCATTGCGGCTGCTCCCCCGCCTGTGCTGGGTACCGCCCCCTGCAGGAGGCGCATCATGCCCTCAGGATGTGCGCCATGCCCCTGCGGTGGTGCACCATGCCCCCGAGATGTGTGCCATGCCCTTGCAGGCGGCATGCCACACCCCCGAGACATGCACCATGCCCTCGGGACATGCACCAGCCACGCCCCCCGCCTGCTTTCCATCCCCTGGTGCTGGAGCATGAAGTTCCGCCACTGGCTACAGGTCTTTTTTGGGTGTATTTGTGCTTTAAATGCATAGTGTATCTGCAGCCAGAGTGACATATCTTCCCCCATTCTTAATGGCTCAGGTGAACCAAGCATCTATAAACATTTCACTCCCCAGATGCATCTGGGGGCAAGATGCTACCGAGTGGGAGGGGGAGTTAATACAACAGGCAGAGATAACAGTAACATCCTGGCTCTGTCGCACAACCTTACGTAGAGCTGGTGTCCATTTAAAAGCCATTTCCCTGATGCTGGTGCCTCGAGCCTATTTTACATTCCTCCTGCATCCTCTCTGCACTGTCATGTGTCAATGCTTTGATCCCGTTACTTCAAAAGGGGAGGAATTTGCACGTGCCAGTTGAAGGGTCTGCTTCCATAAGCAATGAGAGTGTCCATTCTGTATCGCCGTGTGCATGGCAGGAAGCAACAGGCAGAGGGAGAAAAATGGCTACAGGCAAAAGACTAGATTTTGCTGACGCAGTCTTAAAAGGACACCGCTTCATGCAATGAAGTAGCATTTGACCTCATATGCAATTCCGGGTAGTTTTATCTTTTTACAAATAGATTCAGCCAACCTGGACCTACTAAAAGCAGGTCCTAAAGTAAAAAAACCAAAACAAAACATTTCTATCTGTTTTAGGTCTTGATATAGTGTCACTCTATTATTAAGGTTATTACCTCATCCTGGGCATTCAGCCGATTACTGCTGACCAAGATAAGCTGGTGGCAGCAAAGTCTGCACAACCACTGGCAGAGGAAGAGGGTGGTGGTGGGGAGTGCATCGCCCCCGGCAGCGCGATCCTGGTGGGGTGCCATCGTGGCTGCTCCCCCGCCCACGCTGGCTGCCATGCCCCCAGGACGTGTGCCAGTCATGCCCCCGCTTGCTCTCCGTCCTCCAGTGCCAGAGCATGAAGCTCCGCCACTGTGCACAACGTCTAGTAGCTGCTGTTAAAATAAGGCCCATGACCATGCTGTCTGAGTTTTACTTCTTATGCTTTTAAATTTGACAATTTTATCTGCTTAGTTGTGTTTATATGTTTGTACTTTGTACACAAATTGCAATGGCTGATTGCTGATGAAAATATCAGTCTATCCATCCATCCATCCATCCATCCATCCATCCATCCATTCTTCTGTTTTGTTTACTCTGTGATGGAGTACTGCCTTGTATTATGAGTTAACATCTTGTCCCAAGTTTTGACTGACAGTCATAAAAATGTCCTATTATGAGACTGCTGAACTACATGCGTTCAAAATGTCAGCTTGGGCACAGCTTTAACTCATGAGATAATATTGTATCATTGGCAGGTGTTATTTCTATAGCAAGCT
Organism: Podarcis pityusensis; assembly: GCF_964106645.2. Taxonomy (NCBI): domain Eukaryota; kingdom Metazoa; phylum Chordata; class Lepidosauria; order Squamata; family Lacertidae; genus Podarcis; species Podarcis pityusensis. Next base: position 88,365,829 of record NC_138026.1, on the reverse strand, counting down.
TCATGATACAACCATGAGGTGGTGTACAACATTTCTCTCTCTCTCTCTCTCTCTCTCTCTCTCTCTCTCTCTCCCTCCCTCCCTCTCCCTCTCTCCCTCTCTCTTTCTTTCTTTCCCACTCTTTCCTCCAAGGAACACAATGTGGCATTCATGGTTCTAGTCCTCATTTAATCTCCACAACAACCCTGAGAGTAAGATGAGGATCAAAGGCAGTGATTGGCCCAAGGTCACCCAGGCAGCTACATGACCAATTCGGAATTTGCACCTTGGCCTTCTAGGTCCTAGTCTGGCACTCTAACCACTATGCCACACATCAGTATATATCAATACATATTCTAAAACTGATTAAAACATCAATAGAAAATAAACACAGTATAAATTAAAACAAACAAACTAAAAAACCAAACCAAAAATAACAAAACTAACCTCGGCCAGATTACACCTTCTCACACTCATGCAAAATCTAAGCACAACTGATTAAATTCTGATTAAATGTTTAGCTATGTGATGTTGAATACTATCTGTCAGCTTTGTTCTGTCCTCTTTTTTTGTTTTGTTTAAACCATTTCACGAACCAAGAACTTATACATTGACCACTAATAATGAACCATATTCTGTAGGTATTACTGCAAATTTATTATGCTACGTTTGTGATATACAAATGACATGAGAAGACTTGGTCTATTTATTTGTATCATTTATTATTCCTATGATCCTTGTTTATAAAACTCAATAAAAAGTTGTTTGGGGAAAAAGTTTACACCTCCTCACATTCAAAAGTCTAGCAAAGGAGGTACGTATTCACCTTTCCCTTTGTGTGCTCCTTTCTCCCCTCTGCACTTTCCACATCTCTGCTCCCCCTGCATGTTCATCATAATGAATAACTTTCATGTTTGCTGGATCAAACTGTAGTTCACTGTTATAAGAGAGTCAGCAAACTATTGTTTCAAGGATCTGTCCAAATCAAAAATTGCAAACTAGGATCGAACTGTGGTTTTGCAATATTGGTTTGGAAGGCTCACTCAAACCACAGTTCACATAATGATAAACTATGGCTTGATCAAACTGGGAAGTGGTTCATTAAGCCAGGCAAGAGAAAAGGGAGCAAACAAGCACAAGGCTCATTTCCAGCCCTTCAGACCATGTTGTTTTAAAATGTTGTCAGTGTGTGTTTTTAAAGAAAGAAAAGAAATATTTTGTGCATGCAGCCCCCTCCATCCATTTTTGACATACACACGAAGCTTTTAGTTGTAGCACAACCCACTATTTCAGGAAACACTCTTTTTTTCTGTCTCTGAGGCACCCTTTTAATAAATCAAAGCCCTGAAGCGTTTGTGAAAGGTTTAATTCTTGTTGATATGGTCTTGAGGTGACTGTTATTCCAATCAGCTTTGACATAGAATAAAACAGCATTTATTCGCAAAGTAATCCAAGAGCCTCTTCAGAATTCATGAGGTTTAAGGCCAAATAATTGCATTTATTGATCTTTACTGTGAAGAAAATTTCCAATCTAATGCAGACTTGTTTGGTGTTAGTGCTCAAATTAGGCCATGTCAAGAGTTGCTCTCCAACCTTGTAATTTATTTATTTTTTACTCTAGTGTGACTTGTGAGATGTTTTACTCACTATTAAAAATCATCAGTCCTGTCAGCAATTCTGTGGTATGACTCAAGGTTTTACACCATGTGGATTTGTGTTGTCAAATAGCTCCTCAGTATGTCCGGCTACACACACACACACACACACACACACACACACTTATATAGTCATCCACAAAATAAGTTTGCAACTTAATCCGAAGCATGCTTACTCAGAATTAACTTCCATTGATTTCAGTGTGATTTTTTTTCAAAGTAAGGAATGATTTGGATCGTGGCCCGAAATCAGCAGTCATGGATATGCCATAGCTCAGAGTCTAAATGAGCAATGGACTCCACACAATAATTTCCTGCACAGGGTACAACTGCTAGTGTGCTAGAGCCCTGATGGCCAGTTATTCCGTTAGGGGCACCTAGAAAGAGCAGCTGAGGTGTGGTGGGGATGAGTGATAGTCATCAATCTTTTCTTCAGCTTGCCTTTCCCTCTGCAACACCCTGCAGTCTAGGGTGGGCAGGCTTCCAGACACACTGCATGTGAGCTTTAGGATGTGTAGTTTCACTGCTGTTGTTGAACAGGATGAAATCAGTGAGTGCTGATGCCCATGGCATACATTAGTTGTTGGGACACAGTTTCACTTCATCCCCAAGAGCAGGGGTCAGCAACCTTTTTCAACCGTGGGCCGGTCCACTGTCCCTCAGACTACGTGGTAGGCCGGACTATATTTTGAAAAAAAAATATGAATGAATTCCTATGCCCCACAAATAACCCAGAGATGCATTTTAAATAAAAGCACACATTCTACTCACATAAAAACATGCTGATTCCCAGACCGTCTGCAGGCCAGATTTAGAAGGCGATTGGGCTGCATCTGGGCCTTAAGTTGCCTACCCGTGCCTAAGAGTAATGGCAAAGACTCCAAAGTCAGGTGGGGATATTAAAGAGATACAGAACAAGAAGTGTGATAACCTGCAAGGTCAGGCAGTGGCGTAGCGTGGGGGGTGCAGCCGCACCAGGCGCAACATCTGGGGGGCGCGCGCGCTCGCACTCGCAGCTCTCTGCCCCTACTAAAATCCACGGGTTAGGGGGCGCAAATTACTTGCCTTGCCACGGGTGCTGACAACCCACACTACGCCACTGAGGTCAGGGATAAAGTGGAAGTTGCAAAGGAGCTCCAGCAACAGAGCTTACAGCCATGTCCTCATGTCTGCTAGATGGAGAGGTCTCCACAAGTCCTTCTGTTCACTGCAGTGTGTTGCTGGTGCCAACATGGTCTCTCCCCTTTTCTTCCACTGTTGGTATTTGGAACTGAAGTTATGCTAGCTGGGCGCTCGCAAAAAGCGCTTGATACATCTGATAGGTGCTTAATGTATGTTGTTCAGCAAAGCGTTCCTTCCTTCCATCCTTCCTTCCTTCCTTCAGTAATGTACTGCATTCATTTAAGATTAGCAATTTGTCATAATACTGTTTCCCCCTTCATTCTGAAGGATCCCTTTGAGGTCCAGTTCACATGCACCTGCAATGATGCGACTGCTACCAAAACCTGCTTTGGCGAAGTGCTGTAAAGGTATAAATGGTTTGCTACATTCCTCCACTGAATCAAGTGGAAGGCTTCACATTTGTCACATATTGCTGGGCAGCTGCTTCCGGCGTGGGAATATTTCATGTGATGGTAAATAGTTCCTACAATCCTGCCTGCAGCAGGTGGTACAGACCATGCCGAAAAGGGTTTGGGCAGAAAATATGCTTCTTTATGTATATAGCTTAGCTACAGTGATCCATCATCCACTACTGCCATCATTTATACTGCTTAATTTCCAGAGTGGCTTCTTTTATTACAAGAATAAAACCACACACACACACACACACAATTTAAATACAGAATAAAGCAATCCCATCGAAATGTTAAAATAAACATCCACAGTGAAAATGTACAATAAGGCAACACCAATAAAATAGCATGACAATTAAAACAGGAGGTTCAAGTCAGATCAAGGGAATGTTTGTCTAAAGCTGGACTGTCAGATTGCCAATGCTGATGAGGCCTCTCATATTTCAACCGTGAGAGCAGTCCACAACGCTGGTTCTACCCGTGAAGCCCACCTCTGTGTTACCACAAGCCAAAAATCATCAGACCAAGACAAAACCAACCAGGTTCCATTGCTGATTTATGTCCATACCAGGCATAGGAGGGGGAAATGGTCTTCCAGCTAACTTGGTCCAGAGTTGTTTTGGGATTTATATGTAAGTTAAGCCACAGAGCCTAGGACTTGCCGATCAGAAGGTCGGTGGTTCGAATTGCCGCAACGGGGTGAGCTCCCATTGCTTGGTCCCTGCTCCTGCCCACCTAGCAGTTCGAAAGCACGTCAAAGTGCAAATAGATAAATAGGTACCGCTCTGGTGGGAAGGTAAACAGTGTTTCCGTGTGCTGCTCTGGTGAAGTGGCTTAGTCATGCTGGCCACATGACCCTCCAAAGCAGCCATAAGGAAAGCCTCATTTGTACTTCACACCAATATACAACCCAACACATAGCTCTCCTTCAAAACCCACAATTCTCCAGATTTTATCATACTGTTGTCCTCTAACCAAAAATGTATACCTTATATTAGGATAAGGTTTGCATTAAAAATGCATATATGAATGAAAAATACATTACATTGGAGGGGGGATGCTTGCAAACATGTGCATATTAGTCAAAACTGCATACAATAATGTGTTTATCGGGAGAAATTCACACCAAAAGCCTAACAAATTATGACAAGGACCTTAAAATAATCAGATATTGCTGCAGAAATGTGAAAAGCCAAACCGAAGACTGGAAAAATGAGAAACTAATAGAAATGAAAATTGACATGTTTGCCCATCCCTAGAGATGAACCATGCAGGTAGGAAAGGAATCGCTGTAAAACAATATCTCCAGCCCCCAACCCACAAAGATGGGGCAGGGCAGAAGGAGAGAAGTGACCAGAGGGCACTTGCTCAAAAAATCAAATATGCCTACTGGCCTAAAGAGGTTGGCAACCCCTGCCCTATATACCAACAGACCAAAGGTCTGGTAACAGTAGAAGAGGTTTTTATGCGTGGAACACATCCTGATGCTCCTTAATTGAAAGCAGTGCTGAGTATTGGCAGAGAGAAAGCATGCTTCCACTCTAGGCAGCGATTTATGCCAAGAGGAAGGTTTGTGTGGCATCCTGACATCTGCTTCCTTTTGATTGACAGCCGGCATGTTGGGAACATCTGAGGCTTGTCCATTACATGGGCAGCTGTGTAAGGTACATACAGCACCTCAGGCTAATGAAAGTGTAGGGGACTTGTTTAAATGTCTCCTGTAACACGCAGTGACAGGCATATCAGCCTATATGTGTCTGCCTTACCTTCTACATTCTGCTTGGCATTCAGCTGTCGTCTTGACAGGCAGTTCTGCATCCCTGCTCAAGCTGATCAAATGGGAAAAGCAACAACAACAAGAGGGCTGTATGAATGCTACTTCTCACGTGGCTCTGTCCCAGTAGGCCAGGCTTGATGCTCCCTACGTTTTTGTCTGACATTCAGTTCTGTTAAAGGCATTGGAGCCCTGTTGGGAAAAGGCGGCAACCCTAAATATGGTGGGCGAGAGCATGGGGTTAGGGAGGGAAAGAAGGGAACCACGTGGGGGGCTTCGTCCTTCAACTAGCTCTGGAGCAGCATGAGGAACACTTGTGCCCCTCAGCCTAATTTCATGTAGGTGAGGAGAGGCCAGAGGGAAAGAGAAAGGGGGGGGGCAAAAAAGCCAGAAATCAAAATGTAAAAATGAGGAAGGCGGGTCTGAATACTCAATCCCTTCCCTTGTTGCGAAGAGGGGTAAGTGGCAGGTGTGAGGGAGGCAGAGAATGCACCAGTCGCAGATAGTTTTCAAGTTCCTTTAGCCAGCATACATTGGTCTGTCCCTTGACAGACAGTACAGGTTGTACTTCCAACTAAATCTGACCACCTCTGTTTCTTCATATAGGGTTCACTGCTAAGCAGGCACTGAAAGTTGATGAAGACCTTGGATTAGTCTTCTGGAGAGGCTAGGATCTCTCCAGAATCTTCTACCTGGCCCTCTGTCAGGCCCTGTGTGGCTGAATTCAAATTTGTGAGACTCCCGATCCATTGGATTGCCTCCAGTTGGCAGCACAAGGTAAACTAAGTCCGCCGTCTTCAGTGAGCACTCAGCAAAATCCCCTCTGTGTATCCAAGTGAGCAATCATCTTTTCTTCAAAAGCCAAAACCTAACCCTGAAAACCACAGTTAAGTAGAGCAGAACTCTTTCCTCTTTCAATCTCCCATCACCCTTGTGTGGAGATGGGACAGAATTTTAAGCAGAATGGGAAGAAAGGCCTGCCTTGCCAGCGGTGAAGAGTTGGATAAGGCCAGTGCACTTTACAGAGCAATTCCGTATGCTTCGCCTGATGTATATGCACTCGTCCTGATGGGAGATATTTGGTAAAGGAAAGAGATAGGAGATGGAAAGGAGATGGGAGATGGTTTTGCTCCTTGTTCCCCAAATGTGAGAGGAATAGCTTTAGAGAAGGGGGTATTGGGTCAGTTTTCTTAAATGATTAATGCAGTTATTCATTCTGCTAGGGTCTGGAGCAATGTTACACCCTTCAGTGTTCTTTGTTCATTTATCACATGACAAGAGAGCATTTGTGCAGAGCCCTGTACCTAAAGTTTTCTTTGGAAGTATTTACCCGTGAAGGAATGAAATGGTCCCACCATTTAGTGCTTAGTTTGATTATTGTAAAATGGTTGCTTTTTGTTGTAGAGGCTCTTCTGTACAGGAGGAACAAAAGTTCACAGAAAGGTTAGAGGTAAAAAAGGGAAAGTTCTGCACAGGAGGGTCAAAACTACAAGGGGATCATTGCTCAACAATCTGGCGCGTGTTTACTTGACCCTTTCTCTTCCTCACTTATTGAATTTAAGAGGGGGTGGTTGTGGCCACTACTAAATAAGGCTTTTAAAGCCCTCACAACTTCTCCTGCTACCTATCAACTGCAAATTTTCCATTTTTGGATGAGGAACTCAAATAGGTCAGGCAACTCAAGCATCAGTTGGATGACACTGATTATCTGGATCCATTTCAGACTGGGATTTGGCACAGAAAGTTTTGGTCACCCTGATGGCAGGAGAAGGAAAGGGAGAGTCCATTTTCATGGACTACTTATTAGCTTTGCTGTCCTTCTGGGTTAGCTATTTGGGATGGGTACTGGAGACCTCATCCAGTGGTTCTTTTCATGAAAGCTCCATGAAAGCTATGATATGGCATACCACAGGGATCCATTTTGTTCCCATCCTGTTCAATATCTACGTGACACTGTTGGTTACATTTGACACCTTTTCATCAAATACAGGTGAATCCTCACTACTCAGTGGAAGAGAAAATTCCACCCCCACCAATATGTCAATTAAAATGCCATGATGCAGTTTCGTTCCTATGGGGGTATTCTGTCTCAAATTATTAGGGTGATAATGTAATGCTATTGCGGGCAACCAAGGCAGTAACAAAAAACCCCCAAAGTTCTTCAAATCACCCATCTCTTGGAAGCAGTCCTTATCCATTTTTTCCTATCTTAATGAAAACTCATATAAAAGTCTGAATCAGTTCAGCCTTAATCTTTGCCAGTTTTCAGTCTCCTTACTCACAATGCTTGTGAATCTCTTTAGGAGGTACCAGGCCTGAGGATTCATCCCTGCTTAACTTCCAGGGGTAAACTTCAGCATTCTTCCAGCTTGAAAATTAAACATTCGGACGCTGGTGGCTGCTCCTCTGACACTTTCTGTTAATGATGAAGAATTACCTATTACACTAGCAATGGGCTGGTTTGACAATTCCATTACATATTACTAATAGTGCTATTAATGCATGGTAGCTTATCATTACAGTAGGATGTGTGCATGTGTCCAAATGCTTTGGAGTCTGGAGAAAGTGGGACAAGAGGCAAAAGCACACGTTGGTGTTTGTGGAAGATGACAGCCTCTGGATTCAGGACTTCTTACCGTCCAAGAGAAAAATAGATTTGACACAGGATACACCTGGGTAGCGTTAGACTCTGGGATATTGATTTATTTATTTTTTTAGAGTCCTGCATTAGCAGTATAGGAAGAAGCAGACCGAGAACATAGAGGTTGATAATTTTATTTATGAAGTGTCATTTTGGGGGAGTGCTCAACAGAGGTCTCCAAGAGTTCATTGTATCGGAAGATTAGGGAAATTGATTATTATCATTGCTTCTGCCCAATACATCATTTCTGTCCATCTCACCTTCCTTCTTCCATGTTGGTCCTGAGCCAGAAGAAATCACGTAATGTGGATTTATCTACTGGATTCCAGATGTGTTCAGTGGTGCCTGAACTTATCAGCAGGCTTGCTGCTTCTTCCACATAAAATAAATAGCTTGTTTTCAGCATGCGATGTGATGGACTTCCAAGACAACACCTACTCCATTAGGTTTAGGTTCACCAAGTGATAGATGGCCATAGCTGAAAGGAATGTGAAATGTGGGGTTTGGGCTTTTGAGAACTCCAAACAATGAACTTGTGGGAAATTGCAGACAAAAGCTTAGGTCCAGTTAATGCATGAAGGGGTTAAGACACAGAATTGTATTCCTAGACTTAGTTAGGTCATGTCTCCCAACTCCAATGAAGGAGGAAGTGAAGCTTCTTTTTTCATTCTCTTTCACCATGTGAAAGCTGACCAGGCAACACATCTGGGCTTTGATCAGTTCAAGCTTAGACTGCATGCTCATGGGTTTTTGGGTTTTTGGAAGACGCATGTACGTGAATTTGTTTTATGTGTGTAGATCAGTGCACGCTGACCAACGCACAGTCTTCGCAGTAGGGCTCTGTTCTGATGGCATGAAGTAGTCATGACAAATGGTAGATTCCTATCTGCTGCAGCCTTCATCCACCTTCACAGCCGTTGTAACATACCATTTGTTATCATTCGCCTGTTCTGCCATTGAGGACTTCTTGGATCATTCTTTGTCTGGCTCCTTCCCTTTGACCTTACCACCTTGGGTGACCCTGCTGGGAGTATGAGATTCCCGACAGCTTCGCTCACAAGGGTCATAGGAACATGCAAGCCCACTCACCACGACAAGGTGATGATCCAGCGAGTGGGCCTCCACAGTCACTCACGGACTCATTGTTAAAACCATGTTTATGGAAAACAATTTTACTCGGCTACGAGTGATAGCCAAAGAAGAAAGAAGAAGAGCATGCTCATAAATATTTTTCTGCATTTTGTAAACCCAAGATTTCTTCCTATGTTATTCTTGCTGCTTCATGGAATAATGAATGAATCTGAGCTTTAGAGTTTGTAAGTAAAACATTTTAACTTAATGTTTGTAGAGAAGATGTGGCTATCCTGTGGACGGAATTAAGTTTGTAACCAGAGATACTTAAAAGAGGCATGCAAAAGGCTGCAATAGAAAACGATCCAATGCAAAATGAACCTTTCAGTATTGCATACCCTTATTTCCTCCTGCATTTGAGCACACAAAACCCATGGCAGCATTAGACGATGATTCTGCTGCTGCTCCTTCAGTTCCTGGTTGAAGTCCTGCAAGTTGTACACAGATTGGGGCACTGAATCAATGCTTCACACCCCCTCTAAAAACCCTGTATTATATCTGGAAAAAAATGAAGATCATGGCCACTGGGCCCATCACCTCCTGGCAAATAGAAGGGGAAGAAATGGAGGTAGTGAGAGATTTTACCTTCTTGGGCTCCATGATCACTGCAGATGGTGACAGCAATCACGAAATTAAAAGACGCCTGCTTCTTGAGAGAAAAGCAATGACAAACCTAGACAGCATCTTAAAAAGCAGAGACATCACCTTGCCAACAAAGGTCCGTATAGTTAAAGCTATGGTTTTCCCAGTAGTGATGTATGGAAGTTAGAGCTGGACCATAAAGAAAGCTGATTGCTGAAGAATTGATGCTTTTGAATTATGGTGCTGGAGGAGACTCTTGAGAGTCCCATGGACTGCAAGAAGATCAAACCTCTCCATTCTTAAGGAAATCAGCCCTGAGTGCTCACTGGAAGGACAGGTCCTGAAGCTGAGGCTCCAATACTTTGGCTACCTCATGAGAAGAGAAGACTCCCTGGAAAAGACCCTGATGTTGGGAAAGATTGAGGGTACAAGGAGAAGGGGACGGCAGAGGACGAGATGGTTGGACAGTGTTGTCAAAGCTACCAGCATGAGTTTGACCAAACTGTGGGAGGCAGTGGAAGACAGGAGTACCTGGTGTGCTCTGGTCCATGGGGTCACAAAGAGTCGGACATGACTAAACGACTAAACAACAACAAATATCCGAAGGGGTGTTTCCTTTAGTCTCCATCATCCTGGCCTTTGCTACTGTCTGAAATTATATGCAGGAGAGAACAACAACAACAACAACTGGAAATAGTCTGAGCTAAAAAGAAGATGAAGGGGATTGGCTTTGTCTTGAAAAATGTAACATTGCTTCCTGTACTTCTACTGGCTGTCACAGCACTGCCACCTTGTCTTCCTCACTTCCAATCAATTTGTTTTTTATGGATTCATTTGGTGTCATCCTCCAAAAGATTGTTCACTTTTCTCCCTTTTGCACATTTATATCTGTCCCTTTGTTAAGGCTGCTGAAAATCCCTGTTCTCAGCCTCTTCTTCCCCAGACTTTCCATGCTGCAAAAAGCAATCCATCTAAGCAAAGGCAATTATGAAGCTGTGGGGGTGTGTGGCATTCCTTTAAAACAAGTCCCCCATAGTGATAAATATGAAGAATATTTCCCTGTGTGTTGCAAAAAGTCAAGTGCAAAAGCAATCAAGGGAAGTTTTGCATTTGTATTCTGGAAGTGTTTCCTGTTTGTGAATCTATTTGCAGAACTCCTTCAATGTTACTGAGGGAGGAAAAAATTTAATAATAATCTAAGCAGTCTCCCAAGTGGCAGTTGGCCATGAGAATGAATTGGAAGGACAATTTATCTCCTCAGCCACTTTGAAGCCTTTTAGCCTGGGGGAGATCCCTTGTCTAATGAAATTAATTGAACGCATCTATACTCTGGATACTTCAGCTGAAGTTCAGTTTTTCTTTTATTTAGAAGCTGCAGTGAAACCACTTATCATCCAAACTAGCAAATGCCAATGAATAATAAAACTGCTTTAAATGGTAGACACTCCCATTGAATGGAATCACACCATAACTGCTAAGAAGCATGTTTCATGCTAGGCAGAACATAAATTATTTCTCCTTTTAGAGCTACTGCCCCTTGTTCCTCTGGAGTGGTGTATCCCAAACTGAGTCTCTCCTGGGAAGTTGTCCACAAGAGAATTTCAGCCCTCAGGCTCAAACAGGTCCCCTACCCATCCCATACATATATGCTAAAATATCAGGAATTTGGTGTGTGTGTTTCTCTTTCTTGACTTGGAAATGCTCTTAGAACAGCTAGGTGTTGCAGTTTTTCTTCTGTGTTTCCACAGGTGCCAATGGCATCTCTGCAGAACAAGAGTCAGCATGGCTAATAGTATAAACAACCAGTGCCAATTTAGCCCTGTTGGCTCTGTGTTTGCGCAGAGGCGTATTATAGATGCAATTCATTGTCAGTTCCAGGAGCTTGACAGACAGCAGGGGTGAATGCAGTGCAAAGGAAAAGGGCTTGGCAAGAGAGGAGGACACAGCTCTCACTGGATTTGCAGAAGGAGACATTTACCTGTCTCTAACTCATTTGTTGTCTGCTGTGGAACAGTGCAGTAACTGTGACTATGGGCTTAGCCACACTTAGCTTTTACCCTGCTACTTCCAGGTGTAGGTCCATGCTTTAAAGTGATGTGCCTGAGCATTTTTATTTATTCTTTGCCCAGGAGCTTTCCCTACAAAACCTCACTCTTTAGAGCTCAGTTGGAGTGAATGTCAATTTGGGTTTTCCACAGTTTGCTCCATTTGAGCTTTAAAGAGTGGGTTTTTCATGGGGAAAGCTCTGGGGCAAAAAAAAAAAAAAAAAAAAGAACATTTGAACACAGAACTTTAAAGTGCGGACCATGACTTATTTAGTTGCTGACAGTTTTGTATTAAAATGAAATAATATTACTTATAAGTATGATATGAATGATATGATATGAAGATATATGCAGAGAGAAGATTGATAGCAGAGATCTGTGTGAGAGACACAACAGAGTGGTTTTTCTCAGGGTTTGAGGCTGAGAAAGATGGGAACTGTTCCAGGTGGGAGCTGGGAAGACGTGGATCTCTGTTTGTGAATTGAAGATTAAGATAGAACATTGATAGAATATACAATTTTGTGTTTGTGTGAGTGTGTTTCCCCCCATCTCTTTCCTTTTCCTTTTTATTATATTGCTCTAGATATTAGTTTTACTTGGTTTTTATTGTATTATATGTTGAAAGCCTTTAATAAAATTGATTGAAAAGAAAAAGCAGAAGAAAGGTAAGTGTGGATAAGGACTATGCAGATTAAAGCAATTCTTTTTTTCTCTTTCTTGCAGTGACCCTCTCAAAAATTATTCAGTATGTACATACCTTTCCCTCACTTTAAAAAAAAGTTCTGATGAAATCCACCCACTGCCCCCATTTCTCTTCTCTGACAAACACTACTGCTCCAATCAATTAAAACACAGCTCCACTCCATTTCTGTATTCCAGAGAGCTGGGCTTCTTAATCATACAGCAAATCAATACAGATTTCACTTCAGCCTGCCCTGCTCACCAGGGGTGAAAAGGCCACTGGCAGAGAGAGGGATTAAAGAGGCTTCCTCTCTGTGTATCTTCCGCTGGTAGGTGGGTTGGTAAACTCACTAAGACTAGAGTGAATTAAAGCTTTGCAATACCTAGCAAAGAACTGCCAAAAGTATTTTCCCTCTCTTTTGCCTTAAAACAAATCCAGAAAGTCAGGGAAATTGGGCAGGGGGAGGCAACAGCCACCAAAAACTCTGAACTGGAATGTTTTCTGCAGCAGTTGATTGATCTCTTTATGAAAAGGCTGGGGAATGTTTTCAGAACAAAGAGCTGCAGTGGAAACTTATCTTCCACAGGGAACCCAAGTTAATTTTTCATATTTAATCCACATGCCCAGGAAGAGTGGCACCTAACATTGTTTCCTTTAACAAACAAAGCTGGAGCAGGATTGATGCACGGGACCACCTGATGCCTGCTGCAAATGGGGGTTGCTAGGCTCATTCGTCACAATTTATACAAGAGGCTGTTCAACTCACTTTAAAAGGGTACGATGCAAAATGACAGTTTCTGCTTCAGGCATTTAGGAACACAGGAAGCTGACTTCTACTGAGTTAGACCGTTGGTCCATTTTGCTCAGTATTGTCTGGCTCTCCAAGCTTTCAGGCGGGGAATATTTTCCAGCCATCCCTTGCGGCACCAGGCATTGAGCCTGGGACCTTCCGCATGCAAAACGGATGCAGTTATTACTGAGCTGCAGCCCTTCTCTATTTCATTGCGAGACTTCTCACATGAAAGGTAGAGGTGTGTCAGGCTTTGGGGAATCGGATCCCTTCCCCGGTGGCAGTAAATAAGCAGATCAAATGAAAGGAACATTCTTTCCAGTTAGTTTCTTGAATAATCACAGCGAGAGACAAAGGAATGCATATCTCTCTAGAAACGGCGTTGCTCCCAGTAAAGGCTTACCCCTTCAGCCCCCATTAATTTACGTCACTCCTATGCCGGGTAATATGAGCTTGTTGCTTCTGAGCTCTCTGTTCTATCACTCTCAAAGCCTGTCTAGTCTTAGGTGAAGGGGGGTCAGGAATGCTTTCCAAGGACTCTGAATCTGCCAGCTGTCTCTCTCCTGGCGTTTTCTCTTCTAGTTGTTCCTCACCCAGTATTTCACAGCTTTTCCCCTCTGGACTATGCCCCTCTGCAAACCACTGTTCTACATCAATACTGTCCTCCTGCCCTTGGGAAGGTTCAGGAGAAGAGGAGGGTGGCTCCCAGCATTCCTTCTCAGTCCAGCCCCTGGTAAGGTGTTTGTCCCAACTCTTGGGATTCCTTTCTCCATCTCAGCAATTACTTAGAAAGTCTTCCTGTGTCTTCACAGCAGCAGCAGCAGTCCATCCCTCTCTTGGTGAAATCCCGTGACAGGAACAATCACTTCACCTGCCCAGTTCTTCTCTAAAGTCCTTATTATTTACCTTACAGGTTGCACAATGCTACTGGTCTACATATAAAACAAGAAACAGAACTATATACAGATCTCTGCTCCCTTCAGCCATCCGGCCAGAGAGACAAGCTCACAGACTTTCACATATTCTGGTAGACCCACAGACCAACAGTGACTGCCTCACACCCCACAGCTTCGCTCCTCCTCCAGACATGCTCTGAGAAGGACACCTGTTGAAAGGGAGAATTCCCATTGCTGAGCAGATGTTTTAGGCGTGCCTCAAGGGTGTGCTTCAAGGCTTGTTTCAGATTTATTTTGGCAATACACCAACATGTCCCACCTTACCATAATTACTGTCCAAAGGTGTGGCTATGTATTTTCTCTTTGCCTTCTAACTCCTATTCTCTCTCTCTCTCTCTCTCTCTCTCTCTCTCTCTCTCCCTCTCTCTCTCTCTCTCTCTCCCCCCCCCCCACCTTAGGAAGTCTAATACTATATTTCATAGGGAGTAGATCACTAGATGCCACTGCTGTGCTGTCTTGGAGTTGGATGGGATGATACTTTCACATCTTGCTGTTTGTGTGGAAGGAAGTTGGATTGTGGCTGCCCTCCCCCCCACCTGGTACTTGCAGGGTTAGAACATTAGACACCATCCATTGTAAAAATCCTATGTGGGCAGGCCAAAGCCACACCGTTAGCTACTTTTCTCTAGCTCACTCCCTAGGATCAACTGTGTAATAGGGTTTATGTGCCTGGACCATATTTAGATCTTGCATCACCACCCCCAGGGCTGGAGGAGGTGGGGGTGAGCAGGACATCTCCATCATCCCTCCTCATAATGATTAAGACAGGGACAAGGGTATTGTCTGATCTGGCCCTTTGTTTTTTGCCCATTAGGACTAATACTATGCTGTATTTCCCTGCAGAGATATATACTTTTAAAAACAGAACCTACAGATGTAGAGTTCCAAAATACAGGAATATAAACACACATATTGAAGCAAGCCTTGCCTATAAAATTAACTATCCTTTACCACGATTCCTTGATTGTTGTCACTCCATGTCTTCAGTATAACAGATCTAAGCCTGGTTTATAATCTGAGAATTTGGCATAGCCGCTCTGAACCTACTTAAAAGAGCAGCAATAAAGAAAAGAGAACATTAAATTGAATTCAATGAACCCTCGATATGTGAAATCAATTATCCCCATTAATTTTGCTCTGTGTCCTCCTCAACCCCCGATGTTTCCCTCTTGCCACAAGCCCATTGCCATTGCTCTTCATTTCCTCATCCACGTATCCTCCTTAAGGTCCTTGTGCCATTAGTTCTCTTGAACCTGCTCATCTTCTTGTAGCCTGAGATCCCAGACAGTTGTCTTCCTCGGGTTGTAAGGAACGCAGCTACTTCAGCTAAGGTCCTTCTTACTTCCAAGTTATAGCTCAGTGGCAGACCTCATGCTTTGCATGCAGGAGGTCCTGGGTTCAATTGCTGCCATCCCCCCTGACAAGGAACTTTGAATATCGGAATAGGTGGTACTGGATTTAGATAGACCAATCGCCTGATTCAGCATAAGGTGCCTTGCATGGCTTGCCCTACCATTAGGCAGAATCAGGCAGCTGCTTCAGGTGGTAGATGCTGAAGATCAGGTAGGTGTTGGAGCACAGAGGTGTGTGAGTGTGCCAGGTGGCCTGCCCTGCACATCCTAACCTAACCTAACCTAACCTAACCTAACCTAACCTAACCTACTGCCTTCAGGTGTAGTGCAATATGCAAAAGTTAAAGTAAGATTCAACTGCAAGTCCAGTCGGCTTCTGAGCATGGTATGGACTTATCCTTTGCCTTAGGCGGCAAAATGACTTGGGCCAGCCCTCATGCCTTCGTACGTATGATTGGAAGGGATGGACACACAAGGAATTCACTGCCATATGGCTTATTCTGTGTGTATACAAGCAACTGACTGGTCCACCTCTGGCTTTAACTCCATAGCACCGTTCTTCAAGCTGCTGTTAATAACACAGAAGGCAGTGGGGCTGTGGAGTTTTCCTCTTGCATGCTTATCGATTTCACAGGGAAGTTTGACGGGGAATTAGAGGCATTTGTCTGGTAAGAGAAGATTGGGGTTTTTTAAAAATTGCAATCATTGTAACAAGGGTTGGCCTTGCAAACCTTTCATACCCCATATGCACCCAGAGGTTAACAATATCTAAAATATATATGCAGTTATACATAGAATGTATAAGCTCCTGGATGCTGGTTCATTCTGGCTCCCGCCCCCCTACCTCCAGTGTCATTGAAAGCCCAGCTATTCAGACAGGAGCAATCCTGTTTAAGCTGCTTCCAGTGTCACCATAATGAGCCTGCAGGTAGCTAAAGAACCGGGGCAGACAAAGCAGTCGAGAGACCTATCTCCTTGCAAGCTGTGAGGGGGCAGGGTTGGGGCACACATCATTTCTCCACACTTCCCCTGGTTGCCACCCAGTTTCATGGCAGCTGCAGAAGCAAATTACTGCAGGGCACAGCAAAGGTCAGAGTTGCCATCAGCTAAGTGATAATAGTCAGGCTGGCATTTCCTGCTGCCATATCAGCTGTCAATACAAGGTGCTTTCATTATTAGCTGTGGGCTGGGATTTTGTGAGAACATTTTCATATATTCTATTTCACGGAAGCTCATCTCATGCCTGCCAGAGCAAAGCTTTTCCCCGGTGAGGTTCTGTTCGCCCTGCAGTCAAGAGGCTGCGCTGGGATGTGACTCAAGGACTCAGAGGCGGCGACAGCATGGAGTCTGATAACCCATGCAATTTTGGGCGGAGCTTGCTTTTAAACTCCCGAGAACCCTTCTTGTGAGCAAGCTCACAGCCCACGCTTGGGGGCTGACCTAGGAAATGGATTTCCTGCTTGTTCATCATCCCAAAATTGGGAATTGTATGGTTGTATTCGCAATGGGGTGAGCTCCCATTGTGGTCCCAGCTCCTGCCAACCTAGCAGTTCGAAAGCACGTCAAAGTGCAAGTAGATAAATAGGTATGGCTTTGGCGGGAAGGTAAACGCCGTTTCCGTGTGCTGCTCTGGTTCGCCAGAAGTGGCTTAGTCATGCTGGCCACATGACCTGGAAGCTGTCTGCGGACAAACACCAGCTTCCTTGGCCTATAGAGCGAGATGAGTGTGCAACCCCAGAGTCATCTGCATCTGGACCTAATGGTCAGGGGTAACTTTACTTGTTGTTGGATGGGCATTTTAGCAGCTAGGTATTGTATGTCCTTTTTCATGTGACTTTTAATCATTTTTCTCTGTATGTGTTTCCTTTCGTTGCTAAGTCAGTTTGAGACTTTTTAATGCAATCATTATTATTAATAATAAATGCACCCCCGGAGACTTCTGGGGTGGTGCCATCGGTAATGGCGGACTCCCTCTGATCCGGAGGGACTGGCTCTATGGAAATTGGGTTTTTCCGCTACGGCGAGGCGGGGACCCTATAAAAAATCACAGGCGGGTGAAGCCTGTGTCCGTGGGACTCGGCGGGCACCTTTTGCGCCCCCCCAACTTGCAAAGGAACCCAATTACGGGCTCCGGAGCGAAGCGGGGCAAGCGGCGCGGTGCTGAGAGTCAACTGCTTCTTCCGTGGAGCGAATCCGCACAGCCGTTACCGGAGAGTGCTGACCTTTTCCTGTGACAATCTGGCTACAAAAACAACCACCCGTGAGTAGGTTAAATTCGGAAACAAAGGAAAATAAAGACTTAAATTCGGCACCGAGCGGGGAGGCATAAACAGGAAGTCCGCCTTCCGTTCTTTGTAAATAGAGTAAAGCAAAGAAGTTGTAAGCTAAAACCTGGAAAGTCGATTAAAGGACTATAATCCTAACATCAAAACAAGCAATTTCCCCCCTTGGCTGCAGGAGAGGAGGGGGGAAAGGTGTGAACTATATTTTCCTGCAGAAAGAGAGGAAAGGAAGTTAAAATCCACCGCTTAAAACCTGGGAACGGGCTGTCAATGGACAATAAGAATGGCGTACTGTGAAATGCGCTGTTGGTGAATAGAGTACTTTTTGACAGCTAACTCTGCAAAAGAGATACAAAGTTTCTGGCTGGCTTCTCCTGGTCTTAAAGTAACTGGAAACTAATTGAAACTGAAATTGTTGCCTATTTTGTGAATTGGGGGATTAAAAAGGGATATTTTTTCTTTTAATGCAACAAGTTTTGACTGCTACTGTGTCCCCCTAGAGGAAGTTTGAAATTGTTACAACAACTGGACAACTGGGCCAGGGGAATTTTCCACTTCAAAACAAATTCTGACCATGGGATTGACCTTGGGCTTCAACTAGAGTGTTATGGCAGATGGAAAAGAAAAGATAGAGTTGCTTCAAGAAAAAACAACGAGGTCTGGTAGATCTTTCCGCACAGACACTGGGCTGCAGCGAAGAGCATCAGCTTCTGGCCCCTCTGCACCATCAGGGGCTGCATCTGTACAACCTAAACCAAAAGGAATGGCATCTGAAGATGTTTTAGCTCTGGCACTAGGCAAAATTAATGAATCTTTGGAAAAACTAAGTAAACAAGTAGCTGAAGCATCAATTAAAATTGATCAAAATACTACAAGCATTAATAATTTGGGACAGAAGGTGAATACTAATACAGAAACTATTGAGAAACTGCTACAGGAATCTAATTTGACCCGAAAGACAGCTGAAGAAGCAAAGGAAATAGCAGTTGCTGCAGAAGAGAAGATACCACCGATACATAGGCAACTTGAAGACCACAGGTCGATGTTGTCTATGATTGAATTGAAGGAGAAACAAACGAATTTGAGGATCAGGGCCGTACCTGAACTTGAGAAAGACAATCTGATTGACTTTCTTACGCAGGAATTCGCAGACTTTTGGGATCTAGATTTGAAGAAGGAAGATTTTAAGATAGTGAGTGCTTTCAGGCTTGGAAGAGGGGGGAAGAAGAACAGGGTGAGAGACTGTTTGATCACCCTCCGAACAAAAGAGGAGAGAGACAAGATCTTGAGTCTGCACTTTCAGAAGACTCTGGAAATACATCAGTCAAAAGTGGAGATATTTAAAGACATGCCGAAACATCTTTTGGACCTCAGGTCCAATTACAGAGATTTGGTCACCCTGTTGAGAAGCAACAGAGTTATCTTTAGGTGGGAATTTCCCCAAGGCCTATCTTTTAGCTTCAAAGGAAGAAAGATAAAAATAAGATCAGTGGATGACAAAGAAAGATTTTTGAAAGACCACGGAGAAGATTTGCAGAAAGAATCTGGAGAAGAGCTAAGAGTACTAGAAAGAGGAATACTAGACATAGCAAAACTACCTTTTGGACTGGACTGCTTAGAGAAAGCGATACCACCGACAGAACAAGAACAAACACTTGGCGCAGTTGGAGGTAAAGCAAAGTAACTACATCACGGCTCTGCAACTATTAAGCTGGAATACTAATGGTCTTAACTCCCCCCAGAAAAGGAAAAGAATTTTTCATTTATTAAAAAAGGAACAATTGGACTTGATTTGTCTACAGGAAACACATGTGATAAGGCTACATAGAAAAGTACTGATCAACAAAAGACTGGGCCAGGAGTTCATCTCATCGGACAAAGTTAAAAAAAGAGGAGTAGTGATTTATGCAAAGGAGAGTTTATCACCGAAATTTATCTTTAAAGATGACCAAGGAAGATTTGTGGCAATTGAAATTCAAATACAAGGAGAGAAATTTTTGATAGTAGGAGTTTATGCACCAAATGAGGGGAAATCTGAATTCTTTAAAAAGTTGCATGAGACCTTGATGGACTATTTGGACTATAATGTGATTCTGATGGGGGATATGAACGGAGTGGTATCTACAAATATGGATAAGGCACAAAGACAGGTAGTCACTAAGGATGGTAGACTACCGAAAACATTTTTTGAGATGACAGACAACTTGGACTTAGTTGATATCTGGAGAATAAAGAATCCCTTGGGTAGAGAGGGAACCTTCTTCTCTGAAGCCAAAATGACATGGACAAGAATTGACCAAATATGGGTAACTAGAGGAATGGCACCAAAGACAAGAAAAGTGGAAATTTGTCCAAAAACCTGCTCCGACCATAATGCCGTGAAGATGGAGATGAAACTAACACCAACTGGCTCTTTCAGATGGAGGATGAATGACACCTTATTTAGAGACGAAGAAGTGACTAAGAAGGCCCAAAAAACCTTGAGAGACTATTTCGAGACAAACATGAACACTAATGTTGAAAAAAGAGTAATCTGGGATGCAAGCAAAGCGGTTATGAGAGGGTTCTTGATATAACAGAATGCAATAAAGAAGAGAATCCAAAATGAGAAGAAAG
This sequence comes from Podarcis pityusensis, assembly GCF_964106645.2. Classification (NCBI taxonomy): domain Eukaryota; kingdom Metazoa; phylum Chordata; class Lepidosauria; order Squamata; family Lacertidae; genus Podarcis; species Podarcis pityusensis. Next base: position 88,345,770 of record NC_138026.1, on the reverse strand, counting down.
ATAAAATTTTGGAGAAAATAAAGGAAAGTGAGAAGAAATTGAGAGCAAAACCAAAGTCGCAAGAGATCTTGAGAGAAATAAAGTTATATCAAGTACAATATATGAAAATGATGAATCAGGAAATAGAATGGAAAATTAAACAAATGAGACAAAAGACATTTGAGTCGGCCAATAAATGTGGGAAATGGTTGGCCTGGCAAATGAAAAAAAGACAAAAACTAAACACTATTATAAACCTAGAAGTGGAAGGAAAGAACATACAGAACCCAGTCAAGATTAGAAACTGTTTCCAGAGGTACTTTAAACAATTATATACACAAGGGCCACAGAAAGAAATTGATATAGATCGATTTTTGAAAATAAATGGATTACAAAAAATCTCTGAAGAAAACAAATTAATGTTGAATTATAAATAACTGAACAGGAGGTAGAAGGTGCCATTCAGAATATGCAATTAGGTAAATCTCCAGGACCGGATGGATTGACTTCTAGATACTACAGATCTTTAAAAGAATGGTTGGTACAACCTTTAAAGGAAGTCTGTAATGAAATATTGGATTGGAAAAGGCACCAGAGTCATGGAAGGAAGCGTATATCACACTTATACCGAAAACAGAGACTGAAAAGACGCAACTCAAGAACTACCACCCCATATCACTGCTTAGTGTGGATTATAAAATCTTTGCAGATATTTTGGCTAAAAGACTAAAAAAAGTGCTGGTGGAAGAGATTCATAAAGACCAAACAGGCTTTCTCCCGGGTAGACACTTGTCTGATAATATGAGAAATATAATTAATATTTTAGAAAAATTACAAGTGAATATTAATACCAAGGCAGTTTGATATTTGTGGATGCGGAGAAAGCTTTTGACAACATTTCTTGGAGTTTTATGAAGAAGAACCTACAGGGGATGGGGGTAGGTCAAGGCTTTGGAAATGGTATAAGTGCAATTTATTCAGAACAAAAGGCTAAATTAATTGTCAATAATGTGGTGACGGAGGAATTCGAGATAGAAAAAGGGACACGAAGGTTGCCCAATCTCCCCATTGCTTTTTATATCGGTCCTGGAGGTCCTGTTGAATATGATTAGAAGGGACCAATTGGTTAAAGGTATAAAAGTTGGAGCTAAACAGTATAAATTGAAAGCATTTGCAGATGATTTAGTATTGACATTACAGGAGCCAGAATCTAGTACCAAAAGAGTCTTGGAACTGATTCAAGAATTTGGTCAGGTTGCGGGATTTAAACTGAATAAGTTAAAAACAAAGGTCTTAGAGAAAAATTTAACAGCGATTGAGAGAGAGAGGTTTCAGAATGAGACAGGTTTAACAGTGGTTAAGAAAGTGAAATACCTGGGGATTAACATGACAGCTAAAAATGGGAATTTATTTAAAGACAATTATGAAAAATGCTGGATTGAAGTGAAAAAAGATTTAGAAATTTGGTCAAATTTGAAGCTTTCACTGCTAGGCCGTATTGCTGCGATAAAGATGAATGTATTGCCAAGAATGTTGTTTTTGTTTCAAACATTGCAAATTTTGGACAAAATGGATTGCTTCAAGAAGTGGCAGAGAGATATTTCTAGATTTGTCTGGCAGGGCAAGAAGCCTAGAATAAAATTTAAAATACTAACGGACGCAAAGGAAAGAGGTGGATTTGCCCTGCCAGACCTTAAACTTTATTATGAATCAGCAGCTTTTTGCTGGCTGAAAGAGTGGCTGCTTCTTGAAAACACAGACATTTTGGATTTAGAAGGTTTTAATAATGTATTTGGATGGCATGCATATTTGTGGTATGATAAGGTCAAAGCACATAAAGCATTTAAAAACCATATTGTCAGGAAAGCATTGTTTAATGTCTGGATAAGATACAAGGACCTACTTGAAAATAAAACCCCAAGGTGGTTGTCACCGATGGAAGCGAAGGCTTTGAAAAAGCTCAATATGGAGGCCAAATGGCCGAAATATTGGGAAATTTTGGAACAAGAGGGAGATAAATTGAAACTGCAGAGTTTTGAAAAACTAAAAAATAAAGTGCGAGATTGGCTTCATTATTATCAGATAATGGAGGCATATAATTTGGATAAGAAAATTGGCTTCCAGGTGGAAAAATCAAAATTGGAAACAGAACTGTTAGATTCCAAAACCAAGATTTTGTCAAAGATGTATAACTTGCTGTTGAAATGGAATACTCAAGATGAAACGGTGAAATCTGCTATGATTAAATGGGCACAAGATGTTGGACATAACATAATGATGGCTGACTGGGAACAGTTATGGACCACAGGTATGAAATGTAATGCCTTAAGAGAGAATATTATGAAAATGATTTACAGGTGGTACATGACACCAGTCAAGCTTGCAAAAATCTATCATTTGCCCGATAATAAATGTTGGAAATGTAAAGAAACTGAAGGTACATTCTTTCACCTTTGGTGGACGTGCCCAAGGATTAAGGCTTTCTTGGAGATGATCTATAATGAAATGAAAAAGGTATTTAAATATACCTTCCTGAAGAAACCAGAGGCCTTTCTCCTGGGCATAGTCGGCCAATTGGTGCCAAAGAAGGACAGAACTTTCTTTATGTATGCCACAACAGCAGCAAGAATTCTTATTGCAAAGTACTGGAAGACACAAGATTTACCCACTCTGGAAGAATGGCAGATGAAGGTGATGGACTATATGGAACTGGCGGAAATGACGGGCAGAATCCGAGACCAGGGAGAAGAGTTGGTGGAAGAAGATTGGAAGAAATTTAAAGACTATCTACAGAAATACTGCAAAATCAAGGAATGTTAGAATGATGTTGGATTGAAGTTAAATGGTTTCTAGCAGCAATGTTATAAAGGAATATGTAAAAATGGATTGTTAACAGGTGATAATCTAAAGTTACAATATATTAAGATAAAAGATTAAGATAGAATCAAAGAGGGAAAGGATTTGCTAAATTAACTAATTTGAACTGGAATACAAAAAAGGGAGGTGTGAGGAGGTCGGGGAAACAAGTAAATGAAAGATAAGATATGGAAATACTAATTTGTTTTTTAACTGTTTTTATTTTGTATTCTCATTTTCTACTTTTTTTCTTTTTTCATTTTTTCGCTGATTTTTGTAATATGTAATATGTATAATAATAATAATAAATGCACCCCCAAAAGGTAAGAGATCTGCATACATTTTGTATATGCTATTTTTTTTAGGTCTCAGTGCATACTTAGAAATAGTTGCTTTAATCTAAATGATAAAAACCCCAATGTAGCTCAGTGGGGAAGATTGTTATCAGGTGGTTCATGTGTGCCTTGCTAGTCTGCTGTCTAGGTGCTAACTGCTGATGGCAACTTCAAGACCCTTTCTGCTCTCCCTTCCAATAGTTCTTTATCATTAAACCAGACTTGACTCAAACAACCCTTCAAACAGAGAATATCTTCAAATAGAAAACAGCCCTTTGAAAGCCCTTTGAGCAGAGAATTGCCCTCTGTATGGCAAGACACCCACCCACCCTATCTTGGAAGTCTTTTAGCAATAAAGTGGGCTGTACCCCATCAGGCTGCAGTTGGAGATGCCATTCTTAATGCACTCCCATGTTAAAAATTCTGCCAGTTAAAATTCTACAGCATCCCTAATAGGAGGCTATCAAGTGTTTGCTTAAATAATGAAGGAGAGTCCGCCCCCAGCCAAGGCAGGCTGTTCCACTATCAAACACAATGTTCTCCCTCATGTTTAGTCAAAATCCTTAAAAAAAAAGAAAAGCTGCCAGGATTTTTAGCCACAGTACCAACGTGATTGGTTGTTGATTTCTAGCTGGTCATCATCGGGTTTTGATGCTGCATTATTTATTTGCTGTGTTGTTTTCCTTCAGTCTTCTTGCAAGCCACCCTTGGAGGCCATGTGTGGGAAGGCAAGTGTCTAGATGTATCTGTCCTCATGCAGCTCATTGTGCAATAGAGACTCGAAGGCTGCTTGCCCATGTCCAAGTCCATCTTTCCAGCCCCTCGAGCATCAGTGGTCCAGGAGGAGCATCCCTGCTTCAGTGGTGTGTTTTCTACTTGGCGGATTCCTGTAGATCAGACAAGAATAGCTTCGTGTACAATCAGGGGGATAGGTTTACAAGGAATACTTAGCAGTCCTGTCATATGCAATGAGATTTGTTTTACCCCTCCCTTGCTCTTTAACAAAATAGAGCTGTCCCATTACAGCTAAGCTTCCTAAGTGTGTAGCTCCCTTAATGAAAGGCGTACATTCATTGCCCTCTCCTTGGAAGCTGATGAAAAGTGTGCGTGCATTTTGCATCTAATTTGAAGCAATCACAGTGCTCTGGTCCCCTCATTTGCATTTCTCTCTGCACACATACTGGTCTCTTGCTCCCCATGGCCTCCTCCCCATACGTGCCCTGCCTGCTATGCTTCCCTTTCAAGGCGATGCTTCTGATGTCTCCACCAGCTAATTAGGAAAACAACTGAAAGAGATGCCATCAGCCTGTGCTGCAGCTGTGTAAATTTATCCTGACATTCAGACGGCCTTGATCGCTCCCTGATCTGGTGTGTGGGTGAGTCCAGGGAGAAGGAATTATTTGTGTTGTTTGGAAACAACGGCGGACGTGAGCAAACTGGGGAGATGAAAACGGGGGTGGAGAAATGCCTTGCAATGCGAACCCTCTAGAGGGAGCACAACCTTATGAAGGAGTTCTGAAACATTTGCATACCGCCCTACTGTTTTATTTTTTAAAACAGAAGGAATATCTTTGGTTGTCGGGCTTGCAGACTGTGCTTCACTGTACGCTGCATCATTGCTGTGGATGCACTGGGATGATCAGATCCTTACCCTTAATAGTTTTGCAGAAAATGGCATTTTTGTTAGTGCTGTATGCTGTGCAAGCGTAAGAAAAGCGCATCACTATGTGCTAGTAATGACTGGGACCCATTGGGACTGGTAGGGTGTAATGCAGGAAGCCAACAGCAGGTGGAGCCATAGATTAAGACAGCTGCATCCACAGCCAACAACAGCAAGAGCCGATTGATTCTAGCTTTATCTCCAACTTCCTCTTTGCTGACTTCTACAAGGACAATATTGAGACTAAGGAGGAGGAAGCCAATGTCATCCTCTGGACCGCTTGTCAGTAATAAGGCAGGGAGGTGGGGTATGTGCTGAGTGTAGATCAATGTGGGAGGGGCATTATCCCATTTACTCTAATGGACCAACCTCCGGTGTTATGTGCTCACAAGCAGCCTCCCAATGGGATGATTAAATATCAAAATGCAAGGGTCAGTACAAGGAGCAGAAATCCATTGGGGGAGGGCCATGTTAGTTTCTGTTGCCACTGTGCAGTGCTTTTGGAGTGGCAGGACTCTGTTTACATTCCAGGGATTCCAGACTGTTGGAAGTCTCACGGAAGACAGGAGACGGATGTGATGTTACTGGTTTCCTGTTCCTTTGTTGTTTCAGTTGCTCTCTGCTCTCACAGAGAGAGGATGTATTTCTTTTCTGTCTGTGTAGCTTAGTAATAAAACTCTTAGCAATATAGCTCAAACTTCTTGTCCCTTCCCTGTGCTGGAAACTCTGCTGAATGGGGAATGTGCCTGAGGCTTATCAAAGGCTCAGGTCGTCAATTATTGTCGGAGGCGATTCCGAAGGACTTGATCGGAGGAGGAGTAGCTCGGTCGTAGCGGAGGCTCCGACAGGACATAGCTCAGCAGCAAGGCATTTGCCTTGCAGCCAGAAGTTCCAAAGTTCAATCTCCAGCATCTTCAGGTAGCTCTGGGAATGTCCTCTGCCTGAAACCCTGGAGAATCACTACCAGTCAACGCAGATGGTACTGAGCTAGATAGAGCAATGGTCCGACTTGGTACAAAACAGGTTCCTGCTCCTGCCAAGTTGTGGGGATTTTTGCTGTTCAACTCGTCCTCATTTGCACATTGCCATGTGCCCATGTGCTATTTCTCTCCATGGCTACTGTTTAGTATAGCTAGTATCAGCAAGGGAATCAGCAACAGTCACCCTAGGGCTAAACCCTGACCTATGAATCCATCATATGCCCTGCTCCACACTGCAGAAATGAAATAGGCTCTCTCCTGACTCTAAATAGCCTCTTGCAAGACCCAGAGTATGATCTTGTCCCATTGTTTGTAGATTCTTTTTTATGTACAGCACTAAGAAATCCAAATAATTAAGCAGCATACAAATGTCTTAAATAAATAAAGGTGCCCTAAGGCTGGCCTTGCTTTGAAAACCCTGTTGGTTTAAAAATCATTAAGCCCTTTTAGTGGCTGAACACACTATGAGGCAGACTACTCTGATCTGAGTCTGTGTAGTTGCTTTCTCTACAGGGAATTCTCTAAACACTTGTAGCTTAATGAAGTGGATATTATACTGGATGCTAGTCAACTAAATTTTACTCAGATTAGACCCACTGAAATGAATAAGCATGACTAACATGGCCATTAATTTCATTGGGTCTACTTTGAGTAAAATGTAGTTGAAAACCACTCATTGGCTTCACACCTATAATGGCAGTGGGCTTTAACCCTTGAACGGGATGCAGAACTCACGGTGGGATCATTGGCTGTATTGTCCAAGATACGCTGGTCATATAAAAATGCTGTGTCTCATATTACAACTTGGAAGACAAAAATAAACACCTTGGAGCCTTGCTGTGGTTTCATCTCTTTGCCTTTGGCGTGGCTCATAAGGAAGGATGTGAGCTGACACTTTTACAAACCCCAAAGTACAGCACTGTTCAATTGTCTGTTCTCATTGCAGCCGTTAAAGTTGTCACAGGGACCGATAAGGGCTGTGTCATTCTCAGTTCTTGTTACTGTCTTTGTCAGCAAAATGAAGTGTCACCAAATCTCCAGGCCTGGTCTCTTCCCATTAAGCACTCTTCTGAATCCAAAAACTGGGGCCATATTTAATGAGAGCAGAAAGCGCTACTGAGTGAGTGCATTTATGCTGAGCAGCTATCTCAGATGCTCTTCGGTTCGGTGCATGTGTTTTACAACCATTGAGTCCCTGCAAATTTATAGTGAACATTGACAGTTGTGGTGTTCTAGTCTGGGCATCACTAACTCAGGCACATCTGCAGCCAAGAGAAATTGTCCTACACACCTACACACATCACAACTATTCTGTTAGCTACAACAGAAAGCTTCTTTCAAGCCTATTTCCAGTGAGGCAACATCAGGGAAGACATTTGTATCCATGGACATTGCATTGGTGACTTTAGTAATAGACAAACCTGGGGATGTGGGACCATGTTCCTCTTCTAAATGGAATTTTTTAATGGGAGATCTCCAAACCTACTGGGCAACTTGCCATAGGTAGGAAAGTTCTAACCCTTTGCAATGCAGAGAGGATTCAAGAAGGCTAAACATGGCTGAAGCGGAAGGTTGGAATCTCCAGGATAGACAGAAGAAGGTACTTCTTTACACAGCATTATGTGAAATTATGGAATTTGGTCTCACAGGAGGCGATCAACTTAGCTTTAAATGATTGGACAAATACGTGGAGGATAATGCTGTCAATGTGCTAGCAATGATGGTTATGCACTACTACTCCACAGCTGGAGGCAGTAATGCTTCAGAATACCAATTGCTGGAGACCACAGGAGGGTCTTGTGTTAAAATACTCTTTGAGTGTTCCCCACGGGCATCTGATTGGCCACTATGAGAACAGGATGCTGAACTAAATGGGTCATTGGCTCGATTTAGCAGGCTCTTCTTATGCTCTTCAGTTTCTCCTACATCTCCAGTATCTACTACCTCCTTCCCTTTCATCATACTGGTCCTTGCCAAGAGCAATCTGAACCTTATAAACACAAAAACACTGAAATTAAATCCGGTGTGTAACTGAGCGCAGCACAATTTATCCCACAGGCTGAATTTCTCTTTCCTTGTGGCTTACCTGTAATATTTTGGACCATGCCATGCACAAATAACAGGAGTTTTATAATTACTGTGAATTGCTGTTCTTGGAAAAAGGCTGGAGGGGAGTCACTGTCCTCTGGGATAGCTCCACTGATGAGCTTGGAGGTAGGGCCATCTGCTGACTGACTTCTTCTCGTGACTTCTCTGACTACCACAGATCGAACTGGTTAAAGACGCTGGAATTTCATCTATATGAAATAATTGAACTGAAAATTAATCAGTATGCCAGCTATGCAAGTTGACGTCCACCACTGCATCTTGGACAAGGACTAATATATGTTGAACAATGGTGAGCCCAAAACTTGAGGATTGTGACCATCGAACAGGAGTAGGAAATCTCAGACCCAGGGTGGCGGCAGCAAAATGTATCCATCTATCCTGTTCTCTCTCTCTGGCCCTTGGACCTCTCCTCAGGCCACACCCTCTACTGGTCCTGTTTTGTATGCTTTTTGAGTGTTTTCACCTGGCTGGAATGTATCCTTGACCTTTGATAATGCCTGATAATGAGAAGGATGCATCAGTGTGCAAAGAAACTAGCCTCCTGTACAAATGTCAACATTTACACCCATTGCTTCACCCACTTTTCACCTCTGGAATTGCATCACCTTGCTCTCCTGATTTCAAAGTTCTGGGGGAGCCATTCACAACAGTACCATAAGGCTTCAGGTAATGAAGTGTGGTGTGTTGACCTGAAGAAGAACAGAGTGCTGCCACTCTCACACAGGGCTAATTGCCACTTGGCTGCAGAAGAAGGAGTGAGTAGCTAATTCCATCATTTATTTGAACTGACATTGTGAACTCATTCTCCTGAGCTCCCCCCATATGCATCCATTTCAGGTTTTGAATGGTCTGTGCAATGCAAGAGTCTCTCTGTGAAATGCAAATGTCTGGTCTGATCTGGTATGGTGTGGCCTATGGTGAGGTGATCATCCTTGGCATCCTGCCCAAAGGAAGCTTTTTTGGCTAGGAGCTTACAGAGAAGGCCAAGGAGGTCCAATGGAACGGCTAAGGGAGCTGGGCATGTTTAGCCTGGAGAAGAGGAGGTTAAGGGGTGATATGATAGCCATGTTCCAATATATAAAAGGATGTCACATAGAGGAGGGAGAAAGGTTGTTTTCTGCTGCTCCAGAGAAGCGGACACGGAGCAATGGATCCAAACTACAAGAAAGAAGATTCCACCTAAACATTAGGAAGAACTTCCTGACAGTAAGAGCTGTTCGACAGTGGAATTTGCTGCCAAGGAGTGTGGTGGAGTCTCCTTCTTTGGAGGTCTTTAAGCAGAGGCTTGACAACCATATGTCAGGAGTGCTCTGATGGTGTTTCCTGCTTGGCAGGTGGTTGGACTCGATGGCCCTTGTGGTCTCTTCCAACTCTATGATTCTATGATTCTATGATTCTATGATTCTATGATTCTATGATTCAATGTGCTAGAGTTTCTTGAATCGTTAGATCTGCTAAGGAATATTAATCCAGAGTTCTAAGGAGGAGGGGAACAAGCCAATGCCAGGCATGCAAATCCATCTGATTTATATTCTGACTGATGCAATCAGCCACAATCATGAAATCCATTTAGCCGGGTGAGGACTCCAGCTACTTCGTTTCAATTACGCAATTATCATATTCCATTTAATCCCCAAATCAATTCCTGTATTTAGAATTAAGATGCTATGGCAATTATAGCCAATTAGGTTTTATCAGTAAAGTAAATAAACACCGGGATGTGCCAGTCAGGGTAATGGGATAGCAAACGAAGCAAAAAAGAAGCCCAGCATCTCCTGCTTGGGTGATGATGTGGTTATTTGGGTATTGCAAAAGGAATATGCATTGCCTTAGTGCAAATGATAAACATTGTCTTGAAGCCATTACTTGTGCTGCAATTGGTTTCAAAGTGATGGCGCTTTGATTTCACGCTTGTTGCCAGGTCTGCTTGCATTCCTGTTTACACATGTATGTGAAGTTATTACATATGTATGCAGGGCAAATCTATTTATTTACTTCAACATGCCTCCTACAAAGCATTGGGATTGGAGAGCCCTGGTGAAACCATTCCCTCTATTTACAAACTACATCTTTCAGTCACAATTAAACTCCCCCTCCTCCCCCCTCCCCAACTTCACTCTCCTATATGGAAAGTGTAGAAACGTTAGTTTCACTTTTAGCAGACACTTGTCTGCAGTATTATTATTTTTTAATGTCTGCATCACCAAGGCACCATGAGACATTTCAGCTTCCCTCTTTTGATTCAGGGCACTTTGGACAGATCTAGAATCACCTTGAGCAAGCACAGGATTCCTCTGAAACACCCTGATTCATCAGGGCAAGATTTGTCCCAATCCATTGTGTATCTGCAGCAGTCTGGGTATATGTAGTGAAGTGATAGATTTTATAACAACAACAACAACAACAACAATAACATATTTATTTATACCTTGCCCATCTGGCTGGATTTTCCCAGACACTCTGGGTGGCTTCCAACAGAATATTAAAATGCAATAGTCTATTAAACTTTAAAAGCTTCCCTGAAGGCAGCCCTGTTTTTGGTGGCAGGAGAAGGGGGGGGGGAGTTGTGGACAGAGTATACCTGCAGGAGAGAGTGATGAGAGTAAAAATACCGCCGCTCTGACGCTGGAAACGGGCTGCTAGCAGGACCGACGTTTTGGAATGATCATTGACAGCGCTTAGAACGGCCTTTGACAGCTAGTAAAATAAGAGAAATACATTGTTTCTACTGTCTCCGGCTGTTACTAAAAAGGAGTAAAAGTAACTGAAAAATTGAAACTAACTTCGGATTTGTGTTTGAAAGAGGATACTAATTGACTATTATAAATAGAAACTGTTTCCCCCTAGTGGAAGTCTTTGAAATTGGTTGCTTTATAAGAGCTGGGCTAGGGGAATTTCCAGTCACAAGATAAAAAAACCGTGAGACTTTGGGACTGACCTTGAATTTGTTAAGTGTTATGGCAAATGAAAAGGGAAAAACAGACCAGCCAGCAGCTGGGGGAACATTGAGATCTGGTAAGACTTGGCAGCAACCCAGGACAGCTTCAACATCAGGCCCCTCTGCCTCTTCTGCGGCTGCTGTTTCTGCATCAGTACTTTTAAAATCAAAAGGAATGTCGACAGAAGAGGCTCTAGCGGTTGCATTAAGTAAGATAAATAATTCACTGGAACAGCTTAATAAGAAAGTGGATGCTGCAACTAATAAAATTGTTTTAAATACAGAAAGCATAAATAATTTGGGACAAAAGGTGAACACCAATACGGAATCCATTCAGAAATTGATACAGGAATCTACTTTGACACGGCAGACTGCGGAGGAAGCTAGGGATAAGGCAGCTACAGCTGAATGCAAAGTAACTCAGTTGGAGAAAGAGATAGTTCCAACCCTACAGAGGCAACTTGACGAACACAAGTTGACGCTTGCTATGATTGAACTTAAAGAAAAACAGACAAATTTGAGGATTAGAGCCATACCTGAATTGGAGAAGGAAAGCCTGATAGATTTTCTTACACAGGAATTTGCTGATTTTTGGGAACTGGACTTGGGTCAAGAAGAGTTTAGAATTGTGAGGGCATTTAGACTTGGAAGAGGAGGGAAAAAAGAGAAGAATAGAACAAGAGACTGTCTGATTTCCCTCCGGACCAAAGAAGAGAGAGACAAAATTTTGGGTTGGCACTACCAGAAGAACCTAGAAATACAACAGTCAAGAGTGGAAATTTTTAAAGACGTTCCGAAATACCTTTTGGATCTTAGACCTAACTACAGAGATATTGTTGCTCTGCTGAGAAGGAATAAAATCATCTTCAGGTGGGAGTTCCCCCAAGGCCTATCTTTCAGTTTCAAAGGAAGGAAAATAAAAATAAGATCAGTAGAGGATAAAGTAAAGTTTTTGATTAAATACAAAGAAGATCTGCAGAAGGGAAATGGAAAAGAGCCAACAGCATTGGATAGAAGATCACCAGATAGAGGACCAGAGCAAAGAGCATCGGACAGAAGATCACCAAACAGGGGAATACTGGATATATTGACATTATCCTTTGGATCGGACCTCCCAGTGAACGTGTCACCATCACCACCAACAGAAGAGGAGCAAGCATTGGGTGCAGTTGGGGGGATACCAGAGTAACTACATGATGGTGTTGCAGGTCTTGAGCTGGAATGTTAATGGACTGAACTCCCCCGAAAAAAGGCGGAGAGTATTTCATTTATTGAAAAAAGAGCATTTGGACTTGATTTGTTTACAAGAAACACATGTGATAAGGCTACATAGGAAGATATTGAGTAATAAAAGATTAGGCCAAGAATTTATCTTATCATACAAAGTTAAAAAAAGAGGAGTGGTCCTCTATGCAAAGGAGAGCCTATCACCAAAATTCATATTCAAAGATGATCAAGGAAGATTTGTTGCAATTGAAATTCAATTACAAGGAGAGAAATTTCTGATTGTAGGTATTTATGCGCCAAATGAAGGAAAATCGGAGTTCTTTAAGAAGCTACATGAGATTTTAATGGACTATATGGACTACAATATGATTTTGATGGGAGATATGAATGGAGTGGTGTCTACAAATATGGATAAGGCACAGAGATAGGTAGTCACCAAAGATGGTAGACTACCAAAAACCTTTTTTGACATGACTGAAAGTATGGACTTAGTTGACATTTGGAGAATGAAGAACCTTCTGGGAAGAGAGGGAACTTTTTTCTCTGAGGCTAAAATGACTTGGACAAGAATTGACCAAATCTGGGTAACCAGGGGACTGGTTCCGAAGATTTGCAAAACGGAGATTTGCCCTAAAACTTGTTCTGACCATAATGCTGTGAAGATGGAAATGAAATTGACGTCAATTGGTTCCTTTAGATGGAGGATGAATGATACTCTGTTCAGGAATGAAGAGGTGACTAAGAAGGCCCAAAAAACTCTAAGAGATTATTTTGAGATAAATATGAATACTACAGTGGAAAAAAGAGTAATTTGGGACGCAAGCAAAGCGGTTATGAGAGGATTCCTAATACAACAGAATGCAATTAAGAAGAGAATTCAGAATGAAAAAAAGGATAAAATCCTGGGGAAAATAAAGGAAGGAGAGAAAAAACTGAGAGCAAAACCAAAGTCACAGGAGATCCTGAAAGAGATAAAGTTATACCAAACACAATATATGAAGCTGATGAATCAGGAAATAGAATGGAAGATCAAACAGATGAGGCAAAAGACATTTGAATCGGCAAATAAGTGTGGAAAATTGTTGGCCTGGCAGATGAAAAAAAGACAAAAACTCAATACTATTACGAACTTGGAAGTGGAAGGAAAGAATATACAGAACCCAGTGGAGATCAGGAAGTGTTTTCAGAGATACTTCAAACAACTTTATACACAGGAGAAGCAAAAAGAAATGGATATTGATCGATTTTTAAAAATGAATGGACTACGTAAAATCTCTCAGGAAAAACAGTTAATGCTGAATTATAAGATAACGGATCAGGAGGTGGAAGGGGCCATCCAAAACATGCAGTTAGGCAGATCTCCAGGAGCAGATGGTTTGACTTCAAGATATTACAGATCTTTGAAAGAATGGTTAATACAACCATTGAAGGAAGTCTGCAATGAAATATTGGAAGGAAGACAGGCACCAGAGTCGTGGAAGGAAGCTTACATTACACTTATACCGAAAAACAGAGACTGAAAAGACACAGCTTAAGAACTACCGCCCCATATCACTGCTTAATGTGGATTACAAAATCTTTGCAGATATTTTGGCTAAAAGATTAAAAAAGGTGTTAGCAGAAGAAATTCATATAGACCAAGCGGGCTTTCTCCTGGGCAGACATTTGTCTGACAATATGAGGAATATAATTAATATTCTATTTTTTTAAAAATGATATTTATTGGGAATTTAAAGTTACAGAAAAGAAAGAAAAGCAAAGAAAAAAGAGATTAAACAATAAAAATCAATAAAAAGAAAATAAAAAGTACCAAACATACCATACACCAAAATCAAAAACAAGAACAAAAAAAAATAATTAAAAACAAATCCAATATTCCCATACCCTTATCTTCATTAACTTATTTCCTCGACCTCCTCACACCTCCCTTTTTTTGTATTCTAATTATTAATTATCTCAGCAAATCCTTTCCATCTTTCACTGTATTCTGTTCTTTAGTTGTCTTAATTTATTTTAGCCTTATCTTACCATAAAAAACCCTAAAACTTAAAAACTTATTTATACATAACTCCTTATATCATTTCTACTAAAGCCTAATAGTTTCATTCCAAGATTTTCCTAACAGTCGTTAATTTTGCAATATTTCTCTAAATGAATTTTTAAACTTTCTGCCAATCTTCATCCACCGTCTCTTCTTCCTCGTCTCGGGTTCTGTCAGTCCTTTCTGTCTGTTCCATCTAGTCCATCAACCTGGTGATTTTATGTCCGAGGCTCTTAACTCTTTTCCATGTCCCTTCTGCAGATCTTCTTCATAATTGTATCTGCACTTTACTTTGTCTTCTGCTGGTCTTGTTCTTAATTTCCTTCCTTTGTCTCTGAGGAGTAGATCTCGGGGGAACAACCTAAGAGTGTCTTTATCCCTTCTCGGCCGGTCAGCCCGTTCTCCATGGTTAGCACTAAAATCCAAAAAATATTCCAAAACATACTTCAATGCCCCTCCAAAGTTGAGTGCCTCGACCACTCCAATCTCCTCCTAGCCCAAAACCAAATCCCAAAGGTCAGAGCATCCCTGCATAGGAGGATCTGACCAACTTGCCATCTCCAGTCCCGACAGGACTCCGTCTCTCCAAGTCTGCCTCACTCCAAATTCAGTCCTCAGAAACGACAGCTTATGCTCCTGCAGGGCCGCATCTCTCTCAACTTGTATTACTTGAGGTTCAACAACAACCTCCTCCTTTGTCTTCTCCGCAACTTGCCCTGTCAGGGCAGATTCCTGGGTCAGTTGTTGAGCAGGTTCTATATCAGTGGTCACTGTTTGACCGAAATTATCAATTGCAGTAGTCATCAAATCCATCTTTGCATGAAGCTGCTCCAACAAAGCACTTGTCCTGCACAAAGCAGACACTAAGGTTTCCTGTGTCAACATTCTTATCCAAGGTCAGAGCCTGTTTCTCACGCTCTCTAATCTCTACAGCTGTAGAGTTCCCCAGGTCCACTCCAACAACAGTTCAAAAGCTCCCTCTAGAGGAAACAATTTCTATTTGTATCCATCCTTTTACAAGCAGATCCAGCAACAAAATTGCTTTCGTTTTTCAAATCTTTGTTCCTTTTTAGTGCAAAAGGAAACATTGGAATCAATATATTTCTCTTATTTAACTATCTGTCAACATGCGTTATTATTCACAGTCAATGAACTTTCCCCAAACGTCTATCTTTGACAGCCCGTTCCCAGGTTCAAGACGATAGAAATTTATCTTTCTTTACTCCCTCTCCTGCAGGCTTGAACAGTTTAAGATTTCCCCCCTCTTCTCCTGCTTCCAAGGGGGGTTTGTAGTTTTAACCTATGGAAATTTAGTCCTTTACAGATGACTTTCCAGACTTTAGCTTGCGATGTCTTTGCTTCAAGCTGTTTACAAAAGTGGAAGGTGGACTTCCTGTTTAGACCTTCCCGCTCCGGTGCCAAATTACGAAGTTTAATAATCCAATTTTCCGTTCTACTCATGGGTACTTGTTTAGAGTCCAATTGTCCACCGGAAAAAGTCAGTGCTCTCCGACAACAGCAATGCGGCTTCACTCCGTGAAAAGAGCAATCGATTCGAAGCACCGCGCCGCTCACCCCACGTCACTCCGGATCCCCGTAGTCGGGTTTCCCCGCGAGTAGGGGAGGCACTAAAGGTGCCAGCCGAATCCCAGGTCCACAGGCTTCTCCCGCCTGTGGTTTTTGATGGGTCTCCGCCTCGCCGTGGCGGTCCAGACCCTGATTTTCATGGAGCGGGTTCCTCCAGATCAGAGGAAGCCCGCCATTGCCGGTGGCGCTAACCTGAAAGTCCCTATAATTAATATTCTAGAAAAACTACAAGTGAATATCAATACTAAAGCAGTCTTGATATTCGTGGACGCAGAGAAAACCTTCGACCACTCTGGCAAGGTAGTCCGTGGGCAGATATGGTCTCAGCCTGCGTACCAGATGGAGCTGATAAACAGCTGCCCTGCACACAGAATTAACCTGCGCCTCCATGGACAGCTGTGATTCCAAAATGACTCCCAGGCTGCACACCTGGTCCTTCAGGGGCACAGTTACCCCATTCAGGACCAGGAAATCCTCCACACCTGCCTGCCCCCTGTCCCCCCAAAACAGTACTACTGTCTTGTCAGGATTCAACCTCAATCTGTTAGCCGCCATCCATCCTCCAACCACCTCCCGACACTCACACAGGACCTTCACCGCCTTCAATGGTTTAATTTAGACATGTTCCTTTATATATTATGGAACTGTGTTAAAGAGTCTGTAATCTGTGGCTAAACCACATGGGCCTAAAGGAGGATGGCTGGGGTCTGTTCTATGAATGGTTCAGTCATTTTTTTGCAGCTAGGAGGGTTTTATGCCAGTCTGTGGTGAGTGGCCTGCAGTTACGCCGCATTCCAAATCAACCAGAAAGTATGAAAAGCAAATAATATGGTTTATTGTGCTTCCCTAGCAAACAGAACAAGACAAAAGCAATATGTGTATTTACAAAGCAGCAAGAGCAGCCAAGGGAAAACATACAATTTTGTGTCTTTTCCCTTTGTTTCTCTAACTCTGTGCTTCTGCAAAGCTGAAGCCTTTTATAGAAACATACAAGTCTACTCAAAAGTAAGTTCCACTGAATTCAATGGAGCTTACTCCCAGGTAAGTGGTGATAAGATTGCACCCTTGATATTATTATTATTATTAGTCGCTTAATTCACAAAAGTGGCTCAAAGCAATTTACTAGCACAACAGAAATGCTAAAACCTATTACAATAATCACAGCCCTCCCCAACTGCTGCTTCCATTTTGTATAGCACATAAAACTGTGATTTGACAAAAAACCAATCCCTTTACAGATTTTCTCTCTGAAAATTATTTGTGTGAACTCTTCTATATTACACAGACCTCTTCCTTAAAAACAAATAAACATAGGCACAAAAAATGCTATATGTACTCTCAAAAAGGGCCTTTCAGTTATTCAGGAACTTTCAGTGCAGATTTTTTAAAAATAGGCTGATCGCAGAATAAACAAGAGGCAATGGCCAAGAGGGAGGCAAATATATTACAAAGAACTTTAAAAGTGTAATAACAGCTTAGTAGGAATGGGAGATGTGGAATATGCTGTCCTGTTTTTGTTTTTGTTTATGCATCATGGACATGTATTTATTGCATGTCTATAGGGGATGGGAAATGGGAATAAAATTGGTCCTGCTTTTTGGGAGGGACTGGTAGCATAATATACTAAACCCCTTTCAAAGCAATTTCATGGGCACTGTCTTTTGTAGCTAAAAGGGGAATCTGAATTGCACAGATGAAAGGCCCTATTATAGGTGAGAAGTATATGTATTATTTCTGCCTGTGCTCTTCTTGCTAATAGCCCCGTAAAATGTAATTACGATTTTCTTTTTTTAATAAAGGTATTGTTATAAAAAGGAAATATATTATTCACCTGCTACATTGCCAATGACACACTTATTAAAATCCAGCTCAAATGATCTTAAGTGCAAAAAAAGAAGAAGAATGCTTAATTATGTTGTCCTATTTAAAAAACATCAATAACGGGCTGGATGGCTTCTTATACACTGAGCAGCCATTGACTGTCAACAAACTAATGAGTTTCATTTATATCGCCATACCATAATATTTAGTGATGACTTTGCGGAAAACAAGAGTGTTTTATGGCGAGGCATTATATTGAAATTAATTGGTATTTATGAGCTGGGACATCTTCCTATATTATTACATATATTTGTTTTATAGCCTGGTTTTCAATGTGGGAAACTCAGAGGAGTCATCATGAAGCACAACCGGTTTCTGCAGCTCACAGGAGTTCAGAGCAGAGCAAATGCCCTCCTTTCCCCTTAGAAAGGAAGATAGGCAAAACACTACCTTGCAATGAAAGAAAGAAAGAAATTACTGAGAATGGTGCTGTGGTCTAAACCACAGAACCTAGGGCTTGCCTATCGGAAGGTCGGCAGTTCGAATCCCCACAATGGGGTGAGCTCCTGTTGCTCGGTCCCTGCTCCTGCCAACCAAGCAGTTCGAAAGCACGTCAAAGTGCAAGTAGATAAATAGGTACCACTCCGGCGGGAAGGTAAACGACGCTTCCGTGTGCTGCTTTGCTTTGCCAGAAGCGGCTTTGTCATGCTGACCACATGGCCCAGAAGCTGTATGCCTGCTCCCTTGGCCAATAAAGCGAGATGAGCGCCACAACCCCAGAGTCGTCCACGACTGGACCTAATGGTCAGGGGTCCCTTTACCTTTACCTAGGTAACAGGAACTAACTCTTTAAAGCAGGGGTGGGGAACTTCAAGCTCAGGGGCTGAATGCAACCTTGCAGCTTTCTCAGTCTGGCCTCAGAACCTCCCTGCTTCTTTGTTGCCTAGCCAAAATACATCCTTGAACTCTGATAATGCCACTCTGCGCAGCTTCCAACACATATAAAAACATAATAAAACATTTTTAAAAACTTCCCTATACAGGACTGCCTTCAGACGGCTTGGGGGGTCAGATAATTCCACACCCTCCAACGTTTCTTCAATGAAAATAAGGACATCCTAAGGAAAAGTGGGACATCAAATCAGAAACTGGGACAGCTTCTCTAAATCAGGGATGTCTGTGGAAAATACACCCAGAATGGAATTTGGTCCGTAGGCTGCAAAAAGGTTCAACAAAGGTTGGCGTGGGAATGCATTGGGGGTCTTTATTCAAGGAGGAAGAGGAAGTTCAAGCCCAGAAGACTTCTGTTCTGTATTTGGGGGAGGGGTTTCTTTCTAGCCAGACGGATTCCTTCAACACTCAGCCTCAATAGCATCTTGCTAGTCCAAAAAGGGCAGGTTTGCACTGCATCTGCATTTTAAGCAGGGACACAGGGAATGGCCACAAGTCAATTGGGAAGGAAAACAAGACAAAGAAGAAGATTTAACAGGCAGGCAGTATCTTGGTCTGGATTGTCCATGCAAAGTGAATGAACAAAGGATGGCAATTCCAGGTTAAGCAGCCAGGGTGGAAATAACCATTATCTGCCTTGTTCAAGATATGTAACAAGGTGGAAGAAATGGGAGAAGAAAAATCTGTAAAGGGTGCATTCTCTCTAAAGAGGTCACTATCTATTTCTGAAGCACCTTTTCGCCCTCTGGTGATATTTCCTACTGTACCATTGTGTGCTGAAAAGCTTTGCTTCCTGATCGGTATGCATGCTGCTTGAGAAAGACGAATGAGATACATTTCCCTGCACTGATATTTGACCTTTATGTCTATGTAAATGACTGGAATATTTATTACTACTTCCTCCCATTCCATATCCATCCTGATAAAAAGAGAGAGAACCATGAGGCCTCCCTCATCACAGATAGTTTTTATTGTTCTTTGCATCTACAAATGATTAACACCACCAACTCGCTAAATTAAGCATTTTGCCAGTGTGGTATTCAGAAATAATTGAAGTTTCTAATGATAGCACCATGATAAACGGAGGAATTAATGCCTTCTGATGGCGCCCAGACAGTGCAGGCAAAAAAAAGATCAAGCCACATCCTGGATCTCCTCCTCATTGCCTCTAGCATGTCTCAATCTTTAAAAGTGATTAGATCTCTAAGCCAAAATAGCAGAGAGAAGTTTGAATATAGGGAAGCTATCTGAATAAAGGAGAAAGTGGGACTATTGTGCACTAAAATGGTGCTACTACTTGGGTTTTATATATATTTGGGGTGTGATCAGTAGAGATGAGGGGAACTATATGATCCTACTGTTCGATGACACTGTTAGAGGGCACCATCGTATATGTATTGATAGCCTACCTGTGAAGAGATGTAGAAAAGGGTTTGTGAAAGGATATTGTTAGGAAAATATGCTTCCTACCGTATTTTTCTGTGTTTAAGACGCACCCGTGTATAAGATGCCCCCAATTTTTGGGGACTCAAGATTAGGAAAATGGGGGGAGATTGCCCACAGTTGTTGAGCCAGGACCCCCGGGAACCCCAGGGGTGAGCACTAGTCAATATACACTGACGGAGATCCCCCTGCTGGTTGTTACCCTTCCAGGCTTCATGCAGAGTGGGGCAGGAGCCAGTTATAGTTTTGATACCAATGCCTAAGTCAATACCAGTCATAGAATAGAATCATAGAATAGAATAGAATCATAGAATCATAGAGTTGGAAGAGACCACAAGGGCCATCGAGTCCAACCTCCTGCCAAGCAGGAAACACCATCAGAGCACTCCTGACATATGGTTGTCAAGCCTCTGCTTAAAGACCTCCAAAGGAGACTCCACCACACTCCTTGGCAGCAAATTCCACTGTCGAACAGCTCTTACTGTCAGGAAGTTCTTCCTAATGTTTAGGTGGAATCTTCTTTCTTGTAGTTTGGATCCATTGCTCCGTGTCCGCTTCTCTGGAGCAGCAGAAAACAACTTTTCTCCCTCCTCTATGTGACATCCTTTTATATATTTGAACATGGCTATCATATCACCCCTTAACCTCCTCTTCTCCAGGCTAAACATGCCCAGCTCCCTTAGCCCTTCCTCATAAGGCATCGTTTCCAGGCCTTTGACCATTTTGGTTGCCCTCCTCTGGACACATTCCAGTTTGTCAGTGTCCTTCTTGAACTGTGGTGCCCAGAACTGGACACAGTACTCCAGGTGAGGTCTGACCAGAGCAGAATACAGTGGCACTATTACTTCCCTTGATCTAGATGCTATACTCCTATTGATGCAGCCAGAATTGCATTGGCTTTTTTAGCTGCCGTGTCACACTGTTGGCTCATGTCAAGTTTGTGGTCAACCAAGACTCCTAGATCCTTTTCACATGTACTGCTCTCAAGCCAGGTGTCCCCCATCTTGTATTTGTGCCTCTCATTTTTTTTGCCCAAGTGCAATACTTTACATTTCTCCCTGTTAAAATTCATCTTGTTTGTTTTGGCCCAGTTCTCTAATTTGTCAAGGTCGTTTTGAAGTGTGATCCTGTCCTCTGGGGTGTTAGCCACCCCTCCCAGTTTGGTGTCATCTGCAAATTTGATCAGGATGCCCTTGAGTCCATCATCCAAGTCGTTGATAAAGATGTTGAATAAGACCGGGCCCAAGACAGAACCCTGTGGCACCCCACTAGTCACTCTTCTCCAGGATGAAGAGGAACCATTGATGAGCACCCTTTGGGTTCGGTCAGTCAGCCAGTTACAAATTCACTGAGTGGTAGCATAGTCAAGACCGCATTTTACCAGCTTCTTTACAAGAATATCATGGGGCACCTTGTCAAATGCCTTGCTGAAATCAAGGTAGGCTACATCCACTGCGTTCCCTTCATCTACCAGGCTTGTAATTCTGTCAAAAAATGAGATCAGGTTAGTCTGACATGACTTATTTTTCAGAAATCCATGCTGACTATTGGTGATCACAGCATTCCTTTCTAGGTGCTCACAGACTGTTTGCTTAATGATCTGCTCCAGAATCTTCCCTGGTATTGATGTCAGACTAACTGGGCGGTAATTATCTGGGTCCTCTCTTTTCCCCTTTTTGAAAATAGGGACAACATTTGCCCTCCTCCAGTCTGCCGGGACTTCGCCTGTTCTCCAGGAATTCTCAAAGATGACTGCCAGTGGTTCTGAGATCACATCTGCCAGTTCTTTTAATGCTCTTGGATGCAGTTCATCTGGCCCTGGAGACTTGAATACATCTAGACTAGCCAAGTATTCTTGTACTATCTCCTTAGTTATTCTGGGCTGTGTTTCCTCTGCTGAATCATTTGCTCCAAATTCTTCAGGTCGGGCATTGTTTTCTTTATCGGAGAAGACTGAGGCAAAGAAGGCATTGAGGAGTTCAGCCCTTTCTGTGTCCCCTGTTTGCATTTCACCATCTTCTCCTCTGAGTGACCCCACTGTTTCTTTGTTCTTCCTTTTGCTACGAACATACCCATAAAAGCCTTTTTTGTTGCTTTTAACCTCTCTAGCAAGCCTGAGTTCATTCTGTGCTTTAGCTTTTCTGACTTTGTGTCTACACGTGCTGGCTATTTGTTTGAATTTCTCTTTGGTGGTTTCCCCCCTTTTCCATTTTTTGTACACATCCTTTTTTAATCTTAACTCAGTTAAAAGTTCTTTAGATAGCCACCCTGGCTTCTTTAGGCACCTTCCATGTTTCCGTCTCATTGGTATTGCCTGAAGTTGTGCTTTTACTATCTCCCTCTTAACAAACTCCCAGCCATCATGAACTCCCTTTCCTTTTAGTATTACTGTCCATGGGATCTCACCCAGCACTTTCCTAAGTTTTATGAAGTCGGCTTTCTTAAAGTCAAGAAATTGAGTCCTAGTATGCTTGGCTGCTCCTTTCTGCTGTATAGTAAACTTCAGAACAGCATGATCACTCGCGCCTAATGATCCTTCCACTTCTACCCCACTAACCAGGTCATCAACATTGGTTAGGACCAGATGGCTGTTCCTCTTGTTGCTTCTCCCACTTTCTGGACAATGAAGTTGTCTGCAAGGCCAGTGAGGAATCTGTTTGACCTTATGCTCTTGGCTGAGTTTGACATCCAACAAATATCCGGGTAATTGAAGTCCCCCATTACTACTATCTCCCTTCCTTTTGCATGCTTGGCCATCTGTTCTAGGAAGGCATCATCTATGTCCTCCGTTTGGCTTGGGGATCTATAGTGAACTCCCACAATGAGGTCACTGTTATTCTTCTCTCCCTTAATTTTGACCCAAATGCTCTCACTTTGGCTTTGAGGTTCTAAATCTTGGATCTCTTCACAGGTATACACATCCCTGACATATAACGCCACTCCTCCTCCTTTCTTGTCTGGTCTGTTTCTCTGAAATAGATTGTATCCCTCCATTATTACATTCCAATCGTGGGACTTATCCCACCAGGTTTCAGTGATGCCTGTTATGTCATATTTAGTTTGCTGTACCAAGAGCTCAAGCTCCTCTTGTTTATTTCCCATGCTTTGCGCATTAGTGTACAGACATTGAAGTCCATTAATCATTCCCCCGTGCCTCTTATTTAAGGATTTTTTCCTCCCACCACTAGGTCTGCGTGCTGTTTGCTCCATTTGGTCTATGACATTTGGATGATCATCTTCATCA
The DNA here is from genome assembly GCF_964106645.2 of Podarcis pityusensis. Classification (NCBI taxonomy): domain Eukaryota; kingdom Metazoa; phylum Chordata; class Lepidosauria; order Squamata; family Lacertidae; genus Podarcis; species Podarcis pityusensis. Next base: position 88,322,599 of record NC_138026.1, on the reverse strand, counting down.
ATTGATAGACTCCTACCTTCAGGAGCACTGTCTCCCTCCCCCACACTAGTCAGTTTAAAGCCCTCCTGATGAGGTTTCTGAGTTTTTTGGCAAAAACATTCCTCCCAACCGTTGTGAGGTGCAGCCCATCGCTTGCCAGAAGTCCATCTTCAAGAAACTGCAGTCCGTGATCTAAGAATCCAAACCGTTCCTGTTTACACCATTTGCGAAGCCAGCTGTTCACTTCCACTATTTTTCCCTCTCTCCCTGGGCCACGTCGTTCAACTGGGAGGACAGATGAGATGACAATTTGTGCATTTAATTGCTTCAATTTCCTGCCCAGAGCCTCGTAGTCTCTTTTGATCTTCTGGAGGCTATTGCTTGCAGTGTCATTGGTTCCCACATGAACCAAGAGGAAGGGGTATTTGTCAGTGGGTTTTATGATTCCTTGCAGTTGTTCAGTTACATCTTGGATCTTAACCCCGGGGAGACAGCACACTTCCCGAGACATCTTGTCAGGCCCACAGATCACTGCTTCTGTTCCCCTCAGTAGGGAATCCCCTATCACCACTACACGCCTCCTCTTAGGTTTGGTCGGGGTTCTTCCATGAGCTGTCCGTTCCAAGGTCGCCTGCACATTCCCTGAGGACTGACTTTGCTGCTCGTCTTCATATACCTGATCGACTGTAATGAGGGAGAGATCCTCAAATGGAGTCTGCTCTTCGTCTTCTATGCTAGGGGAGAGGACCTCAAAGCGATTGTGTATTTCTAAACAATCAGAGCAAACCCTGGGCCTCCTACTTCTTTGAGTCACATTTCTCCATATATCTGGCTCCTGTGTTGGTGAACTAGCCTCCTTCTCAGGGGAGTCCCCTGTCTCCTCCTTGGTGGAGATGGTGTGCTCTGTCGCTTCCAAGAAGAGCTCCAGCTCTCTAATTCTTTGGAGCGTAGCTACACGTTCCTCCAGTTGCTGGACTTTGTCTTTTAAGAGGGCAATCAACATGCAATTGCTGCAGGTAAAGCTGCCTGCAACCTTTGGCAAGATGGCAAACATTGCGCAGGAACCGCAGGCAACTGCAGCTGTTCCCTCCCCCTCCATCTTGAGAACGTGTCGTTGGAGGTGGCTACAGCAGTCCTCCATCATAAAAAGCGTGAAGACAGGACAAATAACTCCCCCCACAAAAAAACCTAGGTCTCCCCCAACAAATGTTTGAGACTAGCTCCCCTAAATCTAAAAGATGGATCAAACTGCGCGCGCCGCTGCCCTGCAAGCTCTGATAAACTCCTCCCACAGCTAATCACCTGCCTCAACAGAAACCCTGCCCCCTCTGACCTTTGCACAGGGAGAGCAGCTAATCAGCCACAAAGAGTCAGTCACATTTGTGTATTTAATAAAGTTGTGGCCAAAATTTCCCCATTAACATTTAAACAAAATTCTGTCTCCACTGTGTCTTTATTTCCATGAGGGATGGGTTTTGGGGCTCGGAGCACAACAGGAAGCATTTTCCCTCTTGTTTCTTTTCTCTTTTTTGGTAAACAACAGACAAAAATTAAAAGACGTAAAACAAAACTATAAAATAGGTCTGTAGAATCAATAGCTGCATATGAGTTAAAACATTTTTTTCCTCTTGTTTCTAATGGAGCCTGATTATGCCTGCAGTGCTGCTAATTCTTTTCCATACATTTAAAAATAAAAAAAGGAAGAAAGGAAAGCGACAGGGACATATGGTTCGCACAACTTAAGCAGCAGGAGGGCTTTGTGGCAAGTGTGCTCATCGCAGTACCATCCTCTATGATTTGCATACCTAACGCCTGAGGTTTGGACAATCAAAGGCAGTCTCCATATAGCATGCGTCTAACGCTGTACCAGTTGGAGGATTAGCCCCAAAGCAACGCACAAGGCTATAGCGCTCGAAATCTGCCAAATGGGGAGCATTATTGAAGAGGGTGTGCATCACCCCGTCACACATGAAGACAGTTGGTAGGGAGGTTTGTTTGCTTGTTTGTTTTTAAAAATATGTTTACTCTGATAATTCCTGGCCTGCAAAGAACAGAGATGCCCACTCCAAGTTAAAAACAGTGCCCATTTATCCCTGTGAAGAAGAAATATGATTCAGAATGATGAATCTAGCTAGTAAATATTCCTCATTGTGTAATAAACCATCTGCCACAAGATACTTTGGAGGAAGCTGGCAATTAGGCCCCTTCAACATATAGGAATCTTGCTCTCCTTTGCATCTGCTTCCTCTTTTAGCAATAGTTGTTGTTGTTGTTAGTTGTTTCAAATAGATGCAGAAACACGTTTGTGAAAATCGCCATTGACTAAATGAGATGCTGTATAATTGCAGCTGTTCTTTGCATTCTTCTGCCAGTGACTTTGAGTCACTTTTAGAGAGATGTCCACTTTAAAGTAATTTGCCACTTGTAGGACCACTAAAGTTTGGCAGTAGAACTTAGCCATGAGGAAAATAGAATATGGAACAGTGGTGGCGACCCCCAACTCTTCCTGCAAGCATGTTCCGTTGCTCCAAGTCAAGTCTCAAGAAATAAAACAGTGTTGTGTAGTGCTGGAGATGAATACATTTGGTTTGCATTTTTATGTGAACTCACCTCAGTTGCATGCCTTGAACAGATACGTGGACTAAAACATAGCTAGGCTTTAAAATTTGCACTTTTGTGCAATTTTGTGAATCAGATCTCCAACCAAAGAATGGATATGAAAATGTGTAGTTTAGCGAAAAGTGTGCACAAAAATCCACATATTAGTAAAATCAACATTTTAAAAATTCAGATAAATTGCTTGCAGAAATGCATCTTTGGGGCATGCATTGAAGGCACTGAAAAGACAACAGAGGTAAGGCCTAATATGTAATGGGAAGAAATTACAACTATCATCATGGGGAAAATTATGGAAGGAGAATTGGAAATTTACGGCTTGCGACAATAAAAGAAAATTTGATTAAGATGTTTTACAGATGGTATCTAACACCAACCAAAATATGTAAAATGTATAAAACAAAAGACTTCCGGGGTGGCGCCATCGGCAATGGCAGACTCCCTCTGATCTGGAGGGACTAGCTCCACGCAAAACGGGTCTTTTCTGCTACGGCGAAGCGGGGACCCTTTCAAAAATCACAGGCGGATGAAGCCTGTGACCATGGGACTCGGCGGGCACCCTTAGCGCCCCCCCAACCCGCAAAGGAACCCACTAATGGGCTCCGAAGCGAAGAGGGGGAAGGGGCGCGGTGCTGAGAGTCAACTGCTTCTTCTGTGGAGCGAAGCCGCACAGCCGTTGCCGGAGAGCGCTGCCTTTTTCCTGGGACAATTTGGCTTCTAAAATAATCACCCGTGAGTACTTAAATTTCGGACAATTGGACTTTAAATAAGGACTTGCGAGCAGAAAGGAAAATTGGACTTACAAGTTTACTTCAATTTGGCACTGAAACGGGAAGGTCTAAACAGGAAGTCAGCCTTCCGTTTCTTTGTAGATAGATTAAAGCAAAGACAAGGCAAACTAGAGCTCAGAAAATCGCTTCTAAAAGATTAACTTTCATCATTTAAAATTGTTGAACCCCCTTCGGAATCAGGAGAAGAGGGGGGATCTTTTTCGGACTGTTTAAACCTGCAGAAGTGAGTCTAAAGTAAAGTAACTTTCCACCGTCTTGATCCTGGAGCGGGGTGTCAGGACTGACGTTTTTTGAAGCTCATTGACCAGAGACAAACGTTTTTGACAGATAGCTAAAAGAAGAGAAACATAGTGATTCCACTGTTCCCCTTCACATTTTAAAGGAACAAATATTGACAAAATATCTGAAAAAGGAAACTTTGTTGCTAGACTTGTCCTTAAAAGAAAGAACAAATAGAAGTTTTCCCCCTAGAGGGAGACTGTGAAACTGTAACCAATTCCAGGGAGCTTGCAGCTGTTACAGATTACAATCGTGGGAATAGACTTCTGACCTTGTAGGACAATGTATTCAGAAGCTCTGTTGTGTGCTCTCTGTAAAACAAATGCCCTACTGGAACAGCTAAATGAGAAGACGGATTTGATGACTGATGCGATCAGAATTTTTGAACAGGCAGTGGGAAACTATATGGAGCCCACCCAGGAATTAAATCAGGAGTGTGCCCCGACAGAACAGATGAGGGAAGAGGATGTTGCTGAATCTTGGGCGCCAGAGATGGAGGGAGCTGTGGCCCTGCAGGAACATGAGCTTTTGGATTTGACAAATGAACTTGGAAAAAGCCAGATTTGGAAAGATAAAGTTTGGACTGGTTTGGAAATGGGGGGTTGGATAGACCCCCCTATGCAGGGATGTTTGGACTTTTCAAGTCTGGCAATGGGCAGTGAGATGTTTGGGGCTGTGGGGGCTCTTAATTTTGGAGGGATTCTGAAACATGTTTTTAAATACTACATGGAGTTTAGTCTGGACTATGGAAAAGGGGCTGATTTGTTGAGAAGGGTCAAAAACATTGTCAAGCTGGAGTTCCCACGAGTGAAAGGAGAATATGAAGAAGAGCCGTGGAAGGGACATGGAAGGGACTTAAGGGCCTCGGATATAAGGTTACCAGGTTAATGCGCTAGATCAATGGGATAAAAAGGACTGACAAAACCCGGGACCAGGAGGAAGGGACGCTGGATGAAGATTGGATTGTTTTTATTTCTTTTTTTTTATTACTAGGATTGTTTTATAAAATTGATGAATGTTAGAAAAATGTTGGAACGAAATTATTTGGCTTTAGCAAAAATGTTTAAAGAATTATGTAAGAATATTATGGTTATGAGAAGTTGGTAAAAATAAGATTTAAGTTTTAAGTTTTAAGGTTCTTTATAGTAAGATAAAATGAAAATAGATTAAGGTAATGTAATGACAGAATATTATGAAATATGGAAAGGATTTGCTGCGACAATTAACAACTAGGATACAAAAAAAGGGAGGAGGAGGAGGTCAAAGAAAGAAGGTAATGAAAGTTGAGGATTCGAGAATGATGGATTTGTTTTTGAGTGTTTGTGTGTATTTTTGTTTTTTGAATTTGTATTGTTTGATGTGGTTTGTTTTTTCTTTGTTTTTTCTTTTTCTTTTTCTGCTTTGTTCTTTTTTGTAATTCTAAAAATTTTCAATAAATATCATTTTTTTTAAAAAAAATGTATAAAACAAAATCAAAATTATGTTGGAGGTGCAATCAAGTAGAGGGGACGCTTTTGCATATGTTGTGGCCATGTGATAAAATCAAAGGCTTCTGGGATATGGTATATGAAGAACTAAAGAAAATGTTCAAACAAAATTTTGCCAAGAAAAGGATATTGGATATAGAGATTACGAAGGAAAATAAGAAAATATTTCTTTACGCCATGGTGGTAATGAAAACATTAATTGCCAAAAATTGGGGGAAAGAAGTAACACTGACAAAAAAAGAATGACAAGATAAATTATTTGATTATATAGAATTGGCCAGAATGACAGATGCAATTAGGGGTCAGACCAAACAAAAATTCCAAAAAGAATGGGAAAAATATAGAGAATACCTTAAAAAGCAATGCCCTCAAATGAATACTTGGACCTTTTTTTTTTTTTTTATATAAGATATTTATTAAAGTTTCAAAAAAAAAAGTTACAATAATAAAAAAAGAATAAAAAAAGAAAAAAGAGAATACAAAATACAAAAAAGTAAAAACAATTAAAAACAAATCAATCTTTCCATATCTTGTCTTTCATTCACTTGTTTCCCTGACCTCCTTACACCTCCCCTTTTTGTATTCCAGTTCAGTAAGTTAATTCAGCAAATCCTTTCCCTCTTTGTTTTTATCTTAATCCTTTGTCTTAATATGTAATAACTGTATATTCTCATCTGTTAGCAGTCCATTTTTACATACTCCTTATAACATTGCTGCTAAAAACCCCTTAGCTTCATTCCGACATCATTCTAACATTCATTAATTTTACAGTATTTCTGTAAATAGTCTTTAAATTTCTTCCAATCTTCTTCCACCGACTCTTCTCCCTGGTCTCGGATTCTGCCAGTCATTTCTGCCAGTTCCATATAGTCCATCACCTTCATCTGCCATTCTTCCAGGGTGGGTAGATCTTGTGTCTTCCAGTACTTTGCAATAAGTATTCTTGCTGCTGTTGTGGCATACATAAAGAAAATTCTATCCTTCTTTGACACCAATTGGCCGACTATGCCCAGGAGAAAGGCCTCTGGTTTCTTCAGGAAGGTATATTTGAATACCTTTTTCATTTCATTATAGATCATCTCCCAGAAAGCCTTAATCCTTGGGCACGTCCACCAAAGGTGAAAGAATGTACCTTCAGTTTCTTTACATTTCCAACATTTATTATCGGGCAAATGATAGATCTTTGCAAGCTTGACTGGTGTCATGTACCACCTGTATATCATTTTCATAATATTCTCTCTTAAGGCATTACATGCCGTGAACTTCATACCTGTGGTCCATAACTGTTCCCAGTCAGCCATCATAATGTTATGTCCAACATCTTGTGCCCATTTAATCATAACAGATTTCACTGTTTCATCTTGAGTATTCCTTTTCAACAGCAAGTTATACATTCTTGACAAATTCTTAACTTTAGGATCTAACAGTTCTGTTTCCAGTTTTGATTTTTCCACCAGGAAGCCAATTTTCTTGTCCAAATTGTATGCCTCCATTATTTGATAATAATGAAGCCAATCTCGCACTTTATTTTTTAGTTTTTCAAAGTTCTGCAATTTCAATTTATCTCCCTCTTGTTCCAGAATTTCCCAATATTTCGGCCATTTGGCCTCCATATTGAGCTTTTTCTGAGCCTTCGCTTCCATCGGTGACAACCACCTTGGGGTTTTATTTTCAAGTAGGTCCTTGTATCTTGTCCAGACATTAAACAATGCTTTCCTGACAATATGGTTTTTAAATGCTTTATGTGCTTTGACCTTATCATACCACAAATATGCATGCCACCCAAATACATTGTTAAAACCTTCTAAATCCAAAATATCTGTGTTTTCAAGAAGCAGCCATTCTCTCAGCCAGCAAAATGCGGCTGATTCATAGTAAAGTTTAAGGTCTGGCAGGGCAAATCCACCTCTTTCTTTTGCATCTGTTAGTATTTTGAATTTTATTCTGGGCTTCTTGCCCTGCCAGACAAACCTGGAAATATCTCTCTGCCACTTCTTGAAACAGTCCATTTTGTCCAAAATTTGCAGTGTTTGAAACAAAAACAACATTCTTGGCAATACATTCATCTTTATCGCAGCGATATGGCCTAGCAGTGAAAGCTTCAAATTTGACCATATTTCTAAGTCTTTTTTCACTTCAGTCCAACATTTTTCATAGTTATCCTTAAATAAATTCACATTTTTAGCAGTCATGTTAACCCCTAAATATTTCACTTTCTTGACCAGTGTTAATCCTGTCTCCTTCTGAAACCTCTCTCTCTCAATCGCTGTTAGATTTTTCTCTAAAACCTTAGTTTTTAACTTATTCAACTTAAATCCTGCAACCTGACCAAATTCTTGAATCAGTTCTATTACTCTTTTAGTACTAGATTCTGGCTCCTGTAATGTCAATACTAAGTCATCTGCAAATGCTTTCAATTTATACTGTTTAGCTCCGACTTGTATACCCTTAACCAATTGGTCCCTTCTAATCATATTTAAAAGAACCTCCAGGACCGATATAAAAAGCAATGGGGAAATTGGGCAACCTTGTCGTGTCCCTTTCTCTATCTTAAATTCCTCCGTCACCACATTGTTAACAATTAGTTTGGCCTTTTGTTCAGAATATATTGCACTTATACCATTTCCAAAACCTTGACCAACCCCCATCCCCTGTAGGTTCTTCTTCATGAAACTCCAGGAAATGTTGTCAAAAGCTTTCTCCGCGTCCACAAATATCAAAACTGCCTTGGTATTAATGTTCACTTGTAATTTCTCCAAAATGTTAATTATGTTTCTCGTATTATCAGACAAGTGTCTGCCCGGGAGAAAGCCTGCTTGATCTTTATGTATCTTCCACTAATACTTTTTTTAATCTTTTAGCCAAAATATCTGCAAAAATTTTATAATCCACATTAAGCAGAGATATGGGGCGGTAATTCTTAAGCTGTGTCTTCTCAGACTCAATTTTTGGTATAAGTGTAATGTACGCCTCCTTCCACGACTCTGGTGCTTTTTTTACTTCCAAAATTTCATTACAGACTTCCTTTAGTGGTTGTATTATCCAACTTTTCAGAGATCTATAGTATCTTGAAGTTAAGCCATCCGGTCCTGGAGATTTACCCAATTGCATATTCTGGATGGCACCTTCTACTTCCTGTTCAGTTATTTTATAATTCAACATTAGCTTGTTTTCTTGAGAGATTTTTTGTAGTCCATTTATTTTCAAAAATCGATCTATGTCAATTTCTTTCTGTGGCCCTTGTATATATAGTTGTTTAAAGTACCTCTGGAAACAATTTCTAATCTCCCCTGGGTTCTGTATATTCTTTCCTTCCACTTCCAAATTTGTAACAGTATTAAGTTTTTGTCTTTTTTTCATTTGCCAGGCCAGCAATTTCCCACATTTATTAGCCGACTCAAATGTCTTTTGTCTCATTTGTTTAATTTTCCATTCTATTTCCTGATTCATCATTTTCATATATTGTACTTGATATAACTTTATTTCTCTCAAAATCTCTTGCGACTTTGGTTTTACTCTCAATTTCTTCTCACCTTCCTTTATTTTCTCCAGGATTTTATGTTTCTTCTCGTTTTGAGTTCTCTTCTTTATTGCATTCTGTTGTATCAAGAACCCTCTCATAACCGCTTTACTTGCGTCCCAGATTACTCTTTTTTCAACAGTAGTATTCATATTAATCTCGAAATAATCTCTCAACGTTTTTTGGGCCTTCTTAATCACTTCTTCATCCCTAAACAAGGTGTCATTCATCCTCCATCTGAAAGAGCCAATTGGTGTTAGTTTCATCTCCATCTTTACAGCATTATGGTTGGAGCAAGTTTTAGGGCAAATTTCCACTTTTCTAATACTTGGACTTGTTTTGATTAACTTTTGCAAAATGAATTATGGTGTAAAAGCTAAAAACAGAAAGAAAAAGGGGTAAAAATCAAACAGTTTACTAAAGATGGAAATAGAACTGTGCTGAGGATGAAGGAAGTCAATTAGAGGAAAAGAAGAATTGGAATATGGTATATACATATTGTTTAATATTTGTTTAGTATAAGTTTTTGTATTTACCTTTGATACTGATTTTTTCTTTTTCTTTTTTGTGCTTTTTCTTTTTATTAGTGTGTGTTTGTGGGGCAAAATAAGAAAAAGAGTAACAAAAAAAGAAAAAGAAATTCCCAAGAGTAGGTGCCGCCATACTGAAGGTCTGTTTCCTACATCATACACAATGATCTTCCTGATAAATATTTGCGGGAGACCCTCACCTGCAGATTGCAGTGATGGACTAGGTATGTAAGGTGCGAAATGATATTTTATGTATCTTGGTCCTGAGCTATATAGGGCTTTGTGCACCAGCTCCAGCACCTTGGACTTAGCTCAGTAGCTAATTGGCAGTCAACAGGCCAGATCCTTATTTCCCTTGCCTCCTGCGGACCAAGTTTGACAGGTGAGTGGGGCCACCCACCTATTAATTTGCCTGACATCACAGTGACATCCAGTGGTGCTTGTTTGCCACATGGATGATCAGGGCTTGCAAACCCTTTGGCCTTTTTACCTGCTCCATACCTGATGTCATATATGATGTTAGGTGTAGGCCAGGTGAGTGCATGGCAGGTGAGTGTGACTTCACTGAAACAGACCCATGGGTGGAATGGAGAGGCCTGGTGGGCTCAGTTAGGCCTGCAGGGCCAGGCATTCTCCACTGCTTATATAGCAAGATGGAAAGGGCCAATGGGGACAGGTAAGAAGAAAATAAGTACATTCCAAAAACCAGAGTCACACAACTTTGTACTTAAAAACCAAAAACGTATCAGTAAATGTATAACGGGTGCGTGTGTGGTATCTATGGATATACATAATAACCAGAACCAGAGGACTGGTTTGGAAATCAGTCTAGGTGAAATCCATAATTCCCTGTTTCATATTTTACATCAGAAGGGCGACTCCCAAAGCAGCAAAGAGCAGCATCACAGAAAGGGTTAACCCCCTCCCAATCATGACCAGTCCCCATGGCTGCTATTTAACAACAGCAAAACAGAGAAGCGAAACAATCACGTTTTATGCATTGTCTAATATGGCCAAAAAATAGACACAAATACTGCTTTCATGTATGGGATCAGGTACCTTAAAAGTACCATTTGACTAGATATTGTTAGGGGAGAGAATAAGAGGTGTTATCCTTTGGTATTTCTGGTATTTCTACATAGACACATTGCTTTCAGCTGCCTGGATTAATTTAGGTCAAAGAGTTTGCTGTGGAGTTTATCTGAGGCCCCAAAGAAACACTTGTTGGGCAGGCTCAGAGCACTGGAGGGTGGGTTACCTAAGGTCCCCCATAAGTACATGTTGTGCCAATTCTTTTTTTGAAAAGCAGGTTGTGGGGTGATAGAGCATAAGGGAATATAAGCTGACATGTCTTCAGCATTTGTTTTTTGACTCATGCAACTGTTGGTAATTCCTAGAAATGGGTAGCTGTCGTGACACCAGCTTCTGCTAAAGACTGGATGAAAACTCTCAGGAGGGTCCTAGTAAATTATGCACTAGAACAGAGTGATTCGTAGTGACAGGTCAAAAGATTTGTAATGGAAGCCATTTTGTTGGCCTCTGGTTGCTGTTTGGCAGCATATAGTCAGGAACTGGCTCTTTGCCCATATTTTGCAGGCTTAAATACTGTGAGGGAGTCAACCAGTAGTTTTCACCATGAGATACAGTACAGACTGAATGTCTTTGCTCTCTTGAGAGAAGACTTCTTTGCCTTCTGTAACTCATTCTTCCAGATTTCACGCTGCCACTTATGGTTACCCAGACAAATGGCGGTTACCTCATTTTACTTCAGGAGTAAGGGATTCAATTTTATCCTGCACCTTCACCACATGATCACAGATGCAATAAAATGTGTGTGCACACGTACACAGGTTTCTAAGGGGTGGGGCAGACTTCCCATAATCTCTACATTCAGTGAGGATGCAAAATAAGGATGCAAAAAACCAACATCAGCAACACCCCAGCTCAAGTTCAGCAGTCGCAGCGTTTGTCGCTGGAGTCAGTCAGGACCTGGGTCCCCCATGCCAGGCGGATAAAGGCCTGCAAGGCAGGCAGTACTCACAGCCAAGTAATCCTGGAAACTGTCATTTATTATATGTGCTGGGATTTGTAGCGTTCCCAGTTTCCAAGATTCTTTCGGGATGTGTGTGCTTTTAATGTGTGGCATGCATGCAGCCAAGGTCTTTAAGCATCCATCTCATAGATGAGAGCCACCATTAGTGTGGCTGAGTTGTTGCACACATTTGATGCTTCTTCCTGAGGCACTCCCCAGAGCTTGCTTCTTTTGGGTTTGACTGAGAAACTGGTGCAAGCCCTGAGAAGTTGCTCTGCCCATTCCAGCAGGCTGCAATTCCCTTTCTGGCACATTTGCTGGTGCTGCACTTGCTCTGGCTGACACAGGTGCCTTGCAGATGATGGCACAAATCCTCTCCGAAAAGAATGCATTATCTATTTTTGCCAGAGGCACTTGCTTTATAACCCTTCAACCTGCATCTTCAAGCGTGCCCAATCTGATATCTTTCAAAGGGACTCTGTGCCTGAACCATAAGTGGCCACTCATTATATTAATTTCTCATGCCTGTGGTTCACACATCAGGTGAAGCTCTTTTTCTTTCCTGCAGATGATGGATTCATGAATATGCATAGCTCTGTCAGATAATGTCCAGGTGCAAGCCTATGAATATTCAAAAGCCATTGTTGTGTGTGAGCATAAATCTGCATTATCTCACAGCAAATGTGAAATTGCCCATGTAGCACCTGAATTTAATATTCATCATCTGATAAGATTCTGAATTGCCTTTAAGAAACGGTCTCATTTTTTAGCTACTTGATCTACCAGTTCTTTCACTGGCTTGGAACTTGACAGCCTGGTCAAAGGACAGGCCAGAACTGAAAGCACATTTGCTCACATTCATCCCCTGCTAGCCTCCTCTCCTCTCTATCTGTCACTTTACCAACTGTCTAAGTTTAGATGTTAAGTTCTTTGGGGGCAAGAGCTCTTCTTTTGTTATCTTTTCTTTTTAAAAAAAAAATTATTATTACATTATACATGAGATCTAAACACAAACAAGAAGAACAACAACCAACACAGAAATACAGTGGTACCTTGGGTTACAGAAGCTTTAGGTTACAGATGCTTCAGGTTACAGACGCTTCAGGTTACAGACTTTGATAACCCAGAAATAGTACCTTGGGTTAAGAACTTTGCTTCAGGATGAGAACAGAAATCGTGCAGCAGCAGCAGCAGGTTGGCCCCATTAGCTAAAGTGGTACCTCAGGTTAAGAACAGACCTTCAGAATGAATTAAGTTCTTAACCTGAGGTACCACTGTATCAGAAATAACAAAGGGGACCGCATAACCATTCTCTTAATTTGTCATCAAACTTGGAAGGTGTGAGGAGACACCTGTTAGTGGAAATATCACGAGGTCCATATTTCTTGCATTGGTAGCACCAAAGAGTTTACCTGCCACCCTACATAGTTTGGTGCTAAATCTATATTTGAAACCAGAGACTGGGGAAATATTTGCATTGTGGTTAGTTGTACTGGTATTATTTTTTTTTTAAATTATTATACTGCTCTTCATCCTTAGATCTTAGAGTGGTTCTCAACATAAAATTACAATATAAAAAACACAAAATAATTGGTAACTGATATAAATGATATAGAGTCCCGCCACACATTATAAAAATGTTTTGGATCTTCGAAGCCTTTCTATTCTGGCTTGTCTTTTCTGGAATTGCCAAACTCTACATTTTTACAACTTCAAAGTCTTCCGGTTTTTGTTTTTGTTTTGCTAAGGATAACCCAGCTGCTACCAGCAGTCATATTACCAGTTCTTTGCATAGGACCACCCCATATATTTAGAAATGAAAGTTACAGGTTTATATGTACGGGAGTCTCTAGGATAGGTGACAACTCCTGTTTAGGCCAGAAATGATTTTACCAGTGAGCACTCCCACCATGTTTCAAGTCAGGTTTAAAGATGAAGCCACAGAAAGGTGGATAACTTAAAGATCCTCCTGTGCCCCTAATTCTCCACCAGTTATCAGTAGCACCTGAAAGCAGACTGAGCAGGTACACAGGTCAACAGATCACAATCTACAGTGAGATGTATGCCAACTTAAAGAGTATTTTTTTTTCTACATTCACATCTCTGTATAAATTAGCATACTACAAAAATCAGCGTTCTCTCTCGTTCTGTTTTTTGGTGATGTGCAACTGGGAGACTCTTAGCAATTTTGTCCCGACATCTCTCCCTCTTAGCTGTATGAGTGAGTGGAGTCCCTTTCAAAACAGTCAAGATCTCTGGCTACCGGAAGCTACCATGTCCTACCTATTTGATCTCATACTGTGAGAGGTCCGTTGTGCATTCTGGGCTATTTGCCTAATGATACAGTAACAAGCAGCTAGAATAATACCGTATTAGTTAGGACAATTCATCACTGTGGTTGCTGATGTTAGAAACAGGTTTGGCTCTCATCAATGCGAGTGAAATGAACCCAGCATCATCTCTTGCTCCTCAGTTGAGCATCGAACAGTGTTAGTATCTTCGGCTCACAGTCAGAGGTACCTGGCCTCCCCCGAGGCAATTGAGCGAGATACTGTGTTTACCGTCCGTCTGCGACCTCCGGCAGGCTAGGTAAACAAACCCGGCGATTCTTCTCATTAGTCGTGAGATAGAACACACCCTCTGCTTCTCTGCTTCTCTCTCCCTCCCTGCATTCTCCCAGGGAGGAGAAATGAGACAGACAGGAGTCCTTTCTACATGTTTTATTCCTGTCACTCAACAGTACATAGAAATGTGACTGCACCCTTCAGTCTCCATCAGAAGAGTCCCAACTCCTCCCCTGTACTTCCAGTACAGGTCAGATGACACACTGAGCTAACATCCGGTGCTCAGTACAGAGAATAGGCTCCACCTTTTCTCCAACAGTACATCTGCAAAACATAACATCCTGTTTTGCATTCCAGCCATCTGGAGCTGGCTTTTGCCTTGGTGCTTTTTCCCAACATCCTCCCCCAAAGGCATCAATTGGCAAAACATGATCCAGAGAAGAGAACAAACAGTTGTTATACATATAACAGTCCCCTGTTGTTTCAGTTCCACCCTTGGAACTCCCCACCACTGGTTTCACCAGTGTACCTCTCTGGTTGTCTGGCTTCCAAGGAATGAGTGCTTCTGCATTACCTTGGCTAGCTACTCTCTGTTGTGTCTTTGTCTCTGACTTAGACACTGCTTCAACCTGCTTTGAGTTGTTAACAATAGCAACACATGCAACAGCTAAGTTAGCAAACTCTTTTGAGTACCTCTTTGGTGGTACACCTTTTGTAACTCTCTCAGACCTGCGTATGAGGTTCTGATCCTCTGTGCTCACTGGTTCAACCTCTGGACTTTGTTGAGAACCAGTAGCAATCAGTGGTTCTTCCTTCACCTGTGAAGGTCTATCCATTGTGTGAGATTTCCTCTCAATGACTGTTACAACTGAACTCTCTGAGCTATCACTGTCATCGTCAGTACCACTGTAATCTGTGACATCAGAAAAATCATCATCATTATCATCTGAATCGTTTCCTGTGGGAAATGTCTGTACTACCCGCTCTTGCTTTGGAGCACTCTCTAGGAACTTTGTGAGAATCACCTGACCAGATTCAGACAAAATTACTCTGTAGAGACCCTTTTCATATCCCACAAAAATGCCTCTGGCATTCTTTACTCCACCTGGAGCTTCTGTTCTCACATGAGACCCGAAAACCTTAAAGTAGGCAACAGAAGGTTTTCTATTGAACAGCTTCTCAAAAGGAGAACATCCCAACTCTGTTGAGACTTTTCTCAACCACACATGAAGATAGGACGCTAGCGATTCGGCCCAATATTCATGTGGCAAATGTGAACTCAGCAATTGCGCATTCATCCCCTTTTGCAATTCTTTGTTCACTCTAACACAGACCCCCCTGTTCCACGCTTCTGGCGAAACAGCAATTTTGTGGTCTATCCCTTTTCCATCCAGGAACTTCTGAAACTTCTGTAACAGAAAAACTTGCTTGTCATCTGTGAAAAGACAATCAATGTTAGCATCATGCATATTTTTAACCTTGTCACAAAACTCCTGAAACTTTTCTAAAGTTTCTTGCGGTTTCTCCATCATATAAACCCAAGAATAATTAGTGAAACAATCCACACACAAAAGGTAATACTTTGCACTGCCTCTAGATGGTTCTAGAGGACCAATCACATCAGCATACACCCGCTGAAATGCTCTGTCGACCTTCTTGGTCAGCTTCCTGGTGCTCACACTGGTCACACCTGCAAGAGAGATTTCGTTAGAAACAGAAGAATTACATTTCATGTAATCACTTTGATCAAAAGTCAACAAATACAGTCCATCTTTCTCTTTGGCAGTAAGAAACAGTTCTCCAACTTTGTAGATTTTGCAGCTTTTAGCATCATAGGACAGTTTCAGTCCTTTCTTTGCAATCCGCGACACGCTCAGCAGATTAAATCTCAGTTCCGGAACCAGGTAAACATCACTTATAGTCAAGTTCAGACTCTCAAGATACACAGTCCCAATTCCAGTCGCTTCCAACTCTTGACCGTTGGCCTGTTTCACTGCGAAGCTTTGCTTCTTTAACGTCGAAAACAGTTGTCTGTGCGGGCACATATGAACCGTTGCGCCCGTGTCAATTATGAACGAGTTCCCAACATCTGGCGTGGTTCCTTTCGCCATCATAGCCTTTGCAGGTTTCACCTGGCACTTGGAACAGCTTTTGCCTGACGCCTCAGGCTTCGTAGAGCTGCTCTTTGCTCTTCTTGACTGGCGCGGCTTCTTACAGTTTCGCTGTAGATGCCCAGTCTGTCCACAATTGTAGCATCGGACAGCACTCAATGCTACTCCATGCTTCCCAGTAGCATCATCAGTGGGGAGATTTGAACTCTGTTCTTCCCTCCCCCTGTCAGCAACACCCATTGCACCTTGTTCAGGAACACCAACAGTTCCAACAGCCACAGTTCCTGCACTCTCCCCTCTGGGGTCAAAGCTCTCCTCAGCTTTCGTTGAGCTCTTAGGAACTTGGCCAGCATCATCTTGGCTCACCCCTTCTGGGGTAGTTATCCATCCAGACCCTGATGAATAACTGTCTCTGGTCAGGGGAGATGAGTTAGGCAAGTCTCCCCGCTTCTTGGCATCCATTTTGAATCCAAGCCTCTCTCACTTTCAAACAAGCTGTAAAATCCAACAGTTGTTTTTTTCTTTTCTCACTCAGGCAGGCAAACTGCAAGTTGTTTACGCTCTTTAGCACCTGGCAGCTAAACTCTGGCTGCTATGGAAAGTCCCTTCCAAGGGCACGTAAACTTGTAGCCAAAACACTCTCTGGTTTTGTTTCGCTTTCCCAGGCTCACACTCACAGTGCAGCCCCTTTGCCAGTAACTTTCCAACTTTCCGTTACCTAGCAACAATGCATTTCAATAGGACAGTTTATCAACCACAAGAATTTGTGGAATGCAGGCTTCAGCCTTTAAGCTGCAGGCCTCTTCCTCCCGGAGCTCTTGTTTTCGTTGAAACGCAGCTCCGTGAACCAGTGAATTAATCAAACTGCGTTCACACTTTTAGCCCGAAATGCAGCATACCTTGAACTTTGTTGCTCTGGAAAACACCTCTTCTTTCCACCAGCTGTCTGTTGAGCCTCTGGCTTCTTTCAGACGCTTCTCTTCCTCCTTGGAGCAGAGGAGGACAATCCACCAGCCTCTCATGCAGATGTCCGATGAATCGCAACCATCCGAAGGCTGCCATATGTTAGTATCTTCGGCTCACAGTCAGAGGTACCTGGCCTCCCCCGAGGCAATTGAGCGAGATACTGTGTTTACCGTCCGTCTGCGACCTCCGGCAGGCTAGGTAAACAAACCCGGCGATTCTTCTCATTAGTTGTGAGATAGAACACACCCTCTGCTTCTCTGCTTCTCCCTCCCTCCCTGCATTCTCCCAGGGAGGAGAAATGAGACAGACAGGAGTCCTTTCTACATGTTTTATTCCTGTCACTCAACAGTACATAGAAATGTGACTGCACCCTTCAGTCTCCATCAGAAGAGTCCCAACTCCTCCCCTGTACTTCCAGTACAGGTCAGATGACACACTGAGCTAACACCCGGTGCTCAGTACAGAGAATAGGCTCCACCTTTTCTCCAACAGTACATCTGCAAAACATAACCTCCTGTTTTGCATTCCAGCCATCTGGAGCTGGCTTTTGCCTTGGTGCTTTTTCCCAACAAACAGGATGTGGAGACAAGCATGACCCGGTGCAAATTTTGTTTCCAAGGTTTTTATCCTTACGAGACCCCCCCCCCTTTTTGCATGGAGCTCATTTGATCTGGGTCATCGTAACATTTTTCTAACTTGGAATTTGCATATTGGCAGGCTTTTTGTATACCCATTATGTGCACAGTTGATGAATGATTGAAGTCAAGGGTGGCAGATTGTGTGAGACAGCTTCTCAGGGCATAGATATCCTGTAGTGTATTTATACCTGCCAGGTTTTTAAAATCCACAGGAAGGGATGGAGCCGCCTCCCTCCCTTCCTATCCAACCATGTGACCAGAGATGAAAGCAATGAAAATACAAGAAAACCAAGGTAAATATATTAATTAGTTACAGGCAAACTCCACTTAGCTTGAATTGGTTTAGCAATTATGAGCGTTATTGGAGAACACTTGCATTCTAATTGACTTGTAATGTTGCACATTGTTTTTGGATTATATTCCTTCCTAAATATATGCTAAGAGCAAGTACATTACATGGTGCCCCACTGCCATACTACCTCTCTATGCTTCTACTTTGCTAGTCAATTCTAATTTAAGAACCCCATTCAGTTTGCAACGGAGAGAGTGAAGGAAATCTTGCAAGAATCAAATGCAAAATTTAAGCCAAAGCAAACACATCTATCAATCTTAATCAAAAATTAATTTGCAAAGGTGCCAAGAACTTTTATGGAAGTCCCGTTTGATCTAGCAGCTCAGGTTTTGCAAAGCCTCTTTTAATTAGCTGCCGGGGGACAGTCTAGCAACGAGTTTTGCTTTGCCCTAGAATGCTCAGCTCACATTATTGCCAATACTATTAAGTAATTTTTATTTTAAAAACAACCTCTTTTAAAACACATTTGCTGTGTTTTTATTATGTTGGAAGCCACCTAGAGTTGCTGGGGTATAAGATAATAATAATAATAATAATAATAATAATAATAATAATAATAATAATACAGTTATGTTTACACTTAGGGTTTACCTTTGTCATAATCAGTGTAGCTGTCATAATTTCCATGATAGAATCCTAGTGTAGGTTGGAGAATATGGTTGTGGTTCGAGGACCCGACCCCCGCGAAGTAAAATGAAGACACAGGGACACGTGATATAAGGTTAATGGGCTAGAAAAGGCCACAACTTTATTGATTACAGCAATGAAAAGGTATTGGCTTAGGCATTGGATCGCAAAACAAGTGGGTTTATTCACCAGGGGGTCAACACCTGTTGATGCTAATCCAACTATAGGCTCACCCCTGATGTCACCGAGGGTCGTGCCATGGCCTCCCGCCAAGCAGGCTTCGGACGGAATACACGACCGCCAGATTCCTTTAACGGAATACCCCTATAAATTGAAGGCATAGGCGATGGCCACACCTAGCACTTCGACACACCACAACACATTATTCCAATGCCTAACCTACCCACCAATACCACCAGAAAGTTGTGACGATTGCTATGAGGTAGGCGAAAAAACCAAAAAGCCTAATGCCAAATGGAAAAACTCCTACCAGGCCCCCCGGGCAACCGGGGCGACCAACCTAAGGTCCATAGCAAGGCCAATGACCTAAGCCCTAACTCAAAGGGAGTGGAGGGTGGGTGACTCGCTCAGGACGACAAAGAGAAATGAGGCCGGGGAGAGGCTGGCACTGCAGCATAAAGGCTGCTGGACACGCCCCCCCATGGCACCTGGTTGGGCGGCCACTGGGGGGGGCATGAGTGCCAGCCAGGTGAGCTGGAGGCAGGGGGCATCGCCCCCTGCTAGGAGCGGTGTTCGGGCTCCCGCCCACAACCACTCCCCTCTCTTTCAGGGAGGAGAGTCTTTATACTTTCTTGTTAGAGAGCTTTACATAACTGAAGTTCACTGGGTTCCCTTGAGAGAAAGAGAGAATGATTGTTAAACTAGCTTAGGCATTCAGGAAAGACATGGCCTTAGGACCGAAGGCTTAGGTGAATCTAACCAGAGCAAAGGCAAATTCAATTAAAACAATTTCAGAGCAGCAACAAAGGAGCTCAGAGTTAAAGTGCCCTTCAAAAGTGAAAGCACTGTTCTGTCTAGACTGGTGCATAGTCATGATTTGAAACAAGACAGAGCTCAGGTCGGTGGAGTGTATGCCATGAATCGGTCTGTTCAAGGCGTGTGAGAGCGTTGAATGGGATTGCAACAATAGCCATGCCCTAGATGCCGATTACCTGTCTAGCAGCAAAGTATGGCAGTTGCGTGAAAAGGGAAACTTGTGACCGCTCATCCCTCACACAAGGTATCAAGGGAAGGATGTGACCCTTTTGGAACAAAACTAAACTTTTATTTACATACACTCACTGAGGGTTATAGCTTAAGGTTACTCTAATAAGGCACAACCCTTTGTTGCCAACATATGCTCTTTACAGAGATAATTCTTTTTTTTTAAAAATAACTTTTTAATTCAAAATTAAAACAAAACATATTATCCAGAAACATATCATCCTTATTGCCCCCCATTTTTCCTCCCTCCCCTCCCTCCCCCCACAGAGCCCACCCATCCCCACCCCCGACTTCCCTCAGTTCCAGTCTTTGATTTCTCTAAAAATGCTGTTTTCTGCATGTTACACAGTTGTATAGAGCCTCAAACTATTTAGCTGATTATTATCAATAAAAAGTTTGTGAATTCAAAGTTTGTGAATTCAAAACCAGCCAAGGAGTCCAGTTTGCTTCGTTGCATCTTCAAATACTTTGTAAAGGGTTCCCATTCATCTTTAAAGTCACAGTTATCCTTGTCCCGTAGCTTGTATGTCAGTTTTGCCAGTTCTGCATAGTCCGTCAATTTTTCTTGCTGTGATTCTTTAGTTGGGGTTTCTTCAGTCTTCCATCCTTGTGCTATTAAAACTCTCACGGCCGTTGTCGCATACATGAAGATGTTTTTCAGCTTTTTTGGCAGAGAGATAATTTTCTGTTTAAACCTGTCTCTGAATGGCAAATGCTCTTTACACTGCCAGTAAAACACTCCCGGCCGTTTCCAGGATCTTTACCTTCCCCTCAGGGAAACAACCTGGCTTGCCTTGCCTAGCTAACCTTTAATTCAGCTCTAAGTTCTAAATGATCCTTATCTAGATGCTTTCCAAGCTCTAACTAGCACTCACTGACAGGCCAGCCCCATTTGAGCTCTCACAGTCAAGCCCTATTTGACAGTTATGATTCCAGGTTCACTCTCTCTCACCTGATTGGAGGACACTCCATCCAGCTTTGATTGGTTTCTGGATGACTGGGAGGCTGGCCTAGGGTCTATCACAGATGCAACTTTAGAAAGAATTGCTGTAAGTTTATTTAGCATAGTGGGGAATGCTCTTGCCCTCATGCCCTGCTTCTTTTAAACTTTCCCAAAGGCATTTGACCGGCCACTGCAAAGAGTGCCGGTAACCATGAGCTAAGCACAAGGCAGAGGCTGGGTCTGAACCTCAAACCCAAACTTGCATAGTTGACCCCACATTTGCTACCACAACAAAATTCCCTACCAGGGTAGAAATCATATGTTTAACAGGTGGAAAGCTCTTTAACTTGAATAGGCTGAAAGCAAAGAGTAAGGTTACCATAGCTTCCATCACAGAGCTTCAATATACTGATGACAATGTAGTGTGTGCACAATCAGGAGATGACCTCCAAACCATCCTAAATATCTTTGCAGAAGCTTACAAAAAGCTTGGCCTATCGCTCAACATCCAAAAAACCCCAAAGTGCTGCACCAACAAGCACAAAACCCTTTGGCAGTGCCACAATTCCAACTCAATGGTGTAACATTGTTGATCACTTCTTCTACCTGGGCAGTTTTATTTCCACAAGGGCCGACGTTGATGCCAAAATCCAACATCACCTGAGCTCTGCGAGTGCAGCTTTCTCCCAACTGAAGTGCAGAGTGTTTGAGGACCAGGACATTCGCAGGGAAACCAAAATGCTTATTTACAAAGCTATTGTACTACACTACCAACCTTACTGTATGTTTGTGAAACATGGACCACTTACAAATGCCATCTCCAACTTCTTGAAATATTCCATCAATGGTGTCTCCGAAAAATGTTACATAATGCCAGTGTACTGAAAGAAACAAAGATCACGAGCGTCAAAGCAATGATTCTTCAACATCAACTTCGTTGGACTGGCCATGTTGTTCAGATACCTGATTATTGTCTTCCAAAGCAATTACTCTATTCCGAACTTAAAAATGGAAAGCGTAATGCTGGTGGCCAACAAAAGAGGTTTGAAGATTCAAGGCAAATCTTTAAAAAGTGGGATAAACACTGACAAGTGGGAAACACTGGCCTGGGAGTGCTCCAATTGGAGAACAGCTTTTACCAAAGGTGTCATGGACTTTGAAGACGCTCAAACTCAGGACAAAAGGGATAAACACACTAAGAGGAAGGCACATTTGGCAAACCCTCACCATGGTCAACTCCTGCCTGGAAACCTATGTCCCCACTGTGGAAGGATGTGTGGATCCAGAATTGGCCTCCACAGTCACTTACAGACTTACTGTTAAGACTGTGTTCATGGAAGACAATTTTACTTGGGTACAAGTGATTGCCAAATAAGAAGAAGCTACTGCAACAAAACACCCACGCCACCGAAGTTGAACTGACATACAATTAAACTTCTCCAGCAACTGAGTACAAGGCAGAGGTGGGATCTGAACCCCCAAACACCAAACCACTCACTTGAGCCCACATTTTCCTGCTTCAACAGAATACCCAATTAATTCCCTATCCAATCCTCACCAACATCACCTCAAATGCATTTTTCAGCTGATTTACACCCTGTCCCAAATTATTACCTTGCCTAGATCATCCCAAATCAGTTTTTCTTAAATAAATTCCCCAAGTCTGCTCCAGATCAAGTTGCCTTCAATTAATTACTCCATTATTACCTCCACCTCAGATAACCTCTAAAGAATTTCCTCTTAATTTCATCAAATTAATGTCCTTCCTCGAATTTATATCCTCCGAAATCACCCCCAAATTATTCCCTAAACCAATTATCCACTGTGTGTGAGAGTGAGTGAGAATATGTGTCTGTATTAGTGTTTACAGGAACGAGAAATGGACAGAACGGAGGATTCCAAAAGGCAATTCTATAAAGCGTGTTCTCACTAAAGGAGAGCACGTGTTGCGGATGGGGCCGGACAAAGCACCCTGCAATGACTAGGCAGGAAGGGGGCCTAGTGCTGGTTGGTGTTTATGTTGCTGGGGAAAATTTGTTGTTGCAAATTTAGGGGTGGGATCAGAGGATATTTAAGCAGGGTCCACAGCAAGCTACTTTCTCTTTCACTGTGGACATCGGATCAGACTGAACTCAGTGAAGGACTGGTTGTATTTACATTTCTTCTCCTTTTCCTTTCCTTTGTTTAATTTTATTTGATTGGTTTCCTCTTATTATATTATTAGATCCCTGCCCCCTTTCCCTGGGGCTTAGAGCCCCCGTGGGCTGCTGGGGCTTTGCCCTCGGCTCTGGCTGTTGGGCGACTCCCGGCCTAATCCTAGCTTGGGGCCCTTAGGGATTTAGTGGCTGGGGAAGACCTTTCCTTTAATTTATTTATTTTAGCTTCATTTTAATTTGATTTTAGCAGCTCCCCCCCCCCACGTGGAAGCGACTGCCTGCTCAGCGGTGGTAGCGCTGCTGGGGAAGCTGTTAGTTTTGTAAATTGCGCATAGCGCACTTGGCAATTTTTTCGGGCTGTTTTAATCTGCTTTTGGGCCTGATTCGGCCTGGGAGGCCTCCAGGGCGAGTGCGGGCGGTAGAGACCTCCATTTTGGGTGGTTTTGGGCGGGAGCGCCATTTCCTGCCTCCCTCTACCTTATCCTGGCCTCCAGTGGCCGTTGGAGTGAGTGCAGCCTATAGTTGGCTGTGTTTGCTGGTGGCGCCACCTGGTGGCGGTTTGTATGGTTGCAGCTGATTGAAAGTGACTGAACCAATTTTCCATTCAGCCAGTTATTGCCTGTTAGCGTCTTTAGGTATTGTTTGCCATCTTTAAATTGTTTATTTGTTTTTCCATTGGTAGTAGGTATGGCCCCGAAAAGGAAGACGTCTAAGAGGCCTGGTCTTGTGTCCTCAGCGAAGAGACCTATTAAAGGCCCGTCCCAAGCCTTGCGTTCACCTGCGCCAAATCAGTCGTTGAGTCGCATCCAATCCATGGTCACTGGTTTGGCTGGTGACCCTGCTGCGCTGGCCCGTGTTGAAGCTGAAATGGACGGCCTGTTGCACCGCTGCTCAACTCCGTCTACTTCTTCTGCAAGGCCAGCCCCTCCCGCAGGCGCATCATCTCTGGTGTCGTCATCTAGCGAAGAGGAGAGAGAGTTTATAGCAGCTGGGGGTTTCTTACCTAATACTGTGGCCCAAACCCCTGATTTACCCAAGTCTCAGGCTGCCATGCCGAAGGGTCGGGGTGGTGCCAGGGGAATGCCCAGGAGGAGGGCATCTGCTCGGATCCGGGCAGTGCAAGCAGCAGGTGCGCCGCCCCCAGCAGCTGTGCGCTCGGTTTCTGGTCATTCACAGGTTATCTCTTTTCAGTCTATTCCGGGCACCGCTCAGCAGGGTGATGCTTCTGAGTCTTCGGTAGAGGATAGCCTTCTTCCACCTCCGAGACCCTCTTCTGGTGGGCACCGTCGCCGCAAAAAGAGTTCCAGGAGGCGCGCCAAGAGAAGGCGGAGGGATACTTCATCCTCTCCCTCAGGTACTTCATCCTCTAGTTCAAGCAGCGATGAGGAGGCCTCTCTCAAGCTTTACTGGGGCTTTGGGGAGTCGACGGGGCTTCCAAAATGGGCATGGGAGCGAAGGGCCAACTCTCACAGAGCAAAGTACGGGGCAGTTCAGGATTGTCGAGATGGGGTCCTGGTACCTGAGGTAAAGGTCGCCACCAACTCTGTCAGGGACCTCATACCCGGTGCCCACTTGACTACCAAGCTGCGGTCCAGGATTTTGGATGGCCGTTATATTGACATATTCAGCCTTGCCCCTCCGCAAGAGGGTCAGGACCCACAAGACAAAGGCTCCACCGCCTCTAAAAAACGGGCGGTGGTAGCAAAGGTGGATAGGACATTTGAAAGGTGGCTGGATAGCTTCCAAGTTTTTGCTGGAGTCGTGTCCGCAGCTTATCCTAGGAGATCTTTGCATCTATGGGTGTATTTGTCTATTGTCCGTTCGGCCTTTACGATGGCTGGAGAATCAGCTGCAATATCGTATGATGAGAACTTTAGGCGCAGGGCAGCTAAGATCCCCACGGCCCGCTGGGACCGGAAGGATTTGGACGTATGGACCACTTTTGTGGCTCCGCGTATTGACAGGAAGGCTGCAGAACCTCAGAAATCTAAGGCTGTCCTACCAAGGGTGGGTCGTAAGTTGTTTTGCTGGGATTTTAACAAGGGTACCTGCCTGCGACAATTCTGCAGGTACTCACATGCATGTGAGAAGTGTTCTGGGAACCATCCGGCTTCAGCTTGTACAGGGGGCCGTCGGTCCTTTCGGAAAGGGGGGGGGCCCAGCAGCCCCCCAAAGCCGCTCCTCCGGCTCCAGCCGCTGGAGCAGCAAAGTAATACCTTGTCCTCTCTAGCCTATACCCCGGTACGGCTACAGCCGCTCCTGTTATTATTGCAGTCATATCCAGACAGGGCGTCGGCGTCTTATTTGCGGGATGGTTTTTCTTTGGGTTTTGGATTCCAGTGGTTGCCACGCCGGTGGCTAGGAGTCCTGCGAATCAGAGGTCAGTTTTGGACATGCCAGAGGTGGCACGCAAGAAGATCGGGAAGGAGCTGGCTTTACGTCGTATGGCTGGCCCTTTCGTTGTTCCCCCATTTCCCAATTTGCATATTTCACCGTTGGGTATTGTTCCTAAAAAAGCCCCGGGGGAATTCCGCCTAATTCACAATCTCTCACACCCTAAAGGCACATCAGTAAATGATGTTATTCCCCCGGAGCTTTGTACGGTAAAGTATGCTTCCCTTGATCAAGCGATCAAGATGGTACGGAAATTTGGGCCAGGCGCCCTAATGGCCAAATGCGACATAGAATCCGCATTTCGGCTGCTTCCTATTCATCCCGATGACTTCTGGTTACTGGGCTTCCAGTTTGATGGAGGATTTTATTTTGATAAGGCCATGCTTATGGGCTGCTCGGTAGCCTGTGCGGCTTTTGAGCGTTTTAGTTCATTTTTGGATTGGGCTTTGCGCAAAAGGACTGGTCTGAGCGGTGTCACTCATTTCCTGGATGATTTTTTATTGGCCTCAGCCAATGATACAGGGCACTGCGTTGCCTTACTACAGGCCTTTGCCGACTTAGCGGAAGAGCTGGGCGTGCCGTTAGCCGCGGAGAAGACTGAAGGTCCTTCTACGCGTCTGTCTTATTTGGGTATCTTGTTGGATACCGTGGCTCAAACATCCAGGTTGCCGGCAGATAAAATACTTGCGCTTAAAAGAGTCATTGAGGAACTGCTGCCCTTGAAGAAGGTGACCTTGCGACAGTTATAGTCGTTGCTGGGTCACCTGAATTTTGCTTGCAGAGTGGTCGCCCCGGGGCGACCATTCTGCTCACGTTTGGCCAGGCTCATGTCAGGTTTGAGATCCCCGCAGCATAGGGTGCGCCTTTCAGCCCAGGTGAGGGCTGATCTTCGGATCTGGTTGGAATTCCTGGAGGAATTCAACGGGGTGTCTTTGTGGCAGGACACTTTGAACCTCCACACTGATTTTCAGGTGCATTCCGATGCCGCGGGGTCTTTGGGGTTTGGCCTGTATTGGGATGGTAGGTGGTGTGCAGAGCGCTGGCCACTAGCTTGGCGTGGGAAATCCATAACTCGGGACCTAACATTTCTGGAGTTTTTTCCCATTGTAGTGGCTGTGCATTTGTGGGTCGAGCATTTCAGGGACCGTCGAGTTTGTTTTTGGTCCGATAACCTGGCGGTGGTGAACGTGCTAGCCAAGCAGTCTTCACGATCCACTAGGGTATTCTGCCCTGTTGCGGGCTTTTGTTTTACATTGTTTGCGTTTTAACATTGTATTTTCTGCACGTTTTGTTCCTGGCGTGTCTAATGACATTGCTGATGCTCTGTCCCGTTTTCAGATGGAGCGATTCAGGTCCCTGGCGCCAGTGGCTCGAGACCGTCCGGAATTTTCCCCGGATCATCTCTGGAACCTTGGCAGCACTTAGTTTTACAGGGAGTAGCTGCATCTCTTGCCCCCTCCACGTTGAGGTCTTATAAGAAGGCTTGGACTGATTTTTTACAGTTCACTGGGCAGCAAGTGGGGGGGGGAGTTGGTAACCCCCATTCTACCACCCAGGTGCTCCAGTACCTGGCACACCTATTTCAGAGGCGTCGGGCAAACAGGACGCTGAGACTGCATTCTGCAGCAATTTCCTTCTTTAGCAAGGCAATGTTTAATAAGGATCCATGTGGGAAATTTGTGGTGCGAAAGGCACTTGAAGGCTGGGGGCGGCTTCGTCCCTCCAGGCCAACTTCCAGGCAGCCCATCACATTTCATCTGCTGACTAGGATGCGCAGCAAACTGAGGAGCATCTGTTGGTCCAGGTTTGAGGCTCGGTTGTTTTCCGCAGCCTTTTCTTTAGCCTTCTTTGGGGCCCTGAGAGTGGGGGAGGTGGTCCTTGAGCCTAAGCGGGATGGAGGTTCTAGGGGTTTGTTGCTGCAGGACGTGAGCTTGTCTCCGTCAGAAGTGCAAGTCAATGTCGGGAGTTCGAAAACGGATCAACTGGGAAGGGGAGCGGTGATTCGGCTCCCAGCAACTGGGAAAGGGGGTCCTTGCCCGGTCAAGGATCTCCGAAAATACATGGCTTTACGACCACCAGGTGATGGCCCTTTGTTTATTCATGAGAATGGGCATCCGTTGGCTCGTCACCAGTTCACCAAGGTGCTGCGCAAGGTGATTGTTGCCTGCGGCCTTGCAGCTTCTGAGTTTGCTCCTCATTCCTTTCGGATAGGGGCTGCAACGACTGCGGCTCATTGGGGTTTATCGGTAGAGAGGATTAAGGATCTGGGCCGGTGGAGGTCGGACGCGTACAGAGGTTATGTACGGAAATGACGTGATTTCATGCGCTTACGTTTCTTGTTTTTACCCTAGGCCCAGCAGTTATACGCATCTGGATTGTGGGGCACAGTATTGTATACTGGGCTGCTAGCAGAGCTCGTCAGTCCGGAATGGGTGATGGCCTGGGCCTGCCACAGCACGTACGGGTGTCCTGGATCTCCAGAAGGGGGATGCTGTGGAAGGAGCTTCTACCGCTGATGCAGAGGCGTGTTCTCATGGAGGGGCCCCCTACAGCGATTGTGGTTCAGCTCGGAGAAAATGATATGGTGTCATCTTCCTGTTATGTCCTGCGGGCTGTTATGTTGGAAGATTTGCGGGAATTGGCGGCCATGGTGCCGGCAACTAAATTAATTTGGTCACAGTTGCTTCAACGCCGTAAGTGGCGAGGTAGCCCCTGTTTGGCGGCCACTGAAAGGGTTAGAAAGCGGATTAATTCTGCGATGAGCAAGTTGGTGGTCAATCTGGGTGGGTTTGTGATTACACACCCTCTTATTACGTTCAAAGCCGCCGAATTCTTTATGATGGATGGGGTTCATCTGTCTTCTGTTGGGAATGATGTGTGGTTACATTCGGTGGTTGAAAAGTTGAGGGCGTGTTTGAGGCTGTGAGTGGTTGGCGGCGAGCGTAAGGGCTCGAGTGGCGGTTAGGCATTGGTTTAAATTGGTTGGTGGAGGGGTATGGATTGGCTGTGCCTGCCCCTCCAATGCTGTTGCTGCACGGGAATTCCGTTAAAGGAATTCAGGGGCTTACCATCCTTTCGTCCAAACCCCTGGAATCGGGTTCGGGCCGTGTAAGCCCCTAGGAGCATGCAGGGAGAAGCTGAGGGTCTGTGTCGCAGCTCCAGTCATCCCTGAACTTGTTCCTCCACACTGGCTTTCGCTGGAATCCGGGAGCCAGTGCTGTCCCCAATGTGTGTGTGTGGGGGGGGGGACAGATATTCATAACCAATGCCTAAGCAACCACTCACAATTTGTATGATAATAAAGTTGTGGCCAAAATTATGCCAAAAACCTTAAACAAAAATTATGTGTGATGTGTGAGTTATTGGGGTAAGGGTGTTTTGGGGGACCTCAGCACGCAAATAGAATAAAAATGCATTTCACATTGCACATGGCCAGTCATGGTTCCCTATTACTATACTATTTGTTTTAGATGTTATTGTATGTTAAGAACAGCCTGCTGGAGCAGGCCAATTGCCTGTCTAGTTCTGTATCCTGTTCTCACACCAGTCAACCAAATACCTGGCAGAAACCCATAAGCAGGACCTGAGCACAACAACACTCACCCCAATTGTGATTACCAGCAACTGGTATATTCAGAAGCATGATGCCTCCGTTAGTGGATTATCACTCACAAATGTGTCCATTCCTCTTTTAAAGCCATTTTATACAGTGAAATTTCCTCAGCTCCTTCCCCTTTAAAAAAGGATATTTTAGCATATTTACATTTGTTCTAAAATCTATGTGTCTCACCTTTACCAACAGTAAAAGAACAATAACTAGCATTCCTTTGAGGAGGCCAGGCAGTGGAAAAGCAAGAAGGAAACTGGTAGATCAGAGGATATATACCTGCAGTTTGAGATTTTAGTTACTCTCGGCCCATAGGCCCCTGGCATATCTCTTTAAAAAGAAAGCTTTGAAATGCCTGCACTTGTTTGCCCAGCAAAAGCATCTGGTTTTACGATCTGCCTGGCAAATGATTTTGATAGTACCTGTTTCTTGCTAGGAGGCTACTGGATGTTTGACAAAGAACTAGGCAATAGGAAATGACGCATTTGGAGTTCAGTCGGCCCTTGAGGGCACTCCAGGACACAGGGCTCTCCATATGAGGGAATTAGGCACTCAACGCTTCTGAGAACTTTGGTTCCAAAACAATGCAAGGCCTTATCTTATTATAGCAGCTGTTGACTCTAACCTGCTAGAACCAGGATGACTCTTAGCATCCCTGGGAGATATGTGAATAATAAGTACCCACCTGCTGACCTCTAGGGGCATAACTTACCTGGGCAAGCACACTCTTTATATTGTTATATTCTACCTAGATATGCAATTTAGTTAATGAAATTTGTTTTTAAAGTTTTAATGGTTTTTATTTTGTTTTTAATGGTAATTATTTGATGTATATTTCATTTAAAAAAATAGTTTTGTGAATCTTAGCTATGTTTTATTTACAATTGTTATTATGCACATCACTGAGAGAGCTTTTTGATTCAGTGGTTGATAAATCTTTCTAAAGAAATAAAAACTTAACTACTTTAATAGTCAATGCCAGGCTTCCTCAAACTCGGCCCTCCAGATGTTTTTGGCGTACAACTCCCATGATCCCTAGCTAGCAGGACCAGTGGTCAGGGATGATGGGAACTGTAGTCTCAAAACATCTGGAGGGCCGAGTTTGAGGAAGCCTGGTCAATGCTATGGACTGGCTGGACACAGAGGAAAGGTGGGAGGCACCAGCTGGGGAACCCCAAAGGCATTGGTGGTGAGATGACAATGAGCGGTCAGAGAGAGAAGAGGGAGAAGCCTGGGAGGAGGAGGTGTCAGAAGCTGAAGGAGGTAACAGGGTTTCGTGAGCAGGGAGAGTCTGTGGCAGAGAGAAGTCTGGAAGCAGACGCAGGAGAGGCAGAGATGAGTCAGGCTGGTGAAGAAGCCAGGGTGTCTCCCCCTCTTGCTGAAATAAGCTCCCCTTCCCCTGATCTCTGAGAACCAGAAGAGGTATGAAGAGGGAGCAGCAAAGACAGGCACACTGGCAGAGACTCAGATTGCTTGGGAAAGGTCCTGGAGAGGAGGAGACTTAAGCACCTTTAGGCTCCACAACTGCCTCATACGGGCAAGATCGGCTGAGAAGAGTTATTGTGCTCATTAGGCCTGGCACAGTTTCTTCTAATAAAAAGTTAACTTCACTTACTCTGTGTGATTTGTTCCCGACACCCATTCTTCTGTCTCATTTTTGTTTTCTCAATTTCTCTCCCCCACAGTCCATTTTTCCTAGAATATATGCTAAGTCACTCTCATGCTCATTTCCCCTTACTGTGCTTCTGAACTAGAGATGGAAAATCAAAGACTTTCTCTGCTCCAGCAGTTCTAGAGGTCTGTCAGTCACGTGTAGTCAGTGTTTGTAGACCACTACACCAAGCACTCTGCTCTGAGCCTTTTTTTTTTTTTTTAACAGGATGCATTAGCCACAAAGCTGTAAAAATTCAGCCTGGCTGAGCTTCGCTTTGGAAAAAAGCCTGGTGCTGAATGAAGCTGGAAAGAGAGGCAGTAGCAAGGAGGGGAGGGGACTGCAAACTTGAGATTGACACTGGCTGCTAACTAACTGAGGTGGTTGTTGATTGTGATGACTTTACCCAGGAAAATAACTATCTTGCTCTTTGTCGTGGGGAAAGTGTAATGATGGAGGATGAAGATCACAGTGGGTTGGATCCAGAGATGTCAAAGTGGCTGGAGGCAAGGGTACTTCCTTTCTCATCTTCACTCTGACAGCCCCACCCCCCAAGACTCACCTGGGGTTAGGGAGACCATGCTAGATGGGATATGATGTGGTGTGGGTGCTCCCTGAGGGGCAAGGGGGAATGGCAGAAATCAGCTGAAGGCATCTTTTGTGGGCTCTGCTCACAGAAGGTGCCTGCACTTCATTTTCCACTATCTCCTCCTGGCCCCTCAGCCCTCTCCCGCCAGAGCCTGCCCAGTTCAGCAGGGCCCCCAACCTGTTGGGGAGAGTCGCCCCCCACCTCCTTCCATGGGCAGATATCTAGATCCAGCCATTTAGCCTTGTCCAGAAATTAGCAAATGCGACAAGATGTAGGTCTTTATTCTCCAGTTCCTGTTTTGAATCAATGCCTGTTTCCTGACTTCCATTTCTTGATGTGTTTTAGGTGTGTGTGTGTCTACACACACACACACACACACACACACAGTTGTACCTTGGGTTACATACGCTTCAGGTTACAGATGCCGCTAAGCCAGAAATAGTACCTCGGGTTAAGAACTTTGCTTCAGGATGAGAACAGAAATCGTGCTCCGGTGGCGCGGCGGCAGCAGGAGGCTCCATTAGCTAAAGTGGTACTTCAGGTTAAGAACAGTTTCAGGTTAAGAACGGACCTCCAGAACGAATTAAGTACTTAACCCGAGGTACCACTGTGTGTGTGTGTATTCTTGCACATTGCCCTGGGTCTCTGAGCGGAGAGGGACTGAATACATTTTAAAAACAAGAAGTGTTAGGTTTGAAGTGTTGCAGGGTTAGAACATAAGCCCTGCCTGGGATGCTTGAGGCTGAGCTGCGTGCAGTAAATATTTCCCATGGGCAAGTCTTCGCTTCATGTTGTGGTCAGCATGTGATGTGTGTGTGTGTGTGTGTGTGTGTGTGAGAGAGAGAGAGAGAGAGAGAGAATGAACTTGCCACCAGGTATCCTAAACTGAGTCAGCTCTTGCTCAATTAAGGACATTACACAAGGAATGCATGAAAGCATCCAGGGATTGGAACTCAAAACAATCTCCTCCTCAGACTAGCTCTTAAAGTGTCCCCACCTACATGGTAAGAACTGAATGAACAGCATTGTAGCAATTATTTGTGGAAATGCAGTACATCCCTTCGATCTACAAGCACAACACAGTCATGTCTGTTACTGGGATTATAAGTAGTGGCATTATCTTCTGGAAATTGCTTCTACATACTTTTCAGAATACACTACCTATTTTCTGATAGTGTGCATTAATTACTGTTGTGTAGCAATTTGTACCTAACACTGGAGTCCATTATCCAGATGAAGCTACCAGGCTGGTAGGTTTCCACAGTTTCTGCTCTGGAGCCAGGTTTAATGATTGTTAAATTTTTACTGACTGTTGTATTTCTTTTCTTTTCTTTTTAAGGATGCGGAAAATTTGTACAACATACATCTGGAAAAAAAATAGTCCATATAAAAATGTATTTCAACGTGAGAAAAAACTAACTATGAAACGAAGACTGAAACTCTGGACAGGCTTGGAAATTGGCTCCACCAAATTTAGCAGAAATTTCTTCTGCGTAAAATGTATGCATCATTGATCTGCATATGTTCTCTGCCTCCCCCCTGCCCAGTGTTAGATACAGCTGTCTAAGGCTTCCCCATTTATACTAGTCATAAACCAAAGTTTTGTTCACATTTCCCAGTTAGAAATGCCAACTGCCATTATGTGCAACTTCCATCACCTATCTCTGTGCTAGGCAGCATTCACCTGTAAATTAGCCTTTTGCAACCTGGTGTCCTCCAGATGTTGTTAGACTACAACTCCCATCGTCCCTGACCACTGGCTGTGCTTGTTAGGGCTCATGGGACTTGTAGTCCAAAACATTTGGAGGATACCAAGTTGGGGGGGAGGTTGCTGATGATCAAGCTGTTGGTGGTGGTGCAGGAAGAGACCAGGCTGTTGCTCCCTTTGCCCTCGCTCAGGTAACAATTTCATGTCTAGTGTAAGAAGAAGAAGAAGAAGAGGAGGAGGAGTTTGGATTTGATATCCCGCTTTATCACTACCCTTAAGGAGTCTCAAAGCGGCTAACAATCTCCTTTCCCTTCCTCCCCCACAACAAACACTCTGTGAGGTGAGTGGGGCTGAGAGACTTCAGAGAAGTGTGACTAGCCCAAGGTCACCCAGCAGCTGCATGTGGAGGAGCGGGGAATCGAACCCGGTTCACCAGATTAGGAGTCCACCGCTCTTAACCACTACACCACACTGGCAACAGCGGAAGCTCACAAGAGTCAGACCATTGGTTCAATTAACACAGTGTTGTCTACACTGGTGGGCAGCGGTTCTCCAAGATTTCAGGCAGGCTTCTCTCCCAGCCCTACCAGGAGATGCTGGGGACTGAACCTTCTGGATGCCAATCAGATGTTCTGCCATTGAGCTGTGGCCTTGTGCCTACGAGTTCTCCTTTCACACAATGCGAAACAAGTGTGCCGGATTTAACCGAAAGAGGATTGCAGGGTGTGCTTCTGCCTAAGAGAGTATTAGAAGGGAACAAAAATCAGAAATGCAACATGATGTTGACACTGTCTTTTGAAACACCTGACTGATGGAGGGCTTGCTTCCTGTCATTCCCTGTGCTAAGGGAGTCGGTGCTGTCATTAATAAAACAAAAAAAGAATGGAAATAAAGCCAATTGTCTTAGGTATTCTCATGTTTTGTGGTGATATCTTGCACGAAGGGGAGGTGCAGTCATGCATTTTAATCACAGTACAGTGCATTCATTGTGTATGGGCTGATATATAGACAGCATAGGGAAGCTACAAATATGAGATGGGAAACAAGTTTTGGACTACAACTCCCCCATCACGCCTGACCATTAGCCATGCTGGCTAGGTGGCCTGGGACTGATGCGAGTTGTGCCTCAACAACACCTGGTGGGGTGAGGTCCCTCATTTCTTGTATAGATGCTGGTGTTTTTATTGATTTATTTTGGCATGTGGAGGAATCAACAAAGGCAAATAACTGTTGCCAAGAAGCGGATGTCTCCCAGCTTGGCTGCTATCAGGGATGGAAAGATCTGTTGCTTTGATTGTCTCATGTTCTCATTCTTTCATACTTAAATTCAGCTCTCCATAATTGGCAGCAACTAGGGTTTCTTCTTTTTAGAAAAACACCTCATGAAAATCTGCCACCATTTTAGTGTGAATTTTTGTATGCAGCTTTGACTAAAGTGTGTACACACACACAATTTCCCCTAATATAATGCCATATTGCATATTGAGGCATACTGCCCAGGGCTAACCTTATGATTTGCTAAGCTTATGATTTGAACTGGGCATTGTCTTTACTTGTATGGGACTTTGGGCTCCCAAATAAGCAGTCTCCACAGACTTCTGTCTCCTCAACCCCCACTGCAAGGCCTGATGCTAACTGGTGTTATGTTTCAACTTGGTGCCATGGTTTTATTTATACTAGGCACAGGGGGCATTTTTCAGCCCATGGGCCACATAGCCTTGTTGTTAACCTTCCAGACTGCTAGCTGGGCTTCAGTTTAGATCTCGTATAACTCATAGAAACATCAGTAAGAACTTTATGACAGTAAGAGCTGGTTATCAGTGGAACAGACTCCCTCATGAAGTTGTAGACTCTCCTTTCTTGGAGGTTTCTAAGCAGAAGTGGGATGGCCACCTGTCATGGATGCTTTAGTTGAGATTCTAATCCCCATTTAAAATAGCTGTGCTGCTTGCTGCTTTGGTTCCAGGTGCTTGCATTAGTGTTCAAAGCCCTAAATGCCTCAAGCCCCAAAGACCTCAAAGACCACAGGTGCTAAAACTGGCAGAGGAGCCCCTCTTGATTGTTCCACTGCCCTCAGAAGCATGGATGGTGGTGACCCAGGAAGGCATTCTCTGCAGAAGCTCCTACATTGGCCTCGGCCCAGTATACCTGAAGAAGCATCTCCACCACCATTGTTCAGCCCAGACACTGAGGTCCAGCGCCGAGGGCCTTCTGGTGGTTCCTTCACTGCCAGAAGTGAAGTTACAGGGAACCAGGCAGAGGGCCTTCTCGGTGGTGGCGCCTGCCCTGTGGAATGCCCTCCCATCAGATGTCAAGGAAACAAACAACCATCTGACTTTTAGAAGACATCTGAAGGCAGCCCTGTTTAGGGAAGTTTTTAATGTTTGCTGTTTTATCGTGTTTTTAATTTTCTGTTGAGAGCTGTCCAGAGTGGCTGGGGAAACCTGGTTGAGGAAGGCTTTAGACACATGAGGTTTATATTTTAAGGACCGATTCATCTCTGTAAGTGGCTTTAAATTGATTTTTTTATTATTGTGTTTTAGTAGTTGTATTCTGGCCTGGGACCTTCGGGTGAAGGGCAAGTAACTCATAATAATAAGATGAGATGCAATGCTGAAGGCAGGCCTATTAAAAGGTTTATGCAATGAGGAGAACGTTGGGACATGCTTGCTGGATCTGCTGCCTTAATCACATTCCTGTCAGGTTCTGGGAGACTTCATGAGTACAGCAGGCCTCCCATGTGGAAGGTAGTGAAATCAGGTGATGGAGATTTGACAAAAGAAGTGGAGTGTGGTGATCTAGTGTGTCTCTGGTCTTCTCACATGTAATTTTGTTTTTTGAAATAGCAATCATGGGGTTCCACCCTTGAGATGAGACTAACGTTTCTCCCCTGCACTGTTTCCCCCCAAATGAAAATTGCCTCCTTAATGCTGCTGCGTTTACCAATAGGAATACATGCAAAAGCATATTTTTCTTTCTGGGAAAATAGCATCTTTGCAGGGGGATTGCATAAGGATTTTCGTCAGGGAATCAGGGTGGAAGAAAGGAGTTAACACCCCCTCCCCTGATGCCGTGGCCCTGATCTGAATTGCTTTGCACCTCCACCCGGGGACTGCTTTTTGCCTCATGTTGAAAGAGCCCAAGTTGCATTCATCCATCTCTGTCGTCCTGTCAAGCCTGGCCCTGAAAACAGAGTGCAAAAAAGCTGGAGGAAAAGAGAAGAACCAAGAAGTCAAATTATTGAGGGAGGAGATCAGAAAATCAAAAGGAGGAGGGAACAAAGTCATCCAAATGACCCTAAAGGCAGGAATATTTCATATATTGCGAAGCGCCGGGTGATGTTAATGGTGACAGATGCCCGCAGCACTCACTAACAGAGTCTCTTTCCGATTTTACAGTTCCCCCAAACACTGCCCTCACCGTTTCATTTTGCAATGACATTTATGCTATTCAAGCTGAAGTAGATTCAAGTTGGGTTTTTTTTTTTTTTGCTGACACCAATTCTCCTTTCTTTTTCTTTCCCTGTAGGAAACAAGAACAAAAATAAAAATAAAAAACAACCAGCCAAGCTTCTGCTTCTGATGACAAATTTCAGGTTCCTCTTTCTCGGATTGTCCCCCCCCCCCCGCCCCAGTCCCTTTCTGCAGATAATGTATTGGAATATGGAACAAGGTGCCAGAAGGCAGCTTCCTGCTCTCTGCTCGTTTACTTTGTTTGCTGCTGTAGTACCACGCTCAAGAGGACATTAGCAATTCTGAATGGCTAAATTAAGTTTTCCTCCTCCAATTATTTTCCTGCCAGTGTGGTGTAGTGGTTAAGAGCGGTAGTCTCGTAATCTGGGGAACCGGGTTTGCGTCTCTGCTCCTCCACATGCAGCTGCTGGGTGACCCTGGGCCAGTCACACTTCTTTGAAGTCTCTCAGCCCCACTCACCTCACAGAGTGTTTGTTGTGGGGGAGGAAGGGAAAAGAGATTTTTAGCTGCTTTGAGACTCCTTAAAGGGAGTGAAAGACGGGATATCAAATCCAAACTCTTCTTCTTCTTCTTCTTCCTCTTTAACACTGAATGAATTTACAGCGCCTAATACACGCCAGACTGACAAACTTTGAAAATAATCTCTATTATCCAGCGTTACATATGGACAAGAACAGTTCCTAAGGTTGCCAATGCTGTCTTGTCCTTCAGAATGCTCCTACTCCTCCAGACAATCTGTTTATTGAGTCTTCATCCTGCATTGCAGAGGGTTGGACTAGATGACCCTTTGGGTCCCTTCCGGCTCGACAATTCTGTGATTCTACTACCCCGATTTGCTTCCATAAAGCTTACATGGAGCTTAAATTGTATCTGGTCTTTATCTGTTTAAACGTTTTGTTGTCATGTAGGCAAAAAACTAAGACAATTTAAACCAAAGATGCCATATAGTATACCCCCCACACCAATGCTAATTTATTAATATTACTATATTTGTACTGCCCTGTTTGGTATTACCATCTAAACAAGAGCAGAATGTCCATTTTGCAATCCAGCAATAATCTATGTAATATCCCAAGAACATGAACTAGTCTCTTTTGTAGGTCTGGACATCCATATTTGCTGATTCACTGGTTAAAGCATGTCTTTCGGTCTTGTTTCATTTGTATATGTGATAAAAGGCTGTCAAATGACATACAAAGTGGTTAGTTTGACTCTGGTGCCAGAACTAGATTTCATGTTTGAGGTCTGCAAAATCAAGACAGGGAATAGTATTACACACCAAAGTATTGTTGTGCGCTCTCCCTCTCCCTCTCCCTCTCCCTCTCCCTCTCACACAGGCTATAATGCTGAGCATCTATATTATATCTGTATCCAGTCTTTATTGAGTGGAGAGGTTCTACAATGAGCATTTCCCCCTATTTGTGTAGGGCTTTTATATGTCTTTCTGTTAATCATTGGTTCACACCACACTTTTCAATGCATTTATTCATCACTTTCCTAAGCACGAGTCATCCATTTCTTTTTTTTTTTAAATAGTACTGCTGCACTTGGGAGACAGAGCGCTTTATTTCACTTTCATTGTGCAGACCTAAATTTCCCACTTGAATCCCTCCTGCGAAGTGGTGACCATCAGGAGGTATCCATATTTAATAAATGCAGCTTTGTATTTTTGCATTCTGTTACAGTCTAGGTTATGTGTATAATAGTGCTCAAAATTCTTTAGATTTTGTACCTAGACAATAAAAATTCTGCCTGCATGGAGAAAACTTGGATTTTGCAACCGGGATAAATTCTGTAAATTTGCATAGTTCTTATTTAGCTTAATTAATGCTTTTTTAAACTGTATTTCTCTCTCAGTAGAAATGTTTTGCTAGTGAGAGGTAGGGCCAGGGAGCGATCTAGGGTACTGAAGCCCTGCTCCAAACAACTGGAAATGTTATTAGCAGCTTTAGTAGCCTTTGAGATTTCAGCCCATACACTATCAAACATATGGTGCTAGTTTTGTGGTTTGATCACTGCAGATAGGTCTATTACTGTGGTTTTGCCCTAATGCAATGCCTGATCAGAGTTTGGAGTTCAAGAGAAAAATGTTAGCATCTCTACAGGACTTAGCAGGGCCAGCTGATGGTCACATCGCTTTATGATTGCTAATTGTTAGAAGATAGTTTTTCGATATGGCATTCTCTCTATGATAAAATTATCAGAGCTTGGGGAAAGTTAAAAGCCCACCCCACCCCACCCCACCCCAACTTAAGGAAAACTGTGTGTGTATGTATTTATGAGAGAGAGAGAGAGAGAGAGAGAAAGTCACACAGAGAGATATCGATGATGGGTGGACCTTGGGGTACAGGGTCTCTCTCTCTAGGGTTCTGATGGGAGACAGTGGACTTGCTTGCTTCTATTTTTGCTCCACTTGCCGATTTGTAAACATATTGCAACAACTGTATATGTTTTCTTCTAAAGGTAGCTGAATCTGAGTTTTTGTTTTTGTTTACAGCATGGGGTGGGGAACCTCAGATATGGGGACCAAATGCAGCCATCCAGGCCTCTTGATGTGGCCATGGATACTCTGCCAGATACTAGAATGTGAAATGAAATATCGCTGGCTATGATTAAGCACAGAATCTGGTCCTTCCTTGATGTTAGCTGTGAAAGTGTGGCTACACAAACTTAGCTGAAGGACATTTTTTTATATTTGGCTGCAGTGTAGACTTCTCTTCTTTCCCCCCCTCCAATGGGATACCAATAACTGACAACTTAATGCAGGTGCCACAGTACAGAGAATTGGGCTTATTATCTCTGACAAATCTCAACAGCTTCTTAAGGCGAGGCTTAGATTGTTAATCAACAAGGCATCTGACACTGGGATGTAGTGGGTAGACTATTTGTAGATGTGTGGGCAGAGTCATTTGAATAATGGAAAAGCATTGTGTGAATATCATGCAGACAATATTGCTGCTGTTTGGAAGCTCTTGATATTTCGTGTGCATTCACAAGTTCAAACAAATGACGACCAGGCACTCATCCCTTTTAAGAATGTGCTCAATAGAGAAATGAGTTACTTTCTGCTTTTCATTAGTTAGCTTCCTGTTGATTAGGAAGAATCCAATAAATAAAACCTTTGGAGGAAGGGAAATTCTGTTTTCTATCCATTCCCCATCATGACCTGCTCCACCAGGAGCTTCTCTACCCAGATATTTGCAGTAGAATTTTAGCCACTGAATGCTACTGAAGCTAAGTTATAAAATGTCTCTGTATCAG
This sequence comes from Podarcis pityusensis, assembly GCF_964106645.2. NCBI lineage: Eukaryota > Metazoa > Chordata > Lepidosauria > Squamata > Lacertidae > Podarcis > Podarcis pityusensis. Next base: position 88,283,101 of record NC_138026.1, on the reverse strand, counting down.
TTCTACCTGTGGTATAACTAGGGCTGAAGAAGGATGTTATCCACTGGTTAATGTAGAACCTTAGTATGTTCTTTCCTCATCTCTTCTGTGTTGCATTTGACTTGCCTTTGCACCAGGAGCAATGATTCCTTGCAACATTTTATAGGGCCTTTCTAGGTTCTGAACTTTAAATTATTGGAAAAGTTTACAGATGCTTAGCTTGAGACAATGGCTGTGTTTGGACATCATAATACATCATGGTTTATTGTGACTAGAACATGTTGAGTCTCCCCTCCTGAATCATATATTTTCCCCTGCTCTGACACAATCACAAGGATCACTTCAATTTTTTTTTAATTAACTGCAGCTTGCTGTGTTCACCTGAACCCAGTGGTTGAAACTGAAACCATGGTTGACATTAACTATGGCTTGTTTGAAACAATCCAACTTCAAATCATAGTTTGAGAAGCTGCCTTGTTTCAACTAATCATAGTGAAGGTTAACCACAGTTTAGGGCCCACATACAATGCTAAACTGTGGTTAACTGAACACATGAGTGAAAGCTTCTGAACTTCTCACATTCAAGCCAGAGGAGAAAATGGGATTCCATGGCCCAGGGGGAAGTTAGGTTCATTCCTGTCATGATAAAAAACAAACAAACCACAGTAGATTGTGCTATTTGAACGCAGACTGAACAAGGGGGGTTACAAATTAGGCTCAGATACTGGTTTGAAGGTAATGAAGGCAGAAAACGCTCTTAGAGCATTGTGTGTGTTTCCTTGTGCTGTCTGGGGAGTCAAGAGAGTCTAAATGTAAGAAATGAAGGGAAAAAGCATACATACAACCAATTAACCTGCACAGAATCAAGGATTTTTAATCACAGAATCCCTGGTTATATGGTTAAGCATCTTTCATTTTACAAAAGATAAATTCTGCTCATTGTGGTGTTTTGGCAATTCGCAACACGGTTTTCTGCCACAGATGATGTAGCTAGACAATTGTCTCTGTTAAAGCTGGCAAGAGGCTCCTTTTGGTTTTGTTTGCAAATCTAGCCCCATTTCAAAATCAATAGGTTTATGTGTATTGATGTTTTTACAGTGTGACAAATACATTTTTCTATTAAGGGAAACATAATTAACAAGTCATTTATATTAATCAGAAGAGGGATAAAATCATGCAAAGCAGGGGTAATTTTGCACCGAAGAAGGCATGCATTTTAATGAATATAGATGATGCTGATTTATGTGTTTACCACAAAATAAAAAGGTTGGGACAGGGGGAGAGGAGGTGGAAAACTACCTAGAAATAATGAAGCAGAATCTGTTGACGCTTGTACATAAACTACTTTGGAATTTTTTTAATCATGGGGGTGGCATTTCCTAGCAAACAGTGGTGTCTGTGGGAGGCTGCCAAGTTTTCTCTAAAAGGGCTGTACTCTCTAGGGGCAGGGGATGCTTTTCGCTGCAAAATAGTTGCTGCTTTCAGAGTCAAACTTGTCAATAGTTAAGCATGCTGAGATTCCCACTGAGATGAAAGGTGCAGGATAAAAATGATTTCATGCGTAAAATAAATATAAACAAATAACTATGGCGTCAGTGATAGATTTAGGTTTTCTTTTCATGCAGAGTGACTGTCTACCATGTTCTTGAGATTGTGGCTTTTGTCCTTCTTTCCCTGATGCAAAATGTTAGCTTCTCACATAAAGGCAATGGTACCAAGATGTTGACTCAGTGAGTGCTGTGCATGGCTGGTGTTTGGAAGGATTGCAGTCACCTCTTGGAATCCATGGAAAGCCAAAAGAGGGGTCGGAATATGTTGTGCACCTTTTTTGGTCTGAGGGCCAGATTCTTTTCTTGTTAACCTCAAGGGGGCCACTTACCTGTGGTGGACAAGGCCAGAGGCAAAAGTGGGCAGAGCAATGAAATTAAAAGTTACCTTTGTGGTATAGACTGCATCACACACAGTTCAACTTCTCGCTCTATCCAGGCCCGCAAGAAGCATTATCAGAGTTCAAGGGAACAGCCAGGCAACAACATTCAAGAAAGATGCAAATCAGGACCAGTAAGGGGCATGGTTTGTGGAAAAGAGGTGTGGCTTTTGGAGAGAGGGTGTGGCTAGGGAGAGTCCCAAGGGCCAAATAGGGAAGCCTAGAGGGCCACGTTTCAGTTCTAGGACTGAGATTTCCCCAACCATTTTATTTATATTAAATATTAAAATCCCACTTCCCCCCTGCTTATGGAGGGGCTCAAAGTGGCTAGCAGAATCCAGCAAGGAGTCAGCATTAAAACAGAAATCCACACCAGTAAAATGATAAACTACATCACACGACAGTAACCACAAACAGCCTAAGAAAAACGACAACTTAGATATTCCTTCAATAGGTAATGCATAACACTTGAAGAGCAGCAGAATCGAAACACTTATGAAAGTGTTTCAAGCAATGACAGGAAACTGCAAGGAATAAAATTGAAGTTCATGAGGCAGGGAGTTCCACATACAGGGTGCTGTGGAAACAAAAGACTCTCCAGCATTGCTCCCAGGTGTATATCAAAAGGGCTTGGCACATGCCAAGAAGGTTATAGTAAGGGCAGAAACAAGTAGCTTGGTCTCAAGCCATTTGTGGCTGCACCTTTAGAACAGCAATTGCCACGCCTCTAAATATCTTTGTCCTTGCTCCCAACTTTTGCTCAAGGTTTTATTGCTAACATCTCCCTAAACAATTGGGACAAGATACCTAGCAGACTGCCTCCCTGATTGATCTCTGAGATCTTCTAGGTAGGCCTTACTGATCATACCACGGCTGGTGGAATGCCAGCTTATGAGATCTTGAAAGCAGGCCTTTTGGGTAGTAGTGTCCCCTGTGTCTCTGTGCAATTGGTCCTGCATGCCCTGATGGTATGATCTTCTTAGGGTAAGATTGAATTCTTCCCTTAATGTACATCTTATACCCCCACTTGAACCATAAAACAGAGGAATTGCCCTGGCAAGCCATATAATTGCACACAAGAAAATATGGTGCTTGGGCAGAAAACCCTTTCCCATTCTAGCCAGACACTATTTTTTTATCCTTTTTATCTTCACGTTGAGGGCTGTGGGTGCATAGGCTGAAGCTGAGAAAGGACAGCTTGTGTAAAGTTGGTGGCAGAGCAGAGATCTTGAATGAGGGGCATCCTGGCTCATAGCTCAGCTGTTACCTCCCTTCCACCTGTACATATGGCTGTCACAAGAGCCAGTAGCACAGCGGTTCTTTGAAGCCTGAAGCCTGGGGTATCTTTCGAAACTACCCAGCAGACAGTTTGGCTTTTGTCTGCTCAATGTAATTGTCAACTGCAGACCTGCCCGTTTCTTAGGAAATTGAGCTTTGCAGTTCTCAGAAGTGACAGTGGCTTATCTCTCCCAGCTAATGCCCAGTGATGGATGCTTCAGAGAGTAGCTGGAAAACATAATGCACCCCGGCAACTCTGTAGTATTATATCACCGAGATGGACGGAAATACTTTTTAACTGCAGATGATGCCTTTAAGCTCCAGAGCTTTAGGTGCGCTGGAAGAGCATATGTTCTTCATACACCCACAGATGTCCGAATCTCTTTGGAAATCTATATAAGCAAGAAGTGGCATGAACAGGAGATTTGCCGTCACAAATCAGCTTGCATGTCCATTGGGTTTGAAATCCTGCACCTGCCAGTGGCACCTGCCACGCGAAAGACAGGAGTTTCCAGGTACCCAATGCTCATGGCCAATTGTGGAATGAGCCTCAGCATTTTCTTGACTGACACACAAGCCTTGTCCACATTAATGAACTTGCATCTCCGGAAGAAAAAATAACAAATGCCTTTTCTTGGCTTCCGCTTACCTTGCAATGCCTCTTGGGGGAGCCAAGCCCCAGCTCCAACAGATTCAGGTCTTTTTCTAGTATTTTTGAGCTTGAAGATTCACTTGCAAATGAATAAGCTGCCTTGTCAATAAAAAGGCCAACATTTTATTTGTAAAGCACCCTTCAGTTTGCTAGGCCTGTAAATAGAGACATGTTCTCCAGGGACTTCTGCATTTTTATTTTTATTTAAATGATACTTCACCCACCTTGAATAGTTGCCTTTTGTTGCAAAAGAAGAACCCTGCAATAATTATTCTCAGCACAGAGTTTTCTCCTATCACCCTCCCCATCTTAAATTCAGCCCTCCACATTTCCACACCATTTTGTGATTTTTAAAAATTAAAAACATCCTCATGAAAATCCACCAGCATTATATACATTATTATATGCAATTTCCCCTAATATACACATTTTTGCAAAGTGATTCACCCTAATATAATGCAGGTTTGTGTTAGTCGCTGCTAATGTACCCATTTATATGCTTGGCTGAAAAACTGCCTTGCAAAATTCAGAGAGAATTGCCAGTTTCAAAGGATGGCCGTGTTTCGGTTGGCAGATTGGTTTGGAAAGTGCAAATTAGATAGGGCTACCTTTAAATAAGAATGGGATTGGATTTCTCCTCCCTTTTGGCAGGGAGCTGGCCTCCCTCAAAGTCGAGGGGGTAGAGGAGGCAGATTACGGAGCTGAGCATGGTGCAGGCTTCTCCTGAGTGTGAGAGAGGAGGAGCCACCGGCCTCTGAAGCCACACCACACTAGGCTCCCTGCTTTATCTCCTCCCAATGATGCAATGTCACACACATTTGCCACGTGCAGGGCCCCCTCAGTCTTGGGTGCGAGGCAGCTCCTCTGTCCTCTTCTGTTAGCTGACACCTCCATCAGCTGGCAGATCCACCCTCTGATGGAAATTCTGAAGATAAAAATAGAGTAAACATTGGCTGCATTTTATTACGTAATCCTTAGGGGGCGGAATAAAAGAAGAAGAAGAGGAGGAAGAGAAGGAAGAGGAGGGAGGAGGGGCCACTAGGGGCGCATCGGAAGATGGCTGACAATAACATCTCTCGACTTCCGGGGTGGCGCCATCGGTAATGGCAGACTCCCTCTGATCTGGAGGGACCAGCTCCACGGGAAACGGGTCTTCCCGCTACGGCGAAGCGGGGACCCTTTCAAAAATCACAGGCGGATGAAGCCTGTGACCATGGGACTCGGCGGGCACCTTTAGCACCCCCCCAACCCGCAAAGGAACCCACTAACGGGCTCCGGAGTGAAGAGGGGGAAGTGGCGCGGTGCTGAGAGTCAACTGCTTCTTCCGTGGAGCGAAGCCGCACAGCCGTTGCCAGAGAGCGCTGCCTTTTTCCTGGGACAATTTGGCTTTTAAAACAATTACCCGTGAGTACTTAAATTTCGGACAATTGGACTTCAAATAATGATTTGCGAGTAGAAAGGAAAATTGGACTAAGAAATTTACCTCAATTTGGCACTGAAACGGGAAGGTCTAAACAGGAAGTCAGCCTTCCGTTTCTTGTAGATAGATTAAAGCAAAGACATGGCAAACTAGAGTTCAGAAAATCGCCTGTAAAGGATTAACTTTCATCATTTAAAATTGTTGAACCCCCTTCGGAAGCAGGAGAAGAGGGGGGATTTTTTCCGGACTGTTTAAACCTGCAGAAGAGAGTGTAATGCAAAGTAACTTTCCACCGTCTTGATGCTGGAGCGGGGTGTCAGAACTGACGTTCCTTGGGAAGCTCATTGACCAGAGACAAACGTCTTTGACAGATAGTTAAAAGAAGAGAAACATAGTGATTCCATTGTTCCCCTTCGCATTTTAAAGGAACAAATATTGACAAAATATCTGAAAAAGGAAACTTTGTTGTTAGATCTGCCTTTAAAAGAAAAGAACAAATAGAAGTTCTTCCCCTAGAGGGAGTCTGTGAAACTGTTACCAATTCTGAACCGGGGAGCTTGCAGCTGCAATAGATTACGATCGTGGGAATAGACTTCTGACCTTGCAGAACAATGTACTCAGAAGCTCTGCTGCGTGCTTTCTGTAAAACAAGTGCCCTACTGGAACAGCTACATGAGAAGATGGCCTTGATGACTGTTGCGATCAGAAATTTTGGACAGGTAGTGAGAAACTATGTAGAGCCCACCCAGGAATCAAATCAGGAGTGTGCTCTGACAGAACAGATGAGGGAAGAGGATGCGGCTGAATCTTGGGTGCCAGAGATGGAGGGAGCTGTGGCCCAGCAGGAACATGAGTTCTTGGATTTGACAAATGAACTTGGACAAAGCCAGATTTGGAAAGATAAAGTTTGGTTTGGTTTGGAAATGGGGGGTTGGATAGACCCCCCTATGCAGGGATGTTTGGACTTTTCAAGTCTGGCAATGGGCCGTGAGATGTTTGGAGTTGTGGGGGCTCTTAATTCTGGAGGGACTTTGAAACATGTTCTTAAATACCACATGGAGTTTAGTGTGGACTATGGAAAAGGGGCTGATTTGTCGAGAAAGGTCAAAAACACTGTTAAGTTGGAGTTCCCATGAGTGAAAGGAGCAGGAGACAAAGTAAAGTACAGGTATAAATATGAAGAAGAACTGCGGATGGGACATGGAAGGGACTTAAGGGCCTCGGACATAAGATTACCAGGTTAATGTGCTAGATTGATGGGATAGAAAGGACTGACAAAACCCGGGACCAGGAGGAAGAGACGCTGGATGAAGATTGGAAGAAAACATTTTTTTTTTTATTAGGATTGTTTTATAAAATTGATGAACGTTAGAAAAATGTTGGAATGAAATTATTTGGCTTTAGCAAAAATGTTTAAAGAATTATGTAAGAATATTATGGTTAGGAGAAATTGGTATAAATAAGATTTAAGTTTTAAGTTTTAAGGTCTTTTATAGTAAGATAAGATTAAAATAGATTAAGGTAATGTAATGACAGAATATTATGAAATATGGAAGGGATTTGCTGTGACAATTAACAACTAGGATACAAAAAAAGGGAGGAGTGAGGAGGTCAAAGAAAGAAGGTAATGACAGTTAAGGATTTGAGAATATTGGATTTGTTTTTAAATGTTTGTGGCATATTTTTGTTTTTTAATTGTGTCGTGTAATTTTTTGATTTGGATTTTTATCAATTTGTATTGTTCGATTGTGGTTTGCTTTTCTTTTGTTTTCTCTCTCTCTTTTTCTTTTTTGTTTTTCTTTTTGTAATTCTAAAATTCTTAATAAATATCATTTTTTTTTTAAAAAAAGACAATAACATCTCTCCAACCCACACGAGGTAATTAGGAGGCTGTGATGGGAGTAAATAGCCTCCCTACCCCCCCAAGGTTGTGGGGGGGGCTGCCCTTGCCTGCTGTGCCCTATACCACCCCCGAATTTGTGGGGATGGGGGCACTAGGCAGAATGCCCTCCTGTGGATCTCGGCGCTCCTGGACGCTGTCTCTGATCCGCGCCCCTAGCTGCAAGAACTTCAAAAGAAACCATTAGGAGGAAGCGAATGCACATATTTCAAGGAAGGAGGGGGAGTAAAGACTGCTAACTGAAGAGATCTCTGATAAACGACGAGGCGGAGGAACAAGAATAAATCATGAGAAGATACGCCAAGACTCGGTATGGCAAAGGGACTGGGTGGGGGAGGGGGAAAAACCTTTCCTTTCTTTCCTCTATGTGATTAAACAAGAATCCCCCCCCTCACAAGTCAGAAATGTCGTTTTAATGACTTAAGCTGTGGATTTATGACTGTGTGGAGATAAATTTTCTAACCAAAGCATGTTTTAAGAAGATCGTGAAAAGTATAAGAGCTTTGGAATGACGCAGTTAAAAATACCGTCGCCATGTTGGCAAGCTCTGTTGGAGGACTTGAGTCTGGGAGGAGGAATAGAGCTGCTTTTATATTGTGTGGGAGACTCCTCAGAGGGACTTAAGAACGACAGATTGCGAGATAAATGATGGAAAGAGCGATGTTATTTATGAAGCGATGATATATGGAAACCATCTCGATATGAGGATTGGACGAACGGAAAATTCACACAGGATTATAATTGGTGTTTATCTGCTTAAGGAGTTTATCAGAAGAGATCATAAAGAAAAAAAGAAAAAATATATACGAACAAGATGAGATGTGGAAAAAGCAAGATAAGACTGGATAGAATTATGAACTTTATTTGGACTGATTTGGATATTAACGCAGTAGCAAGAAGATGATCGGAATCCCCCTTCGGAACTTGAAATATGGGTCCCCTCAACAAAAATTTAAAATTCGGCTTTGTAATTCGGAATTTATGTGATTTGATTTGATTTGATTTGATTTGATTTGATTGGTTGGTTAATAAAAAATATTTTTTTTAAAAAAAAGAGAAGGAAGAGGAGGAGGAGGAGAATGGAGCATTGTTCACATCTTAACACAGAACCATCTGCTTTTGTTCACCCATTCTTCTTCTGTTGTGATGGTGGCCGTGGCCTCTCCCACCTCCAGGTTTCTTGGTATTTCAAGGCTATTTTGAGAATTGTTTCACCCTGCTGGCTGTTCTCTTTCCAGCACTTGCCTTTGCTCTTTCCTTTCATGATAAGCTCCTTCTGTATTTGCATATGAAACATTATGTTCTTCTGTGTCAAGGATGCTGCAGAAATTCATATTGATTTGGCTGGCCTCTTTGTTTCCCATCTCAATCATGTGTATTGCAAATTCCACATTTGTCAAGAGGCTTTATCTCATCTTGTCTCACAGCAACCATAGAAAGGTTGCCATTATATTCCTCATTTTACCAATTAGGAAACAGGGTTGAGAGCGAGTTGTCCCATGCCAGCTGAGACACTGATAGCAGCAACACTGAGATTGATTTCTCCTGTTCTATTCCTTCATTATTCCCTGAGTTTACTCTACCCTGCTTTCCATTTTATCTTGAATTGTAGTTCCATTAGGAGAATTTCTAAAAATTAATTCCACAACTGAAGTGGACTCACTCCGTTGCAGCTTCTGCTTCTGTCTGCAACTCATTTGTTTTTTTCCTCCATTTTTATAGCAGTGGCACACACTTGATTTGGACCCCACACATTTAAAGCAGTATTTAAAAGTATGGAAGAGTGAAAGTGGCCTTGATCAGATGTATGGATGTATTGCCGTTCAGAAATAGTTCAGCCAGAATTGTTTGGGATGTTTACCAATGTATCTTACCAGAGAGCCAGTGTGGTGTAGTGGTTAAGAGTGGTGGACTCATAATCTGGTGAACTGGGTTCGCTTCCACGCTCTTCCACATGCAGCTGCTGGGTGACCTTGGGCTAGTGACACTTTTCTGAAGTCTCTCAGCCCCACTCACCTCACAGAGTGTTTGTTGTGGGGGAGGAAGGGAAAGGAGAATGTTAGCCGCTTTGAGACTCCTTAGGGTAGTGATAAAGCGGGATATCAAATCCAAACTACAACTACTACTACTATTTGTTTCATAAAACTTATACACCACTTGATTGTAAAAACAACAACAACCAAACACCCTCAAAGCAGGTTGATAAACTAAACCATCTTATAAACAATGGTGTGATGGAATGAGAACATGGAGAAGCACAGATCACGGAACCCCCCCTCCTCTGAGCAGGAGCAATGATGATCAGCTGGAATGCTAAGCTAATGGATGGACTGATTCCCTTTGTTTTGTCAAATAAATGATGACATCCCAAAGGGCAAACTGGTGCATAGGGCTTCAATTGTTTTCTTAGCTGGAGCTAGATTGGAGATGGCTTGTCATTGGAAAACAACCAGTTTCTGGAAGGCTGGGTGGTTCAAGTTTGGCAATTTGATCTGCATTAGAAACTTACTCAATGTGACAAGATCAGAAGAGTCCCCCAAATCAAATACAAGATTGCCATTACTTGGATGCCCTTGATCCTCCACGTTGGTAAAAGATTGCCTTTTTAGTGCCACCACAAGCCCACAAGCTCCAACTCGGGATTTTGGAGAATTCTATAGGGTCCTCTTTCACAAATGGCTCCTCTGCTGAGTAGATATATTTGCAGGAACAGAGTTTCCCTGCCTCTGCCTCAAATGAATTTATTCTATCCAGCAAACACTGGCAACTGGAAAAGTTTAGTAAGTCAAAATTAAACAAATTTAATACACACTTTAAAAAACCCACCCACCCAAGGCGTGTTTTCTCATGTTTTCTTTTCTTCACATGTCTCCCTTGAGCCACTTTTGATTTGCCATCATGTGCCCTCAATTAGGTATTGTACAGAGGAGCCATTTGCTACCTAGGCCTTTGATGAGAAAGCTTTCCTATTACTTTATCACCGCTCAGATATTCTCAGACAATTAAGCATGGGAAATGAATTTGAAATTGAATATTCTTCGGTACAGTTTCCTGAAATTACTTTTATTAATCAACATTGATTTTTGGGGGGGAGGAGGGGGGAATCATATAATGGTGTCATAATTTTTCCTGCTAAAAAGGGTAGCCAGGAACCTACTTGAAGCTTGGGAACTAATGAATCTAATTTTGTATTACCTGTGTCATGGTCCAAAAGCTGGATGCTGACAAGTTTCTTTATTATTGCACCTCCCACCATGCTTTCTTCTTCTTTTTTTTGAAAGAGAAAGAGAGCGACAGAGAGAGAGAGAGAGCGCTGGCTGATAACATAATGGTTTGCAAATCTGAGTCATGAAAAGGCTTTCTTGTCAATAGTACTGGAGATTTCAGGAAACTGCATAATGTGAAAAAAAAACCAACACCACCCACACCTTGGCTTATCACCCTAAGTGTAGCACAACTGGAAGGCATCTACATCATAAGCCTATGCATGATTACTCAGAAGTAGGCCCCACAGTTTAAAAGATGTACCCTATATAATCATAAGGTATATTATGCACTTTATTATAATTGCGAACGCCATCAAATTTAAGTGGTAAAATGTAATGACTGCTGAGAAGAGAAGACTCCCTGGAAAAGACCCTAATGTTGGGAAAGATTGAGGGCACAAGGAGAAGGGGACGACAGAGGATGAGATGGTTGGACAGTGTTCTCGAAGCTACTAACATGAGTTTGACCAAACTGCGGGAGGCAGTGGAAGACAGGAGTGCCGGGCGTGCTCTGGTCCATGGGATCATGAAGAGTCGGACACGATTAAATGACTAAACAACAACAAAACAGAAAAAGCTGTCTTATACTAGTTATGTGTAGACATTCCAATAAGTGGCTCTGCCTCTTTCCATATGAACCTACCCAGACCCTGAGATCATCTTCTGAGGTTCTTTGTGTGCCTCCTCCTCGTGAGGTTCGGAGGGTGGCAACACGAGAACGGGCCTTCTCTGCAGTGGCTCCCTGTCTGTGGAATGCTCTTCCCAGGGAAGTTCGCCTGGCGCCTTCATTATACAACTTTAGGAGTCAGGCAAAAACGTTCCTTTTTAACCAGGCTTTTGGTTGATCCGATTTACATCATATGCCCTTTTAAAATGTGTTGGGGGGGGCTATTGGGTTGTTTTTGTTTTTATTAGGTATTTTGTGGTTTTATATCTTGATTTTATACCCATGTATAGGGGGGTATATAAATTCTAATTCTAATAATAATAATAATTCATGTGAGAGCAGGATACTAGATTAGATGGGCCACTTGCCTGATGCAGCAGGTTCTTCTTATGTCCTTAAGCCAGGCTTCCTCAAACTTGGCCCCCCAGATGTTTTGAGACTACAATTCCCATCATCCCTGACTACTGGTCCTGCTAGCTAGGGATCATGGGAGTTGTAGGCCAAAAACATCTGGAGGGCCGAGTTTGAGGAAGCCTGCCTTAAGCTATGTTTGGAGGCCCCCCTGTTCACCCTGATGAGTGATGCCCTTGACATATGCCCCAAAGTCTGGTCCTGATGGCACCACTGCCTGCTTGCCTCAGAGACATCCTGTTAGCTACTGTGGGAAGCAGGATGCTGAGCTAGATGGGTCGTTTGTATGCACTCTTCATATTGTTATAGGTTTGGGGTGGGGTCAGTCTGTGGGCTCCTTGCACTCCTATGATTCTGTATCCAGTAAGGATACAGCTAGTCTAGTATAAGGTGTTCAACTAGTCAGATCAGTGGCTCTGGAAGATAATGGCCTTAGCCGTCCAGTTATGTACTGCCATTTACATGTGCAAAGCGGTTGCGCTGTTGCCGTAAAGACAAGTGGGGGTAAACCACTTCACCTCCCACTCACCTACAGACCCTCCAAGTGTCGGAGTTTTCCAGGGACCATCCTGGATTTACGGTTTCTGATTTGATCCTGGAATGTCCCACTTTTCCTTAGGACATCCCTGTTTTTATTGGAGAAATGTTGGAAAGGACATCTCTATTTTAATCAGAGAAATGTTGGAAGGCATGGAATAGGATGTCCCTATTTTCATTGGAGAAATGTTGGAGAGCATGCACCTAGTTGGAAGTGGCATCATTTTGTAAGGTAGAAGAAGTCAGGGTGTGTATGTGAGTTTTGACTCATGCTGAAACCTGGAGACATAAAGGGTTGCCGTGCTCAGTGCTCAACCCAAAGCTATGGCTTGGGGATTGTCCTGGGAACCCAATGGGGAAGGAAGTGTTAAAGCTGTGAGGTTCTCAATCCTAGGCTCAGGTTGTAGATATGTGTAAATAAAACCACACCGAGGTCCAGCGCCTCAGTATGCCTCGACCCAGTATACCTGAAGAAGCATCTCCACCCCCATTGTTCAGCCCAGACACTGAGGTCCAGCGCCGAGGGCCTTCTGGCGGTTCCCTCACTGCCAGAAGCGAAGTTACAGGCAACCAGGCAGAGGGCCTTCTCAGTAGTGGCACCCGCCCTATGGAATGCCCTCCCATCAGACGTCAAAGAAATAAACAACTATATGACATTTAGAAGACATCTGAAGGCAGCCCTGTTTAGGGAAGTTTTTAATGATTGATTTTTTTAAATGTATTTTTAACCTTCTGTTGGAAGCCGCCCAGAGTGGCTGGGGAAACCCAGCCAGATGGGCAGGGTAGAAATATTATTATTATTATTATTAATAATAATAATAATAATGATGATGATTAAGGTTACCGTAACTTCCATCATAGAGCTTCAGTATGCTGATGACAATGTAGTGTGCGCACGCTCAGAGGATGACCTCCAAACCATCCTAAATATCTTACAGAAGCTTACGAAAAGCTTGGCCTATCACTCAACATCCAAAAAAATTAAGTGCTGCACCAACAAGTACAAAATAACCCCTCTGCAGTGCCACAAATCCAACTTAATGGTGTAACGTTGGGAAATGCCAGTCACTTCTCCTACCTAGGCAGTTATCTTTCTGCAAGGGCCAACACTGATGCCGAAATCTGGCATTGCCTAAGCTCTGCGAGTGCGTCTTTCTCCCGATTTAAGTGCAGAGTGTTTGAGGACCGGAACATTCACAGGGAAACCAAAATGCTTGTATACAAAGCTATTGTACTACCAACCTTACTATATGCTTGTGAAACATGGACCACTTATAAATGCCATTTCCAACTCCTCGAAGGATTCCATTAACAGTGTCTCCGAAAATTTTTACCCATCACTTGGGAAGACAGGTGAACTAATATCAGTGTACTGGAAGAAGCACAGATCACCAGTGTTGAAGCAATGATTCTTCAACAACTTTGTTGGACTGGTCATGGGCGGATGCCTGATTATCATCTTCCAAAGCAACTTCTCTATTCCGAGCTTAAAAATGGAAAGTGTAATGCTGATGGCCAACAAAAGAGGTTTAAAGACTGTCTCAAGGCAAATCTAAAAAAATGTAGTATAAACACCGACAACTGGGAAACACTGGCCTGCGAGCGCTCCAGTTGGGGAACAGTCATGGGCTTTGAAGACACTCGAACTCAGGACGAAAGGGAGAAACGTGCTAAGAGGAAGGCATGTTTGGCAAATCCTCACTGTGATCAACTCCCTCCCGGAAACCTATGTCCCCACTGTGGAAGGACGTGTGGATCCAGAATTGACCTCCACAGTCACTTACAGACTCATTGTTAAAACTGTGTTTATGGAAGACAATCTTACTCGGCTATGAGTGATCACCAAAGAAGAAGAAGATAATTATTATTATATCCAAAAGACACCACAGTCTCCACTGACAACCATTCCAAGGAAACAAAACCCTGGGAAACTGCAGGCATCCTTGGAGTCTCTTGCCAGTCAGAGACTGGGATTCACACAACAGTACATTCTTGCAAGGTGGGAAAATCCAAACCAACCTTCTCCTCCTTCCATAGCAAACCATATTCTTCTACACTAGTCCTTTTACCTGGCAGACCATATACTAATCAGCAGGAGGGAAAGAAAAAAGCCCTTTTCTTTACACTGCCCTGCTTTTATTTGTTTGCACCTCTAAATGCCTTCATCACCAGTGGACAGACCTGAGCTCCTTGGAGAGTGTGATTAGCTAAACTTTGGGGAAGGTAAAAAACCTGACAGCATTTGATGAAGTGGCCCAGTGGGAGACGGCTGGTGAGACACACACAGGCTGGTTGTTGCTGACTTGCTGTTGCCTAATCATTCTATTAATCACAAAATCAGAAGCGGTGCTAATTAATTTGGTTGCATGGTGGGAGGTGGGGGAGGATGAAAGGCTGGGAAAATAAAAGGCCTAGCAGAGAAACCTTAGCTTATTTTATTTTTAACACGGAGAGCAAGGGTTCTGTTGGGAGTTAATGGCCAGATTCCAATCCATGGCACAAGGAACTTCTAGATTTTGGAATCTGTGGTCCTCCAGGTGTTGTTGGACATCAGCCCCAGATAGTATGGCCAATGATTGCAGATGATGGGAGCTGTAGTCTAGAAAGTTCTAGAAGACCATAAGGCCTCAACCTCCATTCTACAGGCACAGCAGGGGTTTAGAACCCTCTGTCTGCCAACCACAGTGTCCTTTATCAGCCATCCCAGTGCCTCTCTGATCAAAACAGTCAACAGAAAGTTGAATCAAATTTCTTCTTTCCGAGCCACATAGTGGAATGCTGTCTGTGTTTTCCTTTTTAAAAAATGAAATAAAATAATTATTTTTTCCTGTAACACCAACAGCCATAAACAGTTCAAACTGAGCATAGAGTACAGTTATGACTGTTGACTGTAGAATGTAAACTTGTCCCAGTTACACATTTTGTTAGATTTTCTTGGTTTCTGACTGTCTCTTTATGATGGACATTTTAGTTTATTTCTTTATTAAGAAAAATACTTTCATACTGCAATTTCATAATAAAATCCCAAAGCTGTTTACAACCATTATATATGTACAATAAAAAAAAATTAAAATTACAGAGGACATCAGCTAACTATTACAGAAAATGGCATAGAAAAGTTTTTAGCAAATATTTAAAAGTTAATATAGAAGATGTCAGCAGAATCTCTGTTGGGAGAGCATTCCAAAGGACTGAGCTAATGATACTAAAAGCTCAGTCATTGTCAAATGAGCCTCACCAATTCAGGGATGATCAGCAACATTCCTACAGAGGACCTCAATCATCAACCTGGGATATAAGGGTTCAGATCAGGGCAGTCCCAACTCTTCATAACAAGTGATACACAAGAGTACTTTGACACGGAACCTGTGATCCTCATGGAGGGAATAGAGTGAGGCCAGAATAGAATTGTAATAAATTTAATAACATTGCACAGCCTTAATAGATTTTTGTTACTGTTAGGCTGACTGGCAAAGGCCCCGAAATGCTGCCCTAGTCTAGGAGTGGGGAATGTTAGGTTCTCCAATTCCCATCAGCCCTAGCAAGTAAGGCCAATGGCCAGGAATAAGGTAAGCTGTAGTTCAGTAACATCTGACGGACCAACAGTTCTCCACATCTGCCTAAATCCTAATTCCCAGGCACTTCTACAATTTCTGATTTGGGACCTGTGCTCTCTGGGCAGCCTCAGACACTCTTTTGTCCTGGGCCTGAGCTCTGACATGCCAAATAAGTTTAGTAGCTGATCTCTGTGTGAAACGTAAGCCCTGGAAATAATAACAAAACCCATGCTGAATAGCATGTCTCTGACTATCAAGCAGGTTCCTGCGTAGTACCGCCTGCTATGACAGAGCAATCTCTTTAAACTGAATGCCGAGACTTTTTGCATTTCAAACTCAATTTTGAGAAGAGTTGATATTACTTTTCCAGTGGTTTCAGGTAGAACTTGATTGTGAGGGTTGCTATAGCAATTGTCGAGCTGATCACATCAAGGTCTGGAATAATAAGAGAGGGGAAGGTTATTTCAAAGATTACTGCAAATAGTCGACACACACAAATTTGGTATTTGGCCAAGAGAGAGGAAGAGGACTAAATGGAAATGAAGTTGCAGATCCAGCAAAAGGTAAACAGATGATGGAATAATAAGAGAGAAGACAGGGAGGTGGAATATACAGTACCTTCCCCTGCCCACTTAGATTTGCTTAGTCATTTGAATCTCCATTTCTTGAGAGGAAATTGACTAATACTTCTCCATTCTTTTTAGTTTCGAACCCTTTTGATTGCTTAATGTAAACCTTCATGGCCATGAAATCCCCAAGGCTAACATAAAATGACACATGATTGATTGTTCGTGCAACAGAAAAGAAGCCAGACATCTGTAATACTGAATGACAAATGGAAAGACCTATTTTGTTGGAAGTGGTTACTGACGTTAGAAATACGATCCAGAGAAGGTAGGTAATTCACTACATGCTTAAATCCCATTGATCCCAACTGGGTTCCACTGTAACAGCAAAGTCTATGCCCCCCTTCTCCCAATGAACATGGTGCCTTGTGTCATCAGGAAAGGAATAATTTCTGGCAATATGAAAGCAATGCTAGGCCACTGAGTAGCACATACGGGGCAACATGTTGATGCTGAAATGTTATTCCTGTGTTACTAGAAATGGCTCTTTTGGACATGCACCTGTGTAAGAATATAGCAACATGAGAAGAGGCTGCTAGATCTGTCCCATGGGC
Source organism: Podarcis pityusensis (assembly GCF_964106645.2). NCBI lineage: Eukaryota > Metazoa > Chordata > Lepidosauria > Squamata > Lacertidae > Podarcis > Podarcis pityusensis. The sequence continues at coordinate 88,266,327 of NC_138026.1, read as the reverse complement.
CATCTAGCTCAACATCCTATCTTCACAGTGGCCAGCCTGCAAGCAGGACCTGAGTGCCATGGGACTTTCCCCTTCTGCAGCTTCTAGGAACTGGTATTCTCAAACATACCACTTCCAACGGTGCAGACAGAACATAGCCATCAGGGTTATTAGCCATTGATAGCCTTATCCTTCATGGATTTTGAAGCCATCCAAGTTGGTGGCCATCACTGACACTTGTGGGAGTGAATTACAGTCGTACCTTGAAAGTCGAATGGAATCTATTCCGGAAGCCCATTCAACTTCAAAAACATTTGGAAACCAAAGCGTGGCTTCTGATTGGCTGCAGGAAGCTCCATCTCCTCGACCACTTTGGATGCCATTTTCTGAACCTTTTCCAGCTGAACCTTTCTAAGGTAAGGCAACCAGAATTGTGCACAGCATTCCAGATGCAGTTGCACTAAAAACTTGTATAACTTGTATAACAGCATTATAATATAAATCATGCAGGAAACCATGCGGGAGGCGGATCCTGGACTTTAGCAGATCAAAGCTGTGTATTTCTACCTGCTGGCACAGAAAACTTCCTCTTCCTTATATTTACAAAACCTAGCATATCACTCTCTTTTTAAAATGTCAGTATTAATCTCTCATATCAATCAACATGAGAAAATCATTTTTTTTTTAAAAAAAACCTAATAAGTGGTCTCTGAGGATGTATATCACGTTTGGTCAAAACTCTCCACTATGACCTGTCCATCTTGGGTGGCCCTGGACGGCATAGCTCATAGCTTCTCTGAGTTATTCAAGCCCCTTCGCCACAGCAAGGCAGTGATCCATGAAGGGCAATAGTGTCTGGCGTGCTCTGGTCCATGGGGTCACGAAGAGTCAGACACGACTAAACGACTAAACAACAACAACAACGAGGATGTATATGCATTTTGAGATTTAAATATTCCATTACCGTGTTTACACAGATGAACAAGAAGTAGAAACATAAGACTGTAGAGTTGGAAGGAAGACTCATCTAGTCCAACCTCTGCAAAGCAGAAATTTCAACTGAAGCCATCCAACCTCTGCTTAAAATCTTCAATGAAGGAGAGGCCACAACCTTCTGAGAAAGTCTGTTCCACTGCTAAACAGCTCTTATTGACAGAAAGTTCTTCCTGACCTTTAGTCGGAATCTCCTTGCTTGTAACATGATCACTTCCTCCTGAGGTTCCCAGTACTTCCACTTAGTTGATCAAGTTACTCCCTGTTGGTGAGGACCAGGTCCAATATAAAGTATCCCATTGTGGATTCTTCACCTTCTGTGAAATGAAATTGTCAGTGAGGAAAAGGAGGAGTTTGTCGGACCTTACATTCTTGGCAGATTTTGTGTTCCAAAAGGTATCAGGGTAGTTGAAGTCTCCCATGACTACCAAATCTCTCCTTTTTGTATGTTTGTTAATCAACTCTAGAAAGGGGTCCCAACCATTTTCTATCTTGCACCAGGCCCCTTAATCCTCCTTAATGGATCATCACCCAGGCTATCACTTCACCCTGAAGCTAACCTGGCTATTCCAAGAATTAAAAGCCTTGATTAAATTCTAACACTTGCTGGATCCAGGGATTAGGGGCCCTGGCACCCAACTTAACACCCCAAACTCATAACAATATGCATTTTACAGTTCAGGACTTTCGAGTTGGGAAATAACAGAACTATAATTGTCCTGTGTTATTTATTGTTACGAGTAAGGAAAGACCAATCCTGTGGGAGTGTTCAAATATACATAAGGACATAAATCTTGCATGTGTACTAAATTAATACACTATAACAGAATAAATGATAGGTTTTGCAAGCAGCTGGGCCACATCTTTTGGCCATGCATCTCTCCAAGCTTCTCTGAAAGGGTTTGAACGATGGTAATGGCACCAAAGGTTAATTTCCAAACTAACCAAAGGTCCGGCCTCATTTAGAGTTCATAGAATCTACTGAACCTATTGCTCATGCCTACTTCCTCCACATTTAATTACTGTTTGTCACAGTTACTGTCTGTAGTTATAGCATGGGCGCACTGAACTTACACATTATGTGTTTGAATGCAGTCCTATTCCTTTCCATAAGTATATACCAATAACTGGGAACTGATGTATAAAAGGGAAATATCTATGCAGCCACATATATTTCCACTCCCCTCGTCTGCAAGACCAACAGCAACGGTTCTTATTATTACTTTAGCTATATTATCTGTGGCTGGCTTTCTTTTACCCAGAACATTTTCTGATTGTAGAATACAAACTAGTGTAGTTGGCTGTGTCAAGAGGGTCAATAAACAAGATGAATGCACATCATTAAGGCCTTTAAATTGGTGTCTGAACTAGCTGTCAGGGAACTTGTGCTAAAGCTTCGTGTGACTGTAAGAGGTGTGGAGAACAAGGAAAATAGGTCCCCACCTCCTGAAGTGCAAGGATTCTCTTGGCTGAAATAGCACCCACTTATTGGGTCTCTGCAAATAGGGATTGTGTATGTCAATGGTCAACATGCCAGACAAAGAAGAGTCTAAAATGCCACTTGTCAGTGTTTCTGCTTCTCAAGTCAGAGCTTCCTTTCCTGATAGTCATTGAATGTTGTCAGTTAAAGAAGGTTACCAAACAGGGACCCTTCTTTGAATCATATGCATTACAGGCATGAATGCATTTTTTAATACTACATAAGAAGATCGCTGTTGGATCAGGCCAAAGACCCATCCAGTTCAGCATCTTGTTTTCACAGTGTCCAACCAAAGGCCTATGGGAAGTCCAACAAGCAGCAGGATATGAGGGAAGTGATAGTTTCTCCACTTTTGATGAGCAGCAACTGATATTTGGAGACATACTGCTTCTGCCACTGAACATTGTCCTTGTGGCTGGTAGCTATTGATAGCCTTATCCTCTTTTAAAGTCACCCAAGTTGGTGGCCATCATTGCCTCTTGCAGAAGCAAGTTCCAACTGTGCTCTGCATGAAGGAATACAGTGGTACCTCGGTTCTTGAACGTAATCCGTTCCGGAAAACCGTTCTGAAATGTTAAAAAACTGAGGTGCGGCTTCCCATTGGTTGCAAGAGCTTCTTGCACTCAGTGGAAGCCGCGCTGCGTGTTCGGGTTCCAAAAAAGTTCTAAAACGGAAGCCTTTACTTTCGGGTTCTCGGTGTTTGGCTTCTAAAACGTTTGAGAACGGGGGTGTTTGGGAACTGAGGTACCACTATACTTTCTTTTGTATTTCCGGAATCTTCCAACATTCAGCCTCACTGGATGACTTCAAGTGTTAGTATTAGGAGAGAAAGGAAAAAAACTTCTCCCTGTCCACTTTTCTCTGCACCATGGATAGTGTTATGCACTTCCTTCATGTCTTTGCCTACTTACCATTTCTCTAAACCATAAAGCCCCAACTGTTGTAACCTTTCCTCATGCTGTGTGTGTGTGTTGCTCCACCCCCTTCATCATTTTGGCTGCCCTTTTCTGAACCTTTCCAATCTCCACAAGATCCCACCTGCTTCCATGTTTACTGGGGAAGTGCCAGGAGCAGATTCCTTGCAAGGAGAGAGCCTTGGGCACTTAAAGATGTCAAATTTATGGAGCAGAGAAGAACAAGCAAGTATCTGGATGATCTATGCTACTCTTTAAAGTTTCTCCCATCCACTGCCTCCAGCACCATCATATTCTTGGAGTTTCAGAAGGCCCCATCTTGTCAGCTATTTTCAGAACTATTTCTATTTCATGGTCAGTGGTGGACCTACATTTTGGGGGTCCTGAAGCTTGAACTGTTATGGGGGGCCCTTCACAACCAGCAATGAGCTCTGGGTAACCACTGTTATCTTCTTCAGTGGGGTTGTTCCATGGCAGATCACCACATTTTTAAAATAAATAAAAAATAACTTCTATATCTCAGATTTTGATTAGATTGCTGTATTGGATTATCTCATACATCAAAGTCAGTGGTGTGAATAAAAAAAATCCTATGCTTTTCAGCTTTCAAGTTATGGCGGGTGCATGTTTAAAAATTAGGGAAATGTTATAAACATGCATGGCTAAAGTTGCTTCCTGGGGCCCCTCCAGGATTAGGGGCCCCCAAACTAAGCTTCATTAGTTTCATAGTAGATCTGCCCTAGCTATGTTCAAAACTGCCAAACTGCTTCCCAACAACAACAGATTGCCAATAAAAGCAAGAATAACTCATCTCCAAAAATTACATCTTGATCCCCAACAAAAACTCCTGAACAACACCCACCCCATATTTTCCAATCATTCTTAGTTATATTTAACCAATTGTTGAGTTTCCATTCTGGGTGTGTGGCAAGGTGGGATACAAATAAACCAATAATCAATTCCATATCAAGCAGAAACATTGGAAAGTGTGAGAAGCTGGGGTGGATTAACTATTATGCTATGAAAGCTGATTATTTTTATCTTGGGACTTCCTGGCTCACATCTCATATTCACAGCCAACATCGGCTCTGAAATGCATGTAAAAGTTGTAATCCAACAAAGACCATGAATACCTAATTCAGTTTATTGAGTAACCAGATATTTTTCCTGGGAGCTGAGTTCCAGGCAATGTAGCCTTGAAAGGACTTGGGTTGTGGGTGAGGAAACACTTCCTTATGGACCTAAGTTTGAGTGGTGGCAGTATTGAGCTATAGTTGAAACCTGGTATGCCTGGTTATTTTTTTAGAAATCCCTAAGCAAAGCCAATGGAAATGTCAAATAATGAATCCGCTGGGGAGCTTCCATACAGGCAGGTGGCACATATTAAGAAAGCCGCTATTGTGTTCTTTTTAGTTTATTGAGTCAGAGCTGGATAATCCTTCCACTTCTGTCTTTGTGACGAACAGTGGGAATGTCTTGTTGCTCAATAAATTGGAATAATGTGCCTCAGTCTGCATCGCTGATCCTGCGATCGTCTGCAGGAAATAACTCTTGTTTGAAAGATATTCCCTGCCATAGGGCACCTGTGGCTCACTCAGGTCAATGATGATTACAAAATAGTTGCAGGTATTTAAAAAGCAGTGCATTGTAACTGGGTGGGAATTTGAACTCTGCATTGATTAAAAAGTGTGTGCTATATAATATCTTGGTGACAGATGAAGAGGCTCGCCAACGGTTCAGATCTGGGCATGGCAGACGTAGTGCACATCTACACTATATGAATCACTCACAGCATTGAACTGAAATCTATCCTTCTACAGCATAAAGCCTATTAGATCTATTTCTGCTCTCTGGGGTGTCCAAGATCAAGCATTCCCCATTCTTCTATGGTGGTGATGACCATCAACTTGGATGGCTTTAGAACAAGATTGGATAACAATGGCTATGCTTTGCCTCCACTGGTTGAAGCAGTATGCTTCTGAATAGCAATTGCTGCAAACTGCAGGAGGTGAGTGTGCTCTTGTGCTCAGATCCTGCTCATGGGCTTCTTGTGGGCATCTGGTTGGCCACTGTGAAAACAGGATGCTGCATTAGATGGGCCATTGGCCTGAGTCAGCAGGCACTTCTTATGTGACAGCCAGTGTGGTGTAGTGGTTAAGAGCGGTAGATTTGTAATCTGGGGAACCGGGTTTGAGTCTCCGCTCCTCCACATGCAGCTGCTGGGTGACCTTGGGCCAGTCACACTTCTCTGAAGTCTCTCAACCCCACTCACCTCACAGAGTGTTTGTTGGGGGGGAGGAGGGGAAAGGAGAATGTCAGCCGCTTTGAGACTCCTTAAAGGGAGTGAAAGGTGGGATATCAAATCCAAACTCTTCTTCTTCTTCTTCCTGTCCTATTTGTTGTGTGTGTGATTCGGCAGTGAAAATCACCAGAACTAATCCAGGACTAATTTAGGTGTTACTTCTCCCCCACCCACCCCACCCCCAGTCGGTTGCTGCCAAAAATCTTTTATCCATGAGAAAATTCCACACACGTTGGTGGCACCAGAGGAAGGAGGTGGCCCTCCCCAAGATATAACACACCTCTCTCTATCCTCTACCTCTTTTGTCGGATCCTTGTGGTCACTTTGCATAAGCAAATAAAAAAACTGAGCCATAAATTGGGAATTGAAATAAGACAGTGCTGAGCTGCAATCCTAAGGATGGATCAAGAGGACTTGCTTCAGGGAAAATCTTTACATGGGAGCTTAACACACACACACCCCATCAATGTACTGTACTGTTATTTCTCTTTCGGAAATATAACATGTGGAACAAGTCTTACATACCCCAGAAATGCATCTGATCTCTTCTGGCTGTGTTCCCTCCCCGTACAATATTTTTTCGTGGTCCTATCACTGACCACACAGTGGAGACACCTAGAAGACCCCCAGCTGCATTCTCCAGTTGAAGCATGGTGGTCTCACCATAGGAGCCAACTCCTAGAGGTCGAAGTCCCTTTGGGGGCCCCAATAAAATATTTGAGGGGGCCAGTCCTCCCTCAAAGTTCATGGGCATTGCCCTTCAACTGGTGTGTGTACACCGCATCTTGTGATTGATTACGCAGGGCAGGGCTTACCTGCCCCCCACCCAATATTTTATTCAAATTGGCACCCATGGGTTGCACCATTGCTAGCTGCCTGCCTCATCCATACATACCTGGGCTACACAGGGATGGCAATTGAATTTATGCAAACTGGCAGTGATTAGCACAGTTAGCCTCACTGAAACAAAACACTCCTGGCTATGTTGAATACCATGCAAGGAGTAGGTTTTTAGTAACAAGCGGGGGGGGGGCATAGTCTCTCCATTGTCCCCAAGCTGAATTTTCAATCACAATGCTAATTGCATGTGTGAATCAAGCTGAAAGATGGAAGTGATAGAAGAGCAGTTCTTCAGGCCAGAAAGCATGTGCTCACTCGATTCAAAATCATTCTTCTCAATGTTACTCAAGAAAGATTGCCAGCAGCTAAACTGGTTGAAGTAAACAGCATCAGTCTGCCCTTTGAGGGGCACGTGGAACATGTTCAGTCCTTGAGGCTTCTCCTGTA